>NC_067246.2:78855100-79200933 GCF_019359855.2 Lolium perenne | reverse complement strand
TGCAATATCGAAAGCGTTCTACATGAAAGCATGGTTATGCTAACTCCCAACTTGCAATTTTTAAACATATAAACTTCATAAGATAGTCATAATGATCAAGTTTCTTAAGTGCAAGAAAGTAAATGATCCATCAAGTTCGTGAGAGCACTTTCTCAGAGAGAGGCTCGGTGAAATATACATGTGTATGAAGATGCGGACTACCTGCACCTGGACAGAAAGACCCTATGAAGCTTTACTGTTCGTTAGAGCTTTACTAACTAATTTTCTCATGCTAAAATTTAATTTGGAAGATAAATAAAAACATGATGAATATACTTAGAATAGCAATAATGCTAGTAGGTAGATATGGTGGACACAATTGGCAAACTTTGGTTATTGGTGGTTGGATGCATGAGTAGAGTTCATACTCATTACAGGCGAAAGCTAGCAAAAGACTGGGAGCGACCAACTAGGAGAGCAATAATGGCCATAATCATGCATAGCGACAAAACATTATCAATCAAAGCATAAAGTGATATTACAAATCAGAAATTAAATGATCATAGAAGCTTTAGTTGACTGGTTATAGTAATAACATGGTATAAGCATGTGCCAAGCCAACCCAATAAAGCATCAAAGGAGAATACCATAATATTATGCTTTGTATGATGAAACAACACATGATTCTTTCAATGACACATTATGCACTCTCATCCATTTTTAAAAAGTCATGCTAGAACAATAACTACTAATCATATGACAAGAATAACATCCAACATGACATGCCAAAGTCTATGCCACAGTCTAGACAACCTTTCTTTTGCATCACTATAGTCGTGAAATATTGTACTCGTATCCAACACCAATCAACTTGTTTGAAATAACTCTCAGAGATGAAATACAATATGGACCAGAGAGCTAATCACACAAATAAAGAATACTAACGAGCTCTGAACAAAATTCGAATGAAAGAACTAGAGCTAAACGCAGTACTAGAAAACTAGACCACTAGCAGAACAATAACGGTGAAAACTAGAGCATTCTATGCAATTAAAACGGAGCGGGTCTTTCTCCAAAACAAATGTGCTTAGATCCAACATATGCTACAGCAAACAAAACAAAACAAAAATAAAGACACTCCAATAACAACACATAGCGTATGAAGCAATAAAAATATAGCGCATAGAAAGATGACATGTTGCTTTGTTGATGAAGAGGGGATGCCTTGGGCATCCCCAAGTTTTGACGTTTGTACCTCTTGGATATTTCTTGTGGTGCAGGGCATCCCAAGCTTGAGATTTTGTTCATTCTTCATCTCATCACATCATTCTTCTCTCCCTACACTTGAAATCTTCCTTCATACAAAAGTTCACACAATTCTCTATTAGCAGCATTAGTACAATCAAAATAAACAAATCCAGTTGGGTTTAGTTATAACATATATCAAACATCTATTAAAGCATTAGCTACTGTAGCAACTCTTCAAAAAGCTCGTTGATCAAAAGAACTTAAAAATAAAGAGATTTAAGTGGCAAATGCAAATAGTGCAGAAATCTGTCAAAACAGAACAACAGGTAAAGATCGATTTATCTGAAAATCTTCTGTTGCTCATCTCGAAAAATGGTCAAATAACGAAAGTTAAATAATAAGTTTGGGCATGTGCATAAAAAATGGCAGCTCCAAATTCCGCTCTGGCTATTTATACGAATTTTATGTTGAGAGCACATAATCTGTTTTGAGGACAGCAACTTCCCCAAATCTTACTTTCTTCCTATTCAAGGCTATTTTTGGCACAAAAATGTAATAAAAAAATATAAGAAGAGGTTATTACAGAGGTAATAACTTCCAAGACTTAACAAAAATAAAAATTTCAAAAAATAAACATGGGTTATCTCCCAAGAGTGCTTTCTTTAACGCCTTTCAGCTAGGCGCAGAAAAAGAGCTAGCATCAAGTATTATCAAATGAAGAAGCATCAACATCATAATTTGCGGGAGCCTTACACCTTCTACTCCTACCTTTACGCTTTTTCTTAGGGAAAGAGTGAGAAGTACTTGGTGGGGAGGTGAAAGTCATAATACCTTCCCCAACATCAATCCTTGACCCCAGGAGTTTTAGCAGAGATCGCCCAAGCGTGATTTGTCCTTTTCCTACACATTCAATGACAAGATAATCAGTAGATACCATTCTTCCTAGGATTTTTGTATGCACTCCTTCAACAGTTCCAATGAGTAATATAATAGCATTGTTGGTAAGAGATATTTCTTCTCCATCCTTAGAAAGTCTCCAAAGATTTAAAGACTCGTAAATATCTTTAGGCACAAGACAAAACTCAAACATAATATCGCAACGAGAATAAACAATTTCACCACATATATCAAATTTCACTAAAGGGAGCCAACTTGAGGGTTCAGAGTTTATCGGAACATGATCATAGTTCTCCCGAAGCATACTATAACATTCTTTCAATCTAGTCGTCCTTGTCTCAAGAGTGTTTAATCTAGAAAAAATGTTGACAAGGGATGAATCAAAATCACCAGGTGAGCTATATGTTGCAGTCAACTTTTTTATGGCATTTAAAGCTTGATCTCCATCACAATGAAGGAAATCTTCTCCCGCTATGGTGTCCAAAGCATATCTATAACGTAGAATAAGACTAAAATAAAATCTACTAAGAAGCAAGCCTAAAGTCATTTTAGGTTCAGTTTAATTATAAGAATTATTAATTCTAGACCAAGCTTCCTTAAAACTCTCCTCGCTCCCTTGTTTGAAAGTAAAGATCATTTCCTCACGCGACATAGTAACAGGAATAGACATAAAACAACTTAAAATATGAACTATTTTTTTGTGTGTTTTTGATATAAAAACAACTATAAATGAAACTATTTTTTATATGATAAAGCAAACAAAACAAAATAAAGTAAACTAAGCAAAACAATAACAAAGTAAAGAGATTGGAGATGAGAGACTACCCTTGCAGAAATCTCCTTTCTTCCCGGCAAAGACGCCAGAAAATCTTGATGGTGCTCTGGGGACGACGCCAGACAATGTTGGTGGCAGTTGTTGTGGAAGCGGTTGGGAAACCCCAAGAGGAGGTGTGATGATCATAACAACAAGTTTTCCCTCAGTAAGAAACCAAGGTTTAATCGACCAATAGGAGAAAGGCGTGACATCTGAAGGTGTTGTTAGCTGACTACTGGCAGGGCACACTACCGGCGTCAGCAACAACGTGGAACCTACACACAACACAACCAAAATGCTTTGCCCCAACTTACAGTGAGGTTGTCAATCTCACCGGTTTGCTGAACACAAAAGATTAGACGTATTGAGTGGAGAGAGATGTTTGCAGTAATTAAAGAGAATAAAGCTTTGTAGTATGTAAACAGAGCATGATTGTAGTGGATGAATTTATCAGTGTAAAGGAAATGACCGTGGTCCACAACACTAGAGGTGTCTCTCCATAAAGATAAATAACATGTTGTGTGAACAAATTACAGCTGGGCAATTGAAAGAATATCGACCATACATGACAAGATGATTACTATGAGATGTATTTGGGCATTAGAGCATAATACGGAGACCGTAATCCAAATTCTTCTATGATTGATAATCCACCTTCTGGTTATCGTCCGAACCCCTTCCAGTATTAAGTTGCAAGCAACAGATTATCGCATTAAGCAATGTGCGTAAAGTAAATAATAGAATTACCCTTAGATAAGAAATTATTGTTTTCTCCCTAGTAGCAACAACACATCTACAATCTTAGAAGTTATTATCACTCTTCCAGAAAACTAGAGGCATGAACCTACTTTCGAGCATAAATACCCCTCTTGGAGTCACAAACATCTACTTGGCCAGAGTATCTACTAGCAATGGGGAGCATGCAAGATCACAAATAACATATGACATGAATATTGGCCTCAACATAGTATACAATATTCATCGGATCCCAGCAAACACAACATGTATCATTACATAAGGATGATCTTGATCATGCAGGGCATCTCACAAGATCTAAACATGAGGCACAAATTGGAGAAGACAACCATCTAGCTACTGCTATGGATCCATAGTCTAGGGATGAACTACTCACGCATCACTTCGGAGGCGAGCATATCGATGTAGATAACTCCGATGATGATTTCTCCCTCCGACAGGGTGCCGAGAAGAGCTTCAGAACCCTCCCGAGCTAGGGTCTGCGATGGCGGTCGCGACGGAACTTTTCGTGGATGGAGGCTCGGGTATTCAGGGTTTTCCAGAGATCGTGAATAAATAGGCGGAGGGGCGATGTCGGTGGAGGACAAGGTGGCCCACACCACCCCTAGGCGCGGGCTAGGGTCAGGCCGGGCCTAGGGCTAGCGTGGCCGCCCTGCTGCCCCCTTGACTCCCCTCTGGACACTGTCTTCGTTACGGTAAAATATTGACTTCGGCTTTTGTTTCATCTGATTCGGATAATATTTCCTGTACAAATTTTCTGAAATACAAAACAACAGAAAACATGGAACTGACACTGTGGCATCTTTTTAATAGGTTAGTGCCAGAAAATGTATAAAAGTGCAACGAAGCATGAGAAAAACATATATAAATTGGTGTAAAACAAGCATGGAGCATCAAAAATTGTAGATACGTTTGTGACGTATCAACGGGTTCTGGTCAGGCCTGCTCGAAAGAGGGTGGGCTAGGAGTAGGGTCCCGAAGCGTGCCTATGCAGGCCCGCACCATGGCGAGGTCCAGTCCCATCTAAGGCTCAATCTTCTAGTATGGTTCTAATCTGGGGATGCAGGACCTCATTGCGTCTGGCGTGGCATGCTCGCGGAGAGAGGATGGGCAAGTGGGGCTCCAGACGCTGTAGACCACTGTCGGTGGGGAGTCGGAGCCGGGAGCGATGGACTCCATGGTTTCAAATGCAATCGTGTCGATGATCATGGAATCGGCGGTCGAGCACAACTTACTGGTGGAGGGACCGCTGGCCAAAGTGGCTAGGGTTGGTCTGAGCGCGGAGGAACAAGTGGATGGGTAGGTGGTGTTGGTGAACGCAACCGCGGGTGCGGTGACAGGAGTGGAGGGCCAAAACCTTCAGAATGAGATCATGCCAGATAGGCATCTCGCCCAAACTCCCAGGTCCATGTCTATCCCCTACACCCGGCGCACAGCTCAGTCCCCTTCAACATCTGTGCGCAAGAGTACTCGGAACCAGGGAACTTCGGCTGGTACCACGGCCTTGGTGAAGGCGCATCGGCTGCCAGTTGAGAAGAACCTAGAGGCCAAGTGCAAAGCCAAAGGTACAGACTCCACCTTTCTTGGTTTTCTCTCTGATTCCCATTTAGCATCGGTTATTATGGATAGCGGTGTTTTGTTTACTCCTAATGTCGGGATACCTATGGAGGCGCTCTCGTTGATTAGGGCTAAGGAACAGGTTCAGGCGGCGCTGGCAGCGTCAGCCAAGCGGCTTCACCTAGAGGCCGAGGCGAGTAACGCTGCCACGGTGGCGACTAAAACGAGCACGGTCACTGGCCGGGTGGGCGAGGGAGCAGGATATCCCTCCTCCACGGCGGTGGCGGAGGACAGACCCATGATGGAAGGGCTAGGTGTGGGTAGGGAGCCCACATCCGATTCGGCTTCACTGCTGCAGCATACTACATGTGTTGGTGTGGCGGAGTTGGTGGATACACCTTCCTCCCCACTAAGGCGGATGTGGCGGGGGTGATTGCCAAACCACGTCGGAAGAAGGGGAGAAAGTCTTTCCTCACGGTTATAAAGGGTAGTTCTAAACGCAAGGGCGCATCATGAGGTTCCTCTTTAAGAATATTAGGGGCTTTGGGGCGCCAGACCGCGTCACTCAGCTCAAAGAGATCCATTTAAAAGAAAAGTTTGATATCATTGGCCTACAAGAGACCATAAAGCAAGAGTTCTCAAGGTTTGAGCTTCGACGCCTTGAGCACGGGGGTCAATTCGTTTGGAACTGGCTCCCAGCGTCTATACACTCCGGGGGAATGCCGTTAGGCTTCAGAGAGAATAGTTTTGAGGTGGACAGCTGGAGGATGGGATCTTTCTTCTTTAGCGCTGACATTATGCAAAGGAACGTCAACCTCAAATGGCGCTTCATCCTTATTTACGGCCCGACAGATCATGCTAGGATGGAGGAGTTCTTGGGGGAACTACATTCGGAGGTATACCTGGGCATTCTTCGGGCCGGGCTTAACAAAGCCCGACGCAAAAAAACCCAGGCCCAGGCCCGGCCCGGCCCGACCATCGGGCCTAACTTTCAGGCCCAAGCCCGACCCATCACTTCCAAAGCATGTCGAGCCTCGGGCGAGGCCGCTTCCCTATTTCACACATATTTCAGGCCCAGGCCTGACCCGACCATCAGGCCGAAAACTTCAGCCCAGGCCCGGCCCACAGACATGCTCGGGCTGGCCCAAGCACGGAAAATTCGGGCCGGGCCGGGCCATTCGGGCTAGGCTTCCCATGGCCAGGTATGTTTGGAGGTAGCGACCTACCTCTGCCTCTTGTGGTAGGGGGAGACTTCAATCTTGTTCGGTGCCAAGCGGACAAGAGCAGTGGAATTGTCAATTGGCCAAGGGTACGCTAGTTTAACGATGATCTAGAGGGCTGACGCTGCGTGAAATTAACCGAGAAGGGGCTTGATTCACCTGGACCAACAACCAGACATCTCATATCCGTTCGGTCCTGGATAGGGTTTTTGTCTCCATGGGATGGGAGGCTTCCTTCCCGCTAGGCACGCTAACGGCCATTACGAGGATTGGCTCACATCATTGTCCGTTGATTCTGGACAACAGTGAGAAAGGGTTGGGTATGCTTCGCGGTTTTTCTTCCAAACTTGGTGGTTCGGTGTACCTGGCGTTGGGGAGCTGGTAAAGGAGAAGATTATTATGGCGATTTCTTATTCCGGACCTCACCGATCAAGCATTGACCTTTGGCAAGGCATCTCCAGAGGACTAAGGCAATTCCTCAAGGGATGGGGTGGCAATCTGGGAAAAGAAAAAAGGGCTTTCAAGGAGAGTCTCTTGCTCCAGGTGGCAAACCTGGATAATATCACAGATTCTACGGGTTTGGATGAGGGGTGGGCTCTCCGATACCATCTGGAGGATCAGATTACGCAGCTTGATACCCTGGAGGAGGAATATTGGCGACAAAGAAGTCGTGTTCAGGGGACAATAAAAGGGGATGCGTGTACTGCTTTATCCCACGCCTTTCTGAATGGCTGTAGGAGGAAGTGTCTGATTCCCAGGCTGGTTACGGATACTGGGGAAATATCCGAGCGGCGGGAACTAGTGGAACACATTTACGGGTTTTATCAGGGCTTGATGGGTGTTGAGAGAGAGGAGAGGGTCTTCTCACTAGCACCGAACATGTGGGCGACCGGAGCCCGTATCTCGGATAACGAGAATTTGGCTTTGGAATTAACTTTCACCCCTGAAGAACTGGACCAGGTGCTCGCGGATATGAAACCTGACTCAGCTCCGGGGCCTGACGGCTTCCCGGTGATCTTTTTCAAAAAGTTATGGGAGATTATCTCTGATTCCAAAGGTTAAAGGGGCGTACACGGCCAAGCGATTCAGGCCGATAGCTCTTATAAACGTTATCTATAAGTTCGTTGCCAAAGCATATGCGACTAGACTGGCCCGATCGTCCACAGGACTATTGATAGGAGCCAAACAACCTTCATTAAAGGGAGAAGCCTACACGAGGGTGTGTTTGCACTCCATGAGATTGCTCACTAGTTGAGAGTTAAGAAGCTTAAAGGCCTACTCCTTAAACTTGTTTCGGGAGGGTGTGGAGGTGTCCCACGAGGCCGGCGGTGGTGCTCTTTGCCCGGCTACGCCTCTGGAAGCGGCGAGAGGAGGTGGAGGCATTGCTCTCGGACGGGGGAGGCCGGAGGAGGCAGGATCCTAGGTGCGGCGGTGTTGATCTCAACGGTGGCCGGCAGCGTTGCTTTCGGAGGGGGTGGCAGCGGGATCCTGGGCGCAATGGCGCTCAACAATGGAGAGGAGTGGAAATCGGGAGTAGTGGAGGATGGACGCGAGGTGAAGGAGGATGTTAGGATAAGGATGGCACATGTCCAACAGCCATGAGGACATGTGTCGCGCTCGCCAGGAACAAACGCGAGGGATCCCACGGCTGATCTCCAGCATTTTCCAAATGAAATCGAGAGTTGCACAGACCAAGGGAACAAAAAACAAAAAAAGCTTCATGTTGCCTAGCTAACTGATGTTGTCCTGCAAGTGATTCCACACCGAAAGTTCCAACAGATTGTTGAATGACTGCTCAGCAATTGAATAGAAATGAAAAATATGACACATATCCGAATTGCTCAGCAATTGAATGACTGCTCAGCAATTCAACTAGGATCAGAAAGACTCAAGCCCGCCGACAAAACACAGCGCACACGGACACAACTTTCAGAACATTGATCAGATAAGCTAAGAACAACACTAGTTTTAGTTTGAATAAGGGAATTACTTCATCAGTGAAGACCATACAAGACGAATTAATACAATAGTGGTCAGTATCCTCGAGTGAGTGCAGTATACTTTGCCAAAAAATTATCAAGACCGGATCTACTCTAATTGATAGCTGCAAAGGAGAAGAAATGGTTGTGTCTCTGAAGATCGACCGCCGCGGTACTGTAATTGCACTTCTTGTAGAGCGCTGCTTCTTCATCGTCATGATCGGCCAAAAGGCTTCGCAGCTCCTCTGAAAGTTCCCAGTCTGTTGATGGCGCAGGCTGTTCTGTGTGGTTGTGGTCGATGTTGTTCTGAGCCTCGCTCGGGAGAGTTTGCTGCTCCTCTGAAAGTTCCCAGTCACTTGATCGCACATGCTGGTTCCGTTCGATGTAGTTTTGAGCCTCGATCGGGAGAGTGTGCTGCTCCTCCGATTCCCTGTCATCATCCCAAGGCCTTAGCAGCAGGTGCTCTGATCCCTCGTCGATTGATCCCCAGTCGAAGTCCGACTCCTCCTCAGGTTCCACGGGGAGAGTTTGGTCCCCGAGGAGTTCTTCCATTGTGCAAGACATCCGGCCCATGGCGTCGTCAGCTTCAGGCGCGTGGGGCAAGGAAACGGGTGCGGCGGACGTGAACCACACCGGAGGATGCTCGTACTCCTCAACCTCAGGTGCTGGGACTGGGACTGGGACGGGAACGCGGACAGTCGTACACATCTTGCTCGCAGTCGCAGGAGGCGTGACCCACACTGGGCAATCCGCGACGGGGGCTGCCATCCGCATCTTCTTGGAGCAGGGCGGATCGGCGGCGGCGGCGGCAACAGGCGCTGGCCTCTTCTGTGATTGCTGCGCGGATACAGTCTCTTGTCGAAGCTTGTAGGCGTCGGATTCCTGGCGGGCGGCGGCGCACGCGTTGGGAGCGAGATGTATCTTGCAGAGCACCTTCTCCCCGTCGGCGACGACGGCCTCCGGGCGCAGGCAGCGGAACTCCTCCATGACCCAGCCGGTGCTGGCCTTGCCTTTCTTGAACGACAGGTGCTTGACCTCGCCGATCTTGACGCCCTTTTGGCAGACGCTCTCCGTCCTCTGGAGGGCCCAGGTGCCGGCGCCGGCGACGCGCGTGGCCCGGGCGTCGTTCCCGCTCTTGCGCTTGCAGGTGGTGAAGAAGAAGCGGTCGCCGGTGCGAACGGCCGAAGGCAAGGGCGCGTACTCGGCGGCGAGGTCCCTGGGCTCGCAGGCGTAGACGTCGGCGTGGCGGATGAGCGCGTCGGCGCCGTGCGGCAGCGGCGAGCCGGCGAGGAGGCGCGGCAGGAAGTAGGTCACGGCGTCCTCCTTGGACGGCTTGAACTGGTGGTGCTTGTAGAAGTCGTCCAGCCCGTCCGTCGCCATGGATCGGCCGCGGAGCAGCTCTGCGCGCGTCTAGGTTGATTGGTCGAACTGATTTGGATGGCGGGAGGGAGGGAGAAACCTAGGTTGGATCTTGGATGGCGGGAGAGGGAGTGTGGTGCGGGAGGGAGACTAGAGAGTGGGATTCAGGTACTTGTAGTTGTAGTCGAAAGGGAAAGGGCGTCACGCGTACAGAAAATATTGGCAATGTTGGTTTGTGTTTGGAATCGGTTTCCAATTCAATTCGGCGGGTTTCCATGTTCTATGTCTGATACAGAAAATACTTGCGTTTCGTATCGAGACTTTCCATATTTCGAATCCGGGCCGTGCTTCTCTTCAATCTAGTGGCTGACTTGCCAGCAACGTTTCCTCCAGTCTAATTTGCTTTGCAGGCGCGTGGATATGCACCAGAGACCGTATTACATCGTCTTAATTGCAGTTTGCACCATAAACTTGACACTTCAAAAACATTGACGGCAGTATTTATTTCAACATATTTGCAAATTGGTACTGCATATTTGAAATTTGCATTCACGCAATATGTAGATAGCGTCTGATAGTTCATCATCATCTAGGAAACTGAAAATGTAACTAAATTAAAATGACGCGGAATCTAAACGGTCGCGGCATCAATGGGCGTTCACCGGTGACGCAGAAGGATGCGATGGCGGTGCATCACCTGTGACGCCAACACTTATTCACGTCCCTGTCGCCGCCAAAAGCTCCAGCGCACCTCGAACCGGGTGTCCAAGAACAAGCCACAGTCCACTTGGTCGCCGTTCAAGTCACTTGTGAAGTCCCCGAGCAAGTCTATATGCTATCCCCTTCCACTCCAGCTGGCATACATACCATTGTACTCGTGTGATGTGGGGGTTCCGAGAAACCCGAGAAATCTGGATGTGCAGAAGGTGTATATTTTCCTCTTTTCTACATATGGTGGCGGCGGTGATGTATGTTGGTGCTCACGGTGGTGGCGTGTGCCGGGGATGGTAGCAGTGGCAACGGTGTGTGTCGGGGCTAGCGGTGGTGGTGCGTGATATCGCTGTCATAGTCAGCGACGGTGTGTGGTGGGTGTTAAAGTAGGGTTTGGTAGGGTATTGCACATCACCCAATAGGGCCGGCCTCTCTCATATATATATGGGTAGATCGTACAAATACAGGGGATTACAGGGGTACGTATTATACAGGTATCTACATAGTACATTGTCTATCACCCTCCCTTAATCTCAATCGTGCCATGAATGTTGAGATTGCGCTTACAAGAAGTAAACAGCGGTAGCGGGAGAGGCTTGGTGAAGATACCAGATAGCTGATCCTTGGAGGAGATGAAGCGTATCTGAAGCAACTTCCGAGCTACCCGTTCTCCGATAAAGTGGAAATCTACCTCTATATGTTTTGTGCGAGCATGAAAGACCAGGTTAGCCGAAAGGAACGTTGATCCAATATTGTCACACCATAGTATGGGTGGGTGACGCTCAGAGACTCCAAGTTCACCAAGCAAGGCTTGTATCCAAATTAATTCAGCAGTAGCATTAGCAAGAGCTTTGTATTCACACTCTGTGCTAGATCGAGAAATTGTGGCCTGTTTCCTAGCACTCCAGGCAACAAGATTACCACCATAGAAGATGGCATATCCCCCGTGGATCTTCTGTCATCAGAGCTGCCAGTCCAGTCAGCATCAGAGAAAGCAGACAGAAGACCAGGATCACCAGATGGCGGGCGAAGAAGAAGACCATTAGTCCAAGTAGCTTTGACACAACGAAGTATGCGCTTCACTGCCAACCAATGGGAGCACCGAGGGTCATGTAAGTACTGGCATACCTTGTTCACCACAAAGGACAAGTCAGGCCGTGTCATAGTGAGATACTGTAGTCCTCCAACAATACTGCGATATCTGGTGGAATCCTCAGGAGATAGTAGTGTACCATCAGTAGCAGATAGTCGATCAAAGGATGCCATAGGAGTAGAGACTGGAGCAAAGTTAGTCATCCCGACACACTGTAAGTGCTCAGTTGCATATTTGCGTTGACTCACGAAAAGATCACGAGCCAAAGTATGAACTTCAACACCAAGGAAGTAAAGGAGAGGACCAAGATCTTTGAGAGCAAAAATAGTACCAAGCTGATGAACCAGGTGATCAGTAGCTCTGGAGGAAGAACTCACCACAATAATATCATCCACATAAACAAGCAGATAAATGGTAGTATCGCGGCTGCGCATGATGAACAGAGACGTATCAGCGGTAGAGGGTGTAAAGCCAATGTCACCAGGAACAAAACTCAATCGAGTGTGCCAGGCACGAGGATCTTGTTTCAGCCCATAGAGAGACTTATGAAGACGGCACATGTGATTAGAGTATGTAGGATCCTCAAATCCAGGAGGCTGACCCATAAACACTTCCTCCTCAAGGACACCGTGTAGAAAAGCATTCTGTATATCCAGCTGACGAAGATGTCAGCCATGAGAGAGAGCCATAGACAGTAACTGGCGAATAGTAGCAGGTTTGACAACGAGACTGAAAGTATCCTCATAGTCGAATCCATATCGTTGTTTGAACCCCTTAGCAACAAGACGTGGCTTGTATCTCTCAATTGAGCCATCGGCCTTCTTTTTAATCTTGAAAACCCACTTGCAATCAATAATATTGACACCAGAACGAGGAGGAACAAGACGCCAGGTATGATTGTTCTGAAGAGCGGTGAATTCAGTCTCCATGGCAGTGCGCCAATGTGGAGAGGAATGAGATGCTCGATAGTCTGGTGGTTATGTATGCAGTAGAGTGGGATCATCAGTGCGAGTAACTGTCCACTGTTCCATCAGTACTAAGATTTTTAATCTTGGTGAAAGATTAAAGCATATTCCTTAAGATAAATTGCATGAGTACCAGGATATTGTTATTTACATCATGAGATGCTTTCCATACTTGGAAAGTCTATACATCCAGCCCCCCTCCCCAACGGCTCTGGGGGTGCCGGCGCCCATTTTGCTTCTAGCCACGCGTCTCAAAGTTCTTTTTAGACCGACATAAGATGTTTTAGCTGCCGGCGCTCCCATCCCATTCCCAACCTACATGAGGGCGAGCGGCGGTGCCGGTAGAAGAGGCGCGATTGGCGGACCGTGTCTGGCAGCGACACATTTCAGCATCATTGCCTTATCGCCGCGTCACAGACTTTTCCATCAGCGGCAGTAGGCGAGCAGGCTCCCATCGCTTCAATGGCTGCCGGCGGTGTAAATGTCGTTCCACCCATCCCGTCGAGGTTTCCCCGGCCTATTTGTACCCCGTTCACTGTCGCTGTTCTTATCCCTCCGCCGCTTCAGAAAGCTCTAGATCTCATCGCCTGAGGACCGGGAGGGCTTCCCAGGCCAGCGAGCGGCGATGCGCGTGTCCTCCAACGACGTGTTGTCGGCCACGGGCGACTTCACAGAGGCGTGGTTGAGGTCTGAGGTGAAGAAGGAGGCGTCTGCCGCCTCGGTATCATCGTCGAGTTGGAGGACGACCCCGGCCAAGGCTACAGCTCCTCCGCGCCGCCGCCGAAGGTGGAGCCCAAGGACGAGAGCTCCGACGAAGACGACGACTACAACATCTTCTAGAACCACCTCGGCCTTAACTACATTTTTCCTGTTTTAATTTCATGTTACTATGTATGAACTGATAAACTGGTCATGATTGTCGAGTTGGCGCGAAGTTCACGCCATATGTATGTAGTATGTTCACGCTGTTTTTAAATTTGGGGGATTTAGGGGCATGGCTGGACCCCACCCCCGCCCCCGGTCCCCCGTCATAAAAACTCTTATGCTGGCGCCCCCCATACGGGGCCGGCAACTCGCCTCTGCCGGATGCCGTATGGTGGTGGTGGGGGGGGGGGGGGGGGAGGAGATGCTCTTACGTGTCATTTTATTTGGCGTGCCAAGTAGCAAGATTTGTGTTCATTTTAGTTTGCTGGTAGAATGTCGTGTCATCTCTCTAGTTGAACTGTCATCAAATGTGATGTTTATCCGCTGAGTCGTGTTACGAAACCATGCGAAATGATGGTTCTCTCTGAGATCAAGGTAGTAATATGTTTGGTCATTGATTCGGTGTAAACCGGTCATTTTTTTCCCTTCCCCAGATTTGTGTAGAACGTAGTTGCACATTTGCAATGTCCTTTGTTTGCATCAACTATTATTTGGAGTGCAGATCCATCACTTTAGTTGCACATTTGCAATGTCCTTTGTTTCCAAAACAATTGTAGTATCTTAAATGGTCCTGATATTCTGCTGAATTATTTAAGCCTGGTGTTGCCAGTCTTCTGACTATTTTGTTTTGTAAGTTCAAGGAAGTTGTTGAGAGCTGCTAGCACCTGAGCTGACACATAGGACGGCACCTGCAAACAAGGGTATTATGAGATTGTCATGGTCTGGTATAGGAATGGAACATCACAAGCACTCGGTATGCATTCTTAGATAGGCTACAGTGTTTTCTGATCATCTTACGTTCAAAATTGCACTGACCGTCCCTATCTGCAGGTGAAATCGAGAGTTGCAAAGGCAAAGGAAACAAAAAAATAAAAATGCTTCATGTTGCCTAGCTAATTGACGTTGTCCTGATTCCACACTGAAAGTTCCAACACATTCTTTAGTTGTTGAGTTTTTCTAGTCCTAGTTTCCTCAGGTTGCAGGATTCAGCAGCTCCATTGTAAAGGGTGTGGAGCTGCTAATCCATTGGCATTATTGAGATCGAGAACTGCATCATGCATGCTCAACTAGGATTACAAAAATTCGAGGCCTCTAAAAAAACAACAGTGCATATAAGTATCAGAACATTGATCAGATAAGCAAGAACAACACCAATTTCAGTCTGAATGAGCGAATTACAACCGTACAAGACGACTTAATATAGCAGTGGTCAGTATCCTCCAGTACAGTACACTTTGCTAGTAAGAATTATATCGAAGACCAGAATCGATCTAATTGACAGCTGCAAACGAGAAGAACTGGTTGTGTCCCTGAAGCGATGGAGCGTGAAGGTCTGCCGCCGTGGTATTGTAGTTGCACCTCTTATAGAGCGCTGCTTCTTCATCGTCATACTCAGCCACAAGGCTTCGCAGCTCCTCTGAAAGTTCCCAGTCAGCTGATGGCGCAGGCTGGTCGATGTGGATCTGTTCGATGTTGTTCTGAGCCTCGATCGGGGGAGTTTGCTGCTCCTCCTGCACCTCTGATCCCCAGTCATCATCCCAAGGTCTTAGCAGCACCTTGTCAAGGAATTCCCAGTCGAAGTCGTCAGGTTCCACGGTGAGAGTTTGGTCCCCGAGAAGCTCTTCCATTGTGCAAGACATCCGGCCCATGGCGGCGTCAGCTTCAGGCGCGTGGGGCAAGGAAACGGGTGCGGCGGACGTGAAGCACACCTGGGAATGCTCGTACTCCACCTCCTCAGGTGCTTGGACTGGGACGGGAGCGCCGACGGACGTCCACATCTTGGTCGCGGCAGGCGTGACCCACACTGGGCAATCCGCGACAGGGGCTGCCATCCGCATCTTCTTGGAGCAGGGCGGATCGGCGGCGGCGGCGGCAACAGGCGCTGGCCTCTTCTGTGATTGCTGCGCGGATACAGTCTCTTGTCGAAGCTTGTAGGCGTCGGATTCTTGGCGGGCGGCGGCGCACGCGTTGGGAGCGAGATGCATCTTGCAGAGCACCTTCTCCCCGTCGGCGACGACGGCCTCCGGGCGCAGGCAGCGGAACTCCTCCATGACCCAGCCGGTGCTGGCCTTGCCTTTCTTGAACGACAGGTGCTTGACCTCGCCGATCTTGACGCCCTTTTGGCAGACGCTCTCCGTCCTCTGGACGGCCCAGGTGCCGGCGCCGGCGACGCGCGTGGCCCGGGCGTCGTTCCCGCTCTTGCGCTTGCAGGTCGTGAAGAAGAAGCGGTCGCCGGTGCGAACGGCCGAAGGCAAGGGCGCGTACTCGGCTGCGAGGTCCCTGGGCTCGCAGGCGTAGACGTCGGCGTGGCGGATGAGCGCGTCGGCGCCGTGCGGCAGCGGCGAGCCGGCGAGGAGGCGCGGCAGGAAGTAGGTCACGGCGTCCTCCTTGGACGGCTTGAACTGGTGGTGCTTGTAGAAGTCGTCCAGCCCGTCCGTCGCCATGGATCGGCCGCGGAGCTGCTCTGCGCGCGTCTAGGTTGATTGGTCGAACTGATTTGGATGGCGGGAGGGAGGGAGAAACCTAGGTTGGATCTTGGATGGCGGGAGAGGGAGTGTGGTGCGGGAGGGAGACTAGAGAGTGGGATTCAGGTACTTCTTGTCGAAAGGGAAAGGGCGTCACGCGTACAGAAATGTTGGTTTGTGTTTGGAAATTGGAATCGGTTTCCAATTCAATTCGGCGGGTTTCCATGTTCTATGTCCGATACAGAAAATACTTGCGTTTCGTATCGAGACTTTCCATATTTTGAATCCGGGCCCTGCTTCTCTTCGATCTAGTGGCTGACTTGCCAGGAACGTTTCCTTCCTTCAATCTAATTTGCTTTGCAGGCGCGTGGACATGCACCAGAGACCGTATTAGAGCATGTCTAACAGGTCCCGTATTTTCTCGACCCGTAAAACGCGAGTAGAGGGCCCTTATCCGGTTTTCACCGGCCGAAAACTCGGACGAGCTAGCAGAATCCGTATCCCCACCCCGTAAAACAGTTCAGAACCCGTATTCCCACCCCGTAAAACAGAACTTATCTGTTTTACGGGGTGGGGATACGGGTTCTGCTAGCTCGTCCGAGTTTCCGGCCCCTCAAAACAGGGTTTTAGATAGCAATTTGCATAACAATTTCACATGAAACATAGCACATCCAAAATATGTGATGCATAATTCATAGTTTTAACATCACAACGCGATCATAGGCAATGTTCAAGCCACGGAAGTTCCCAAATGTGATCAACCATCAACGGATCCATCGCCACCGGCGCCACCGCTCGCCGGAGACTCACCTTGAGCACGAGCTTGACGCGTAGCCTTCTTCCTCGCAATGATGTCCGTCTTGGTCTCGTTCCACCACGCCAGCTGATCCTCGTCCATGCCGTCGGTGCGCATCATCATGATTTCCCTCTCCTCGGCCAAGAGCTCCTTCATGGCCTTGGCTTCTTTGGCTGCGATCATCTTCATGTCAAGCTCGGCCTTCAACTTGGCGTCTTCCCTCCTTGCTTGCACCTTGGCAAGCTTCACCTCACCCTTCTTGTCGGTGATGAGGAGCTTGGTCTCCAACGTCTTCATCGTCAATGCCTCCTTGGACTTAATGAGTTGATCCAACTTCTCCCGGAAGCTAGCTGCTTCAAGTTCTACCTTGACCCTCTCCTTGGCCTTCTTGTTGCCCTCGGGCTTGCCGGTGTTTCTCCCACTCATGTCCTCCGCTTCATCATCCATGGTGAGAAGTGCCTCCTTCTTGCACTTTGGCTCGTTGTCCCGCAACTTCCACTTAGGAAGATGTTGAAGGATGGAAAAGCAATGTTGAAATTGAAATTTCTTGTTCTTCGAGCCGGCCATGTCCTTGTACCGTTGTTGAGCATACTTGGGCTGCACAACAATAGTATGAGGAGATGTTTCCATATCATCAACACATCATCAACACAAGGAAAACTTACATAGTCCTCCGGCACGCATCCACTAGGGGGATTGTCGGCCACTTGATCCATGGCAGCACTCCAACGAGAACAAGCCGGCTTGATGATGTTCCATCGGCCTTCAAGGGAGCGGTAGGATCTGTCCGCCATGCTCTGCGAGGCTTCATCTGGTGGTACATATCCTCAATGCGCTGCCAATAGCGCTTGCCGCCTTGGTCCACTCCGGTGCACGCATCCATCCCCACCTTGCTCCAAGCACGGACCAAGATGGCGTCTTCGATCTCGCTGTAGTTCGCCGTGCGTGGCTTCGGCGTCGACGAAGAACCGGCGGCAGCCGGATCAACCTCAACCACCTCCTCCTCGTCACCCTCATCCTCCTCCTCCTCATCAATCTCTTCGACGTTGCAATCCCCATCGAATGCATCGATACCGGCGTCCAAATTCACCGCGGAACCGTTGAGCATGTCCATGTACGATGTTGTGGACTCAACATCGAACACCTTGTCTACGTCGATGGTGGATGGCGGCGCCGTGGGCGGCGCATCGGACGGAACGGAGGGAGGAGAGGGCGTGGCCTTGGAGGGCGGTGGAGGCGCGAGGCCGATGCGGCTGATTGCCTTTGTCCGCACCTTGGCCGGCGCGGTGCCCCTCGGCCCGGCCGCCTTGGTCTTCATCCTGCCCGCCTTCTTGGCAGCCGGTGATACGTCTCCGACGTATCGATAATTTCTTATGTTCCATGCCACATTATTGATGATATCTACATGTTTTATGCATACTTTATGTCATATTTATGCATTTTCTGGAACTAACCTATTAACGAGATGCCGAAGAGCCGATTCTTTGTTTCTGCTGTTTTTGGTTTCAGAAATCCTAGTAAGGAAATATTCTCGGAATTGGACGAAATCAACGCCCAGGGGCCTATTTTCACACGAAGCTTCCAGAAGACCGGAGAGCTAACGAAGTGGGGCTACGAGGCGGCCAGACGATAGGGCGGCGCGGCCCAGGTCTTGGCCGCGCCAACCTGTCATCTGGGCCCCTCGTGACGCCCCTTGACCTGCCCTTCCGCCTACAAATAGCCTTCGTCGCGAAACCCCCAGTACCGAGAGCCACGATACGGAAAACCTTCCAGAGACGCCGCCGCCGCCAATCCCATCTCGGGGGATTCAGGAGATCGCCTCCGGCACCCTGCCGGAGAGGGGATTCATCTCCCGGAGGACTCTACGCCGCCATGGTCGCCTCCGGAGTGATGAGTGAGTAGTCTACCCCTGGACTATGGGTCCATAGCAGTAGCTAGATGGTTGTCTTCTCCTCATTGTGCTTAATTGTCGGGTCTTGTGAGCTGCCGAACATGATCAAGATCATCTATCTGTAATGCTATATGTTGTGTTTGTTGGGATCCGATGAATAGAGAATACCATGTTATGTTGATTATCAATTTATAAATATGTGTTGTTTATGATCTTGCATGCTCTCCGTTACTAGTAGATGCTCTGGCCAAGTTTTTACTCTTAACTCCAAGAGGGAGTATTTATGCTCGATAGTGGGTTCATGTCTCCGTGAATCTGGGGGAGTGACAGAAACCCCTAAGGTTATGGATGTGCTGTTGCCACTAGGGATAAAACATTGATGCTATGTCCGAGGATGTAGTTATTGATTACATTACGCGCAATACTTAATGCAATTGTCTGTTGTTAGCAACTTAATACTGGAAGGGGTTCGGACGATAACCTGAAGGTGGACTTTTTAGACATAGATGCATGCTGGATAGCGGTCTATGTACTTTGTCGTAATGCCCAATTAAATCTCACTATACTCATCATAATATGTATGTGCATGGTTGATACGTCTCCGACGTATCGATAATTTCTTATGTTCCATGCCACATTATTGATGTTATCTACATGTTTTATGCACACTTTATGTCATATTCGTGCATTTTCTGGAACTAACCTATTAACAAGATGCCGAAGTGCCAGTTCCTGTTTTCTGTTGTTTTTGGTTTCAGAAATCCTAGTAACGAAATATTCTCGGAATTGGACGAAATCAACGCCCAGGTTCCTATTTTCACCGGAAGCATCCAGAACACCCGAGAGCCGCCAGAGGGGGGCCACAGGGCCCCCAGATGATAGGGTGGCGCGGCCCACCCCCTGGCCGCGCGGCCCTATGGTGTCGTCGCCCCTTCGACCTTCTGACGCCGCCTCTTCGCCTATATAAAGGTCCCAGACCTAAAACCTCGATACGGACAAGCCACGGTACGAGAAACCTTCCAGAGCCGCCACCATCGCGAAGCCAAGATCTGGGGGACAGGAGTCTCTGTTCCGGCACGCCGCCGGGACGGGGAAGTGCCCCCGGAAGGCTTCTCCATCGACACCGCTGCCATCTCCATCGCCATCTTCATCACCGCTGCTGCTCCCATGAGGAGGGAGTAGTTCTCCATCGAGGCTCGGGGCTGTACCGGTAGCTATGTGGTTAATCTCTCTCCTATGTACTTCAATACAATGATCTCATGAGCTGCTTTACATGATTGAGATTCATATGAGCTTTGTATCGCTACTAGTTGTGTGCTACTCATGTGATGTTATTAAAGTAGTCTATTCCTCCTGCATGGTGTAAAGGTGACTAGTGTGTGCACCATGTGGTTCTTGTCGTAGGCTATGATCATGATCTCTTGTAGATTGTGGAGTTAATTATCATTATGATAGTATTGATGTGATCTATTCCTCCTTCATAGTGTAATGTGGACAGTGTGTGCACTATGTTAGTTCTTGGTTTATTTTGCAATGATCTATTATGCTCTAAGGTTATTTAAATATGAACATTATTGTGGAGCTTGTTAACTCCGGCATTGAGGGTTCGTGTAATCCTACGCAATGTGTTCATCATCCAACAAAAGAGTGTATGTAGCACATATGAGAAAGAGTTATTTATTATGCGATCAATGTTGAGAGTGTCCACTAGTGAAAGTATGATCCCTAGGCCTTGTTCCTAAATACTGCTATCGCTGCTTGTTTACTGTTTTACTGTGTTACTACTGCTGCAATACTACCACCATCAACTACACGCCAGCAAGCTATTTTCTGGCACCGTTGCTACTGCTCATACTTATTCATACCACCTGTATTTCACTATCTCTTCGCCGAACTAGTGCACCTATTAGGTGTGTTGGGGACACAAGAGACTTCTTGCTTTGTGGTTGCAGGGTTGCATGAGAGGGATATCTTTGACCTCTTCCTCCCTGAGTTCGATAAACCTTGGGTGATCCACTTAAGGGAAAACTTGCTGCTGTCCTACAAACCTCTGCTCTTGGAGGCCCAACACTGTCTACAGGAAAAGGAGGGGGGCGTAGACATCAAGCTATTTTCTGGCGCCGTTGCCGGGGAGGAAAGGTAAAAGGTACTCACACTCCGGATCTCGGCTACTAAGCTATTCTCCGGCGCCGTAAGTACTCGAAGCTATTTCCTTTAGATCCTGCAATTGCATCTTTTTGTTTCTTGTTTACACTAGTTTGGCATAATGGACAAGAATGATCTTCTTATTCTATTTCCTGATTTAAAACATGGATTGTTTGATGCGAAAATTAAAAAACCTATGGAATCTTATTTGCATGCTGGTAGTAATATTAGTATGAACGCTTTGAACACCATTGTTGATAATAATATAGAAAGTTCTAAGCTTGGGGAAGCTGGTTTTCATGATCTTTTTAGTCCCCCAAGCATTGAGGAGAAAATTTACTTTGATGATACTTTGCCTCCTATTTATGATGATTACAATGATAGTAGTCTTTTGTTACCACCTGTTATGGAGGATGAATTTGATTATGATTACAATATGCCTCTTATATTTGATGATAAGAATAATAATGATAGCTACTTTGTTGAATTTGCTCCCACTATTACTAATAAAATTGACTATGCTTATGTGGAGAGTAATAATTTTATGCATGAGACTCATGATAAGAATGCTTTATGTGATAGTTATATTATTGAGTTTGCTCATGATGCTACTGAAAGTTATTATGAGAGAGGAAAATATGGTTGTAGAAATTTTCATGTAACTAAAACACCTCTCTATGTGCTGAAATTTTTGAAGCTATACTTGTTTTATCTTCCTATGCTTGTTACTTTGCTCTTCATGAACTTGTTTATTTACAAGATTCCTATGCATAGGAAGCATGTTAGACTTAAATGTGTTTTGAATTTGCCTCTTGATGCTCTCTTTTGCTTCAAATACTATTTCTTGCGAGTGCATCACCAAAACTGCTGAGCCCATCTTAATGGCTATAAAGAAAGAACTTCTTGGGAGATAACCCATGTGTTATTTTGCTACAGTACTTTGTTTTATATTTGTGTCTTGGAAGTTTTTTACTACTGTAGCAACCTCTCCTTATCTTAATTTTGTGTTTTGTTGTGCCAAGTGAAGCCTCTAATCGAAGGTTGATACTAGATTTGGATTTCTGCGCAGAAACAGATTTCTATCTGTCACGAATCTGGGCTGTTTTCTCTGTATAAAAATCAGAAAAATATGCCAATTTACGTGCGTGTTCCTCAGATATGTACGCAACTTTCATTAGTTTTGAGTTTTCTGATCTGAGCAACGCAAGTATTTATTAAAAATTCGTCTTTACGGACTGTTCTGTTTTGACAGATTCTGCCTTTTATTTCGCATTGCTTCTTTCGCTGTGTTGGGTGGATTTCTTTGTTCCATTACCTTCCAGTAGCTTTGAGCAATGTCCAGAAGTGTTAAGAATGATTGTGTCACCTCTGAACATGTGAGTTTTTGATTATGTACTAACCCCTCTAATGAAGTTTATGAGAAGTTTGGTGTGAAGGAAGTTTTCAAGGGTCAAGAGAGGAGGATGATATACTATGATCAAGAAGAGTGAAAAGTCTAAGCTTGGGGATGCCCCGGTGGTTCACCCCTGCATATTTCAAGAAGACTCAAGCGTCTAAGCTTGGGGATGCCCAAGGCATCCCCTTCTTCATCGACAACATTATCAGGTTCCTTCTCTTGAAACTATATTTTTATTCGGTCACATCTTATGTGCTTTACATGGAGCGTCTGTATGCTTTTATTTTTGTTGGTATTTGAATAAAATTGGATTACATCATGCTTGTGTGGGAGAGAGACACGCTCCGCTGTAGCATATGGACAAGTATGTCCTTAGGCTCTACTCATAGTATTCATGGCGAAGTTTCTTCTTCGTTAAATTGTTATATGGTTGGAATTGGAAAATGATACATGTAGTAATTTGCTATAATGTCTTGGGTAATGTGATACTTGGCAATTGTTGTGCTCATGTTTAAGCTCTTGCATCATATGCTTTGCACCCATTAATGAAGAAATACATAGAGCATGCTAAAATTTGGTTTGCATAATTGGTTTCTCTAAGGTCTAGATAATTTCTAGTATTGAGTTTGAACAACAAGGAAGATAGTGTAGAGTCTTATAATGTTTACAATATGTCTTTTATGTGAGTTTTGCTGCACCGGTTCATCTTTGTGTTTGTTTCAAATAAGCCTTGCTAGCCTAAACCTTGTATCGAGAGGGAATACTTCTCATGCATCCAAATCCTTGAGCCAAACAACACTATGCCATTTGTGTCCACCGTACCTACCTACTACATGGTATTTCCTGCCATTCCAAAGTAAATTGCTTGAGTGCTACCTTTAAACAATTCAAAATTTATCACCTTTGATTTGTGTCAATGTTTTATAGCTCATGAGGAAGTATGTGGTGTTTATCTTTCAATCTTGTTGGGCAACTTTCACCAATGGACTAGTGGCTTCATCCGCTTATCCAATAATTTTGCAAAAAAAGCTGGCAATGGGATTCCCAGTCCCAAATTAATTAACAAAAATAGACACTCCTCCATGGTATGTGATTGTTGGACGGCACCCGAAGGATTCGGTTAGCCATGGCTTGTGTAAGCAAAGGTTGGGAGGAGTGTCATCATGATAAAACTAAAATAAAAAGGCACTCCTTCATGGTATGAGATTGTTGGCAGGCACCCGAGGATTCGGTTAGCCATGGTTTGTGAAAGAAAGGTTGGAAGGAGTGCCATCCAAAAATAAAATAAAATGGGAGCCGCTCTTTGAAGGTTTGTCTGGCAAGGGGGTTAGAGTACCCGCTACCATTCGTTGACAACAACATACACCTCTCAAAATTTTATTTTTATGCTCTCTTTATGTTTTCAAAATAAAAGCTCTAGCACAAATATAGCAATCGATGCTTTCCTCTTTGAAGGACCATTCTTCTACTTTTATTGTTGAGTCAGTTCACCTATTTCTCTCCATCTCAAGAAGCAAACACTTGTGTGAACTGTGCATTGATTCCTACATACTTGCATATTGCACTTATTATATTACTCTATGTTGACAATATCCATGAGATATACATGTTACAAGTTGAAAGCAACCGCTGAAACTTAATCTTCCATTGTGTTGCTTCAATGCCTTTACTTTGAATTATTGCTTTATGAGTTAACTCTTATGCAAGACTTATTGATGCTTGTCTTGAAAGTACTATTCATGAAAAGTCTTTGCTATATGATTCAATTGTTTACTCATTGCATATACATTATTTTGATCGCTGCATTCATTACATATGTTTACAATATGATCAAGTTTATGATGGCATGTCACTCGAGAAATTATCTTTGTTATCGTTTTACCTGCTCGGGACGAGCAGAACTAAGCTTGGGGATGCTGATACGTCTCCGACGTATCGATAATTTCTTATGTTCCATGCCACATTATTGATGTTATCTACATGTTTTATGCACACTTTATGTCATATTCGTGCATTTTCTGGAACTAACCTATTAACAAGATGCCGAAGTGCCAGTTCATGTTTTCTGCTGTTTTTGGTTTCAGAAATCCTAGTAACGAAATATTCTCGGAATTGGACGAAATCAACGCCAGGTTCCTATTTTCACCGGAAGCATCCAGAACACCCGAGAGCCGCCAGAGGGGGGCCACAGGGCCCCCAGATGATAGGGTGGCGCGGCCCACCCCCTGGCCGCGCGGCCCTATGGTGTCGTCGCCCCTTCGACCTTCTGACGCCGCCTCTTCGCCTATATAAAGGTCCCAGACCTAAAACCTCGATACGGAAAAGCCACGGTACGAGAAACCTTCCAGAGCCGCCGCCATCACGAAGCCAAGATCTGGGGGACAGGAGTCTCTGTTCCGGCACGCCGCCGGGATGGGGAAGTGCCCCCGGAAGGCTTCTCCATCGACACCGCTGCCATCTCCATCGCCATCTTCATCACCGCTGCTGCTCCCATGAGGAGGGAGTAGTTCTCCATCGAGGCTCGGGGCTGTACCGGTAGCTATGTGGTTAATCTCTCTCCTATGTACTTCAATACAATGATCTCATGAGCTGCTTTACATGATTGAGATTCATATGAGCTTTGTATCGCTACTAGTTGTGTGCTACTCATGTGATGTTATTAAAGTAGTCTATTCCTCCTGCATGGTGTAAAGGTGACTAGTGTGTGCACCATGTGGTTCTTGTCGTAGGCTATGATCATGATCTCTTGTAGATTGTGGAGTTAATTATCATTATGATAGTATTGATGTGATCTATTCCTCCTTCATAGTGTAATGTGGACAGTGTGTGCACTATGTTAGTTCTTGGTTTATTTTGCAATGATCTATTATGCTCTAAGGTTATTTAAATATGAACATTATTGTGGAGCTTGTTAACTCCGGCATTGAGGGTTCGTGTAATCCTACGCAATGTGTTCATCATCCAACAAAAGAGTGTATGTAGCACATATGAGAAAGAGTTATTTATTATGCGATCAATGTTGAGAGTGTCCACTAGTGAAAGTATGATCCCTAGGCCTTGTTTCTAAATACTGCTATCGCTGCTTGTTTACTGTTTTACTGTGTTACTACTGCTGCAATACTACCACCATCAACTACACGCCAGCAAGCTATTTTCTGGCACCGTTGCTACTGCTCATACTTATTCATACCACCTGTATTTCACTATCTCTTCGCTGAACTAGTGCACCTATTAGGTGTGTTGGGGACACAAGAGACTTCTTGCTTTGTGGTTGCAGGGTTGCATGAGAGGGATATCTTTGACCTCTTCCTCCCTGAGTTCGATAAACCTTGGGTGATCCACTTAAGGGAAAACTTGCTGCTGTCCTACAAACCTCTGCTCTTGGAGGCCCAACACTATCTACAGGAAAAGGAGGGGGGCGTAGACATCAATGGTCATGCCCTCTCTATTTGTCAATTGCCCAACTGTAATTTGTTCACCCAACATGCTATTTATCTTATGGGAGAGACACCACTAGTGAACTGTGGACCCCGGTCCAATTCTCTATAACTGAAATACAATCTACTGCAATACTTGTTCTACTGTTCTCTGCAAACAATCATCATCCACACTATACATCTAATCCTTTGTTACAGCAAGCCGGTGAGATTGACAACCTCACTGTTTCGTTGGGGCAAAGTACTTGGTTTGTGTTGTGCAGGTTCCACGTTGGCGCCGGAATCCCTGGTGTTGCGCCGCACTACATCTCGCCGCCATCAACCTTCAACGTGCTTCTTGAATCCTACTGGTTCGATAAACCTTGGTTTCTAACTGAGGGAAACTTACTGCTGTACGCATCACACCTTCCACTTGGGGTTCCCAACGGTCGCATGCTGTACGTGTGTCAAGCTAAATTTCTGGCGCCGTTGCCGGGGAGATCAAGACACGCTGCAAGGGGAGTCTCCACATCCCAATCTCTTTACTTTGTTTTTGTCTTGCTTTATTTTATTTACTACTTTGTTAGCTGCACTAAATCAAAATACAAAAAAATTAGTTGCTAGTTTTACTTTATTTGCTATCTTGTTTGCTATATCAAAAACACAAAAAAATTAGTTACTAGCATTTACTTTATCTAGTTTGCTTTGTTTGCTATTGCTAAAATGGGTACTCCTGAAAATACTAAGTTGTGTGACTTCACAACCACAAATAATAATGATTTCTTATGCACACCTATTGCTCCACCTGCCACTACAGCAGAATTCTTTGAAATTAAACCTGCTTTACTAAATCTTGTTATGCGAGAGCAATTTTCTGGTGTTAGTTCTCATGATGCTGCTGCCCATCTCAATAATTTTGTTGAACTTTGTGAAATGCAAAAGTATAAAGATGTAGATGGTGACATTATAAAATTAAAATTGTTCCCTTTCTCATTAAGAGGAAGAGCTAAAGATTGGTTGCTATCTCTGCCTAAGAATAGTATTGATTCATGGACTAAATGCAAGGATGCTTTTATTGGTAGATATTATCCCCCTGCTAAAATTATATCTTTGAGGAGTAGCATAATGAATTTTAAACAATTGGATACTGAGCATGTTGCACAAGCATGGGAAAGAATGAAATCTTTGGTTAAAAATTACCCAACCCATGGACTGACTACTTGGATGATTATCCAAACCTTTTATGCAGGACTGAATTTTTCTTCGCGGAACCTATTGGATTCAGCTGCTGGAGGTACCTTTATGTCCATCACTCTTGGTGAAGCAACAAAGCTTCTTGATAATATGATGATCAATTACTCTGAATGGCACACGGAAAGAGCTCCACAAGGTAAGAAGGTAAATTCTGTCGAAGAAACCTCTTCCTTGAGTGATAAGATTGATGCCATTATGTCTATGCTTGTGAATGATAGGACTAATATTGATCCTAATAATGTTCCGTTAGCTTCATTGGTAGCTCAAGAAGAACATGTTGATGTAAACTACATTAAAAATAATAATTTCAACAACAATGCTTACCGGAACAATTCTAGTAACAACTATAGGCCATATCCTTATAATAATGGCAACGGCTATGGTAATTCTTATGGGAATTCCTACAACAATAATAGGAACACACCCCCTGGACTTGAAGCTATGCTTAAAGAATTTATTAGTACACAAACTGCTTTTAACAAATCTGTTGAAGAAAAGCTTGGGAAAATTGATATACTTGCTTCTAAAGTCGATAGTCTTGCTGCTGATGTTGATCTTTTGAAATCGAAAGTTATGCCTAATGAAAATCATAATCATAAAATTGTTACTACAGCAAATGCCATCCAAGTTAGAATTAATGAGAATATAAGATTGATGGCCGAATTGCGTGCTAGGTGGGAGAAGGAAGAAAATGAAAAAGAAGATAATATAGCTAAATTTTGGACTATTACCACCACTAGTAATGCTAATACTCTACATGTTGCTGCACCTCCTACTAATAATGGTAAAAGAATTGATGTTAGCAATGTTTCCACTTCAAATGCAAAGCGCGAAAAACTGCCTGAAACTGCTAAAATCTATTTGGCCGTGATAAAACTGCTAAATTTTTTTCCAACATTGGGGATGATGATCCCATTGCTTTAGATTATAATGGTTTGAATTTTGATGATTGCCACATCTCTGAAGTTATAAAGTTCTTACAAAAACTTGCTAAAAGTCCTAATTCTAGTGCTATAAATTTGGCTTTCACTAAACATATTACAAATGCTCTCATAAAAGCTAGAGAAGAGAAATTAGAACGCGAAGCTTCTATTCCTAGGAAACTCGAGGATGGTTGGGAGCCCATCATTAAGATGAAGGTCAATGACTTTGATTGTAATGCTTTATGTGATCTTGGTGCAAGTATTTCTGTTATGCCTAAGAAAATTTATAATATGCTTGATTTGCCACCATTGAAAAATTGTTATTTGGATGTTAATCTTGCTGATCATTCTACAAAGAAACCTTTGGGGAAAGTTGATAATGTTCGCATTACCGTTAACAATAATCTTGTCCCCGTTGATTTTGTTGTCTTGGATATTGAATGCAATGCATCTTGTCCCATCATATTGGGAAGACCTTTTCTTCGAACTGTTGGTGCTATCATTGATATGAAGGAAGGTAATATTAAATATCAATTTCCTCTCAAGAAAGGTATGGAACACTTCCCTAGAAAGAGAATGAAGTTACCTTTTGATTCTATTATTAGAACAAATTATGATGTTGACACTTCGTCTCTTGATAATACTTGATATACACTTTCTGCGCCTAGCTGAAAGGCGTTAAAGAAAAGCGCTTATGGGAGACAACCCATGTTTTTACTACAGTACTTTGTTTTATTTTTGAGTCTTGAAAGTTGTTTACTACTGTAGCAACCTCTCCTTATCTTAGTTTTGTGTTTTGTTGTGCCAAGTAAAGTCGTTGATAGTAAGGTTCATACTAGATTTGGATTACTGCGCAGAAACAGATTTCTTTGCTGTCACGAATCTGGGCAAAATTCTCTGTAGGTAACTCAAAAAATTATGCCAATTTACGTGAGTGATCCTCAGATATGTACGCAACTTTCATTCAATTTGAGCATTTTCATTTGAGCAAGTCTGGTGCCTCAATAAAATTCGTCTTTACGAACTGTTCTGTTTTGACAGATTCTGCCTTTTTATTTCGCATTGCCTGTTTTGATATGTTCGATGGATATTTCGATTCCATTGACTTTCAGTAGCTTTGTGCAATGTCCAGAAGTGTTAAAAATGATTATGTCACCTCTGAACATGTATATTTCGATTGTGCACTAACTCTCTAATGAGTTGTTTTGAGTTTGGTGTGGAGGAAGTTTTCAAGGATCAAGAGAGGGAGATGATACAACATGATCAAGGAGAGTGAAAGCTCTAAACTTGGGGATGCCCCGGTGGTTCACCCCTGCACATATCAAGAAGACTCAAGCGTCTAAGCTTGGGGATGCCCAAGGCATCCCCTTCTTCATCGACAACATTATCAGGTTCCTCCCCTGAAACTATATTTTTATTCCGTCACATCTTATGTGCTTTGCTTGGAGCGTCGGTTTGTTTTTGTTTTTGTTTTGTTTGAATAAAATGGATCCTAGCATTCATTGTGTGGAGAGAGACACGCTCCGCTGTTGCATATGGACAAGTATGTCCTTAGGCTTTACTCATAATATTCATGGCGAAGTTTCTTCTTCGTTAAATTGTTATATGGTTGGAATTGGAAAATGATACATGTAGTAATTTGCTAAAATGTCTTGGATAATGTGATACTTGGCAATTGTTGTGCTCATGTTTAAGCTCTTGCATCATATACTTTGCACTTATTAATGAAGAAATACATAGAGCATGCTAAAATTTGGTTTGCATAATTGGTCTCTCTAAGGTCTAGATAATTTCTAGTATTGAGTTTGAACAACAAGGAAGACGGTGTAGAGTCTTATAATATTTACAATATATCTTTTATGTGAGTTTTGCTGCACCGCTTCATCCTTGTGTTTGTTTCAAATAACCTTGCTAGCCTAAACCTTGTATCGAGAGGGAATACTTCTCATGCATCCAAATACTTGAGCCAACCACTATGCCATTTGTGTCCACCATACCTACCTACTACATGGTATTTCTCCGCCATTCCAAAGTAAATTGCTTGAGTGCTACCTTTAAACAATTCAAAATTTATTACCTCTGATTTGTGTCAATGTTTTATAGCTCATGAGGAAGTATGTGGTGTTTATCTTTCAATCTTGTTGGGCAACTTTCACCAATAGACTAGTGGCTTCATCCGCTTATCCAATAATTTTGCAAAAAGAGCTGGCAATGGGATTCCCAGTCCCAAATTAATTAATAAAAATAGACACTCCTCCATGGTATGTGATTGTTGGACGGCACCCGAAGGATTCGGTTAGCCATGGCTTGAGAAAGCAAAGGTGGGGAGGAGTGTCATCATAATAAAACTAAAATAAAAAGGCACTCCTTCATGGTATGAGATTGTTGGCAGGCACCCGAAGGATTCGGTTAGCCATGGTTTGTGAAAGAAAGGTTGGAAGGAGTGCCACACAAAAATAAAAATAAAATGGGAGCCGCTCTTTGAAGGTTTGTCTGGCAAGGGGGTTAGAGTGCCCACTGCCATTCGTTGACAACAACAAACACCTCTCAAAATTTTACTTTTATGCTCTCTTTATGTTTTCAAAATCAAAGCTCTAGCACAAATATAGCAATCGATGCTTTCCTCTTTGAAGGACCTTTCTTTTACTTTTATTGTTGAGTCAGTTCACCTATCTCTCTCTCCACCTCAAGAAGCAAACACTTGTGTGAACTGTGCATTGATTCCTACATACTTGCATATTCCACTTGTTATATTACTTCACATTGACATTATCCATGAGATATACATGTTATAAGTTGAAAGCAACCGCTGAAACTTCATCTTCCTTTGTGTTGCTTCAATACCTCTACTTTGAATTATTGCTTTATGAGTTAACTCTTATGCAAGACTTATTGATGCTTGTCTTGAAGTACTATTCATGAAAAGTCTTTGCTATATGATTCATTTGTTTACTCATGTCATTTACATTGTTTTGATCGCTGCATTCACTACATATGCTTACAATAGTATGATCAAGGTTATGATGGCATGCCACTCCAGAAATTATCTTTGTTATCGTTTACCTGCTCGGGACGAGCAAAAACTAAGCTTGGGGATGCTGATACGTCTCCGACGTATCGATAATTTCTTATGTTCCATGCCACATTATTGATGATATCTACATGTTTTATGCATACTTTATGTCATATTTATGCATTTTCTGGAACTAACCTATTAACGAGATGCCGAAGAGCCAGTTGCTGTTTTCTGCTGTTTTTGGTTTCAGAAATCCTAGTAAGGAAATATTCTCGGAATTGGACGAAATCAACGCCCAGGGGCCTATTTTCACACGAAGCTTCCAGAAGACCGGAGAGCTAACGAAGTGGGGCCACGAGGCGGCCAAACGATAGGGCGGCGCGGCCCAGGTCTTGGCCGCGCCGACCTGTCATCTGGGCCCCCCGTGACGCCCCTTGACCTGCCCTTCCGCCTACAAATAGCCTTCGTCGCGAAACCCCAAGTACCGAGAGCCACGATACGGAAAACCTTCCAGAGACGCCGCCGCCGCCAATCCCATATCGGGGGATTCAGGAGATCGCCTCCGGCACCCTGCCGGAGAGGGGATTCATCTCCCGGAGAACTCTACGCCGCCATGGTCGCCTCCGGAGTGATGAGTGAGTAGTCTACCCCTGGACTATGGGTCCATAGCAGTAGCTAGATGGTTGTCTTCTCCTCATTGTGCTTAATTGTCGGGTCTTGTGAGCTGCCGAACATGATCAAGATCATCTATCTGTAATGCTATATGTTGTGTTTGTTGGGATCCGATGAATAGAGAATACCATGTTATGTTGATTATCAATTTATATCTATGTGTTGTTTATGATCTTGCATGCTCTCCGTTACTAGTAGATGCTCTGGCCAAGTTTTTACTCTTAACTCCAAGAGGGAGTATTTATGCTCGATAGTGGGTTGATGTCTCCGTGAATCTGGGGGAGTGACAGAAACCCCTAAGGTTATGGATGTGCTGTTGCCACTAGGGATAAAACATTGATGCTATGTCCGAGGATGTAGTTATTGATTACATTACGCGCAATACTTAATGCAATTGTCTGTTGTTAGCAACTTAATACTGGAAGGGGTTCGGACGATAACCTGAAGGTGGACTTTTTAGGCATAGATGCATGCTGGATAACGGTCTATGTACTTTGTCGTAATGCCCAATTAAATCTCACTATACTCATCATAATATGTATGTGCATGGTCATGCCCTCTCTATTTATCAATTGCCCAACTGTAATTTGTTCACCCAACATGCTATTTATCTTATGGGAGATACACCACTAGTGAACTGTGGACCCCGGTCCAATTCTCTATAACTGAAATACAATCTACTGCAATACTTGTTCTACTGTTCTCTGCAAACAATCATCATCCACACTATACATCTAATCCTTTGTTACAGCAAGCCGGTGAGATTGACAACCTCACTGTTTCGTTGGGGCAAAGTACTTGGTTTGTATTGTGCAGGTTCCACGTTGGCGCCGGAATCCCTGGTGTTGCGCCGCACTACATCTCGCCGCCATCAACCTTCAACGTGCTTCTTGACTCCTACTGGTTCGATAAACCTTGGTTTCTAACTGAGGGAAACTTACTGCTGTACGCATCACACCTTCCACTTGGGGTTTCCAACGGTCGCGTGCTGTACGCGTGTCAGCCGGCGGGGCTTCGCCCGGTGAAGCGGCGGCCGGCGAAGCTGCCGCCGCCGAAGGAGCTTCGAAGAATTGCTTCGGAAACCTCTTCCTTTTTGACGGGATGGTGGCGGAGATCATGGCCGACACCACGCCGGCGTTCGGCGCAGCTCCGACGGGGACATCGACCACCGCGGCCGGAGGAGATGCATCACCGGCGGTAGGCGGTTCTTGCGGACGATCCATGGCAGCGGGATCTGGCCGGGAAGGGCGCGGGGGAGGAGATCGGGCGGCGGCGGCGGCGGTTGGCTTCAGCGAAATGCTTCGCGCGCAGTGGAGTGGGCGATACTGGTTTCGCCCACTATCCCCGCTCCCACCCCGCACAAGTAGGGGGCGACGACCCGCCCCGTAATCCAAAACAGCAAAAAACGATGCGGGGGCCATTTTTACGGGGCGTGCTAGACGGCCGGGTAGAGACGAAACCCTCAAATCGGCGGTTATTATACGGGTTTGCCCCTTTTACGGGGTCTGTTAGACCTGCTCTTACATCCTGTTAATTGCAGTTTGCACCACATAAACTTACACTTCAAGAACATCTACGACAGTATTTATTTCAACATATTTGCAAATCACGCAATATGTAGATAGCATGTGATAGTTCATCATCATCTAGGAAACCAAAAATGTAACAAAAATTAAAATGACGTGGAATCTAAACGGTCGCGGCAGCAATGGGCGCTCACCGGTGACACAGAAGGATGCGATGGCGGTGCATCACCAGTGACGCCAACACTTATTCACTGCGCAGGCGTCCCTGTCGCCGCCAAAAGCTCCAACGCATCTCGAACCGGGTGTCCAAGAACAAGCCACGGTCCACTTGTTCGCCATTCAAGTGACCTGCGAAGTCCCCGAGCAAGTCTATATGATATCCCCTTTCACTCCAGCTGGCATACAGACCATTGTACTCGTGTGATGTGGGGGTTCCGAGAAACCCGAGAAATCTGGATAAGCAGAAGGTGTATATTTCCCCTTTTCTACAGGTGGTGGCGGCGGCGATGTATGTTGGTGCTCACGGTGGTGGCGTGCGCCGGGGATGGTAGCAGCACAACGGTGTGTGTCGGGGCTAGCGGTGGTGGTGCGTGATATCGCTGTCATCGTCAGCGACGGTGTGTGGTGGGGTTGTCGGTGGCGGCTACTGGCAACACGAGGATGAGCGTGTCCGCATATAGTGGTGTTCCCGGGATGTTCGGACTTATGTCCCGCTCCGTGATTGTGTTCTTTTGGGTGGGACGGATTTTAGATCGTAATTTGCATGAATGAAAAGCATTAATTAATAGCTACATAGCGGATTAATTTCATCTTTGAACGCCAACATACAAATGATGTGAATACTTGGTTTTAAATACATTGTTCAACACCACAATTACCTAAATTGAGGATATGAACCTACCTCATGCATCTTAAAAATCCTGACACAGCGACGAAGACCACGGCTAGGATACCAATAGCATTGATAGCATATTATTGATATTTCCTTGCTAAGATCATATCTTTTAATCTTTCTCATCTTCATCCTTGTTTCATCAGTGTTCATCTTGTGTTCATGGATGAAACTGTCGAAATGAAGTTCCATATTCATCTTTCCTTCCAGAATTTTCTTCATTGCTTCCTCAACCTATTGGGTTGCCTCTTGCGCTAGCTCTACCTTTTCTTCAGTCTTCTTCATCGCTTCGTCCATCTTGCGAGTTGCCCCGTGCGTGCTAGCTCAATCTTCTCTTCCGCCCTTTTCATTTCTTCCTCTATCTTCCGGTTTGCCCCTTAGCTAGCTCAAGCTTCTCTTAAACCTTCGTCTTGTCTTCATCTGGTTTCCTCTTCTCATCCCTTGTGAAGTAGTATAACTCGTCCCAAAGTAAGCAATTTCGCATCTAGACAATACTTACGTCCCACCCAATTGCTGCACTCACACATAGATTCCTAGAATTTTCATATTTATTTTCATATTTTTTCAGAAGCAAAAAAGCAATACATAAATCTCAAAATAAAAAATGAAAGTAGATATTATCGGAAACATGGACCGAATAGGGTACGCACACGGAACGATGCAAATATTTTCCAGAACCAAGAGAATATTTGTAGGATTCAAGCAATCCAACAAGCTTGTTACCTAACTCTAGCGCTCGGTGTTAGATTTACTAGGGAATATAGGAAATGTCAAACCGTTGAAACCTCCTCAAATGCGTGAAGGGATTACTTGCTCAATTTCTTGATAGGCTCATGTAATGGATGTATTGGATTGGATCATGGACATCAACGCTAAGACAAAAATTCCATCTTTGGTAGAAACGGAAATTTCGTTTTCTCGTGCTTTCCAAATTGTTCCGTTTCTGCAAAATATTATGTTTTGTAAAACTCAGTTTTCGTTTCGTTTTCTTGATAAGGTCATGTAATTGATCTATTGGATTGGATCATGGACATCAACGTTACAACAACTAGATGATACCCCGCGCGTTGCGGCGGAATATATTTATAAAAATAGTTCAATTACCCTTATTATGATTGTCTATTAAAATCAACTACAGCTCACATGTTTGGTATAACACCCATAATGATTATTATAACATGATTTTTCATACAAATGGTGCAAGAGATAAATGAGACGCTCAAAGAGGTTGTTGCATAGAGAAGTTAACGCTGCTAATTGCTTTCTATATGGTAAGTTTCGCATTAAAAACAAACATCATTGTACTCCAAATTGGACAACCGCTAAATCCATATGAAAGCATAAAAGATTCAGGTATGTGTAAAATAATATGTTAGGAGGAGATGAATGGGCATTTACTGAAGTAGTACATAATACCAAATTGCATGTTATGTTTTTATATTTTTCCTTGCGTAATTGAAAAAACAACTAAAGAATATACATTAGAAATTCTTTGGAATATCTGAATTATCTAAACCTATGTACGTCTATGTCTGATAGAATGAAAAATATGAACATACCAAGAACATGGAACATCGTCATAATGATGTAAAGAACATGTATTGCAGTCTGAACGGAGTTGTTTTGTTAGATACCAAAAATAATTCACGCAAAAAAGCAGCTGTTTGGGGTCATACAAACATTTGATTTTTCGTTTAAGTAACTTACAAAGGTACTACAGTAAGAAATATGTTAATCTCTTATACACCACTAATGTGGCATAATCTCATAGTAGAAAGAGAAAAGAAATGTGACAGAGACTATCAATTATTATTTGTTATCATCGAAATAGAATGATGTACTATAGATAGGGTAAAACTGTACAAAGGCTTAAGCAGCCTGGGAGAAACAAAGGGGAAAAACCGAAACGAAAATAGCAGACAATTATTAGTCCTCTAAAGCCTAACCCGGCCAGTAGATCATCTCAGGCCAGATGGGCAACCCTATCTAGCGAAATTTTTGGTCCGCGTAGACACATCGGCTTCTAGTCTTCAATATATGCCAAACAATATACACACCGGCTGAAAGCTGATGATTTTTATGATGTTGCTTGTGCTCTTTTAGACATTGCCGCCACCAATTGGCAATATAATTTGAGTTGAGCGCAATGCGAACAATCTGGGATGGGAGACTGCAAACAACTACCAAATCAATTTCATAAAGGGGCACCCTAGAAATAGGTGTGCATCAGATTCTAACACAGTCATCACAAACGCAGTCATGTAGCACCTTGTCAGAAGTCCATAAGACGGTTCAGAGACTGCAGCCGGAGGAATAATCATACTTTAGCTTCAGCTCTAACAATCCATACTCTGGCAAGTTCATGTAATGAATTTTGCGAAAAAACCGAGCGTCATAAGCACTCTTTGCTGAATGAACACCATACGCGGAGAGGTTCAAGGAGGATTTGTGAGTGTCAAGCAAAAAAGGCAAACTGAATCTTTTCCCATAATGACAGAAACTGAATCCAATCAAATCCATAGAACACACCTGTCATTCAAATATTCCTTGCAAGAGTGGATCTGCATTGGTTTCTCCAGCTTCATAAAAACACCATTTACTTTTTTTGGCGGGGAAAACACCACTTACTTAAATTGCATCTGGGATCAAGAGCACCACATAAAATTTAGATCAAAGGATGAACATACAGTGCACATGCCGTCAACCCTACTTGCATATAGGGTAGCTTAACTTGGATTCAGAGATAGCCTTAGCTGAACGTCTGAAATTTTTTGAAACTGCAACAGAACAGAGCCGAAAAGGAACATACTATTATTTCACATTGGGAACGCGGACACCCAAGATAATGATTCCTGGAGAGAAAATTCCAGTGATCTAACTAAATCAGCAGAGACTCCAGGGTAGCAAATACATGTGACCTCGAGATTAAGAAAATAGAATATGCACATGGTCATCTAATAAAAATTAAAAGAGATGAAATCTTTTGTACCAGCGTCTGTAGGCAGTAAACGTGATGATAGCTTCTTCCTCATAGCTTCAGCGAGCAACACGCAAAATCCAATAAGGCCACTTGCATGCGGAATCCAAACAAATAAGTGGGATTGGGCAAGAATGATGCAATCAAATCGTGTGGAGGGGCAAAACGTCGAGCAGCTTTCAAGCTGGAGCGCAATCGACCAGATTGACAAGCATAGGTTGGGGGATTGAAAAATATAGAAAGGAGGATTAGAATCGAGATAATTGAGAGTGGGCATCTACCAGCGTGGAGACAGGTGCCAGTGGAGGCGACACGAGCAGGCTGGTGTGCACGGGTAGGCTTTTAACCTGGAGGCGGCACCGAATCAGTTCACCGGGCAGTTTCTACTGCATAAATGTTGGGATGCACCATGCGATTTCTTTACCATTTATGCCGAGGAGGCCGTACGTCAAGGCGGCAGAGTAGTTATGGATGACCAGGAAGATGAACAGCGTGCTCCTCCTTTTTCGCGATGAATCTTGCCATATTGCTGCGAAAGTTAACATGCACACGACAAAGTTTGATTAATTTTAGGTGTAATGCACGAAACTGAATGTGCAGAGTGTGTATTTTTTTCCTTTCCGATGACATGGTATATTTGCTTAGTTGGCAGTCTAGGATTGGTTGGTGATGATTGATGAGGTGGATAGGCTGCATGTGAAGAGAAATGGGATCACCTATTAAGAATAGAAAGATAACTCCATAGTAGTATTTGCTAGTAACGGAAATTCCATTTTTGGTGGGCGTCAAGTTGTTCCGTTTATGTAAAATTTTCCGTTTTGTAAAATTCCAATTTCATTTCATTTTCTTGGAAACGAAACCTTTCCACTCCATTTTAGTCGGTAGGTGCAACCATCTGTTGTGAATAACTTACGGTTCTCCTTCTATTAATGCATAAGGCATAGCTGCTGCTGCCGTTCCTCGTCAAGAAAAGAAACTTAATTTTTTCTTCTAATTTAAGAAACTAATCCTCTTGCAGGTGCAGCAATGTATATGGTGAAAAAAAAAAAAAAATGAAGAAACGCGACCACGCTGGGACTCGAACCCAGAATCTCCCGCTCCGGAGGCGAGCGCCTTATCCATTAGGCCACGCGGTCGTCATGTGAGGTAGCCCTAGTAGGAACTAATCGTACATTAAAATTAACAGTTGCTGAAAAAACTACATACTGTTTGAGAGTGGAGCCCCAATTCAATACCGGGGTAGGGTATTTACACCCGAAAAAAACATGCAAGAATCTTAGGCTAGCTAGTATTCAAGACTATCAGTATACAACATTTTCCGTTCCAAAGCAACTACATATTTTAATTTAGAAATCTTACTATAAACTTGCCGGTCTACGGAGGTGTTGTTTTGGCTCATAGATGCATATGATCCTATTATTAAAAATGCATAAATATTACATTTCAAAAATATAAAAAATGGAAATAAAATTTCACATTTACATATGGACATTCTATGTTATCACATAAGCTTTCGGGGAAACGAACATTTTGCGTTGCTTGTGTAAAAAGACAAAAAAATGTTCAGTGAATAGTGATGTTGAAGTATCAAATTTGTCTTTTTTACATGGGACATAACTTTTTTTTACTTTTTTCCAAAAATTTGTATACCAACATAAAATGTCTAGATATACAAAGAAAATTTTATTTCATATTTTTTTTACATTTTGAATTGTATTTTCACGTAATGGGTTCATATGCACCTATGACCCGAAATGCATTTCCCCCAATCTACGTCTTTAAATAATTCCTATTGTAAGCTTTCCATTTATATGTCCTAAAATCAAAATCACATGATGCAACTCATGCAAGATCCAGCGAATCAAATTGAAACCATCCATGTTCCAACGAGGCTAGCGCAACAGTACATTACCAGTTGGCAAGGACATAAGAAACAAACGGTACCATCTTTTTTCAAGAGTATGCTAAGCCCTACTATATTTTTTATTAAAGGCAAAATTCTGAGTATAAGAAAACGCAACTTGCTGTGAACAACGGGTGCAGTATAAACTCCATACCAGTCATACAAAGTAAACACTAACACCATATCTCGATCGACGCTGGTCACCTCTGAAGACCAACAACCCCCATTGGCTTTCCTTGTCGACGCACCATCCACCCTTGATGGCGTGAAGGACATGGCAAGTGGATGTCGGGACTTGGCTAGAACGGAGAAAGACACCGTCTTGGACTGACCACGCCAACATACATTTCGCTGTTGTAGAGAAACTTGGACAACAACGTATCACCGAGGAGTGCAACATAGGACCTCCAAGGTATCTCCAAGCACAATAATCCCAACAGTCGGCTCCAACTCCGAATCTAGGCTTTCATCCGGAGAAAGCTACCACAACCAAGAGATAGTGAGGGAGATGTCGATACACCTCAGCAAAGGAGGGTAACAACAAACGCGGGTGCCGTCATTGCTGGCCCGACAAAGGCGGGGCATGACTTTCATATGTGCACCTCCGGGGATTGGGATATCATTGTCCATGTACGCTCGCACCGCCGCCGCCACCGCTCTTTGCCATCGTAGTCGCAACACCGTGGCCTTCAAAACCCTGCACGGCTGAGGGCTAGGTCTATCTTCCACCTCCAACCAGGTATGCCCATATTGACATGCATATTGATGGTTGGGTGTCTTCACAACCTCATGTGTCCACCGCCATTGCACCACGGGGGGAGAGTTCGAGGCATACTGAAATATTGGAATATTGGTTGTTACTTTGTAGGTGAGCAGGTGAATGACAAAACAATACCCCCAGTTATCGGTGAGCAAGTGAACGATAGAACAATAGCTCCAGTTTTTGGTAAGCGGGCCAACATTAACCTTAAGCCAACCCAATACCTGGAAGCTTTCAATTTTATGTGTACTTTGCAGCAACAGCAGAAGGAGCTGTGATAGGCCTAGACCGGAGCTTTACCTTTCATCAACCACAACCTGTTAAACACATTGATGACAAGAACTATTACAACATAGTTGGGTATATTCAGGTTGGAGGACTCTTCCCATACCAGAATGCTGCTTGCAGTACTATGTCTGTAGATTATTTTTTTTTTTTTCGAGAGCACGTGCAAAGCGTACCTTACCAAGCAATTCAAATTACAAGATCAAGCCAACTAATGCGAACATTAGTGCTTGTAACACACACCCCTCCCCTCCTCCTTCCGCCTAAAGTCTACTCCCTCTTTATATCTAAACTCCCTATTCTCTTTGCTACCTCCCAAAGCTGGAATTCCTCCACGTCCCATATCTGCAGTTGATTCTTCTGCACCTGCACATTGCCAAAAACCCTAGCTAGCATTGCGTTGCTTCCATAGCGTCCAAGCTGTGAGAATCACCATCGAGTCAAATCGCTTCCTATCTAGCTTCCACACTCGCTTCCTAGCCTCGGTCCACCACCTCTCAAGGTTTGAGTTAATTGAAGGCTCGGGAATGTTGAGACTGGCACTTGTCAAGACGTTGAACCAGACCTGCCTCACATATGAACATATGATCAACATTATCTTCCTCTTGCGGACTTGTGAAGCAGGAATCCGGATGCTCCTGAAGCCCATGTCGCGCCCTCCTTTTCGAGGTCTAAAGCCGATATCTGATCGCTAACCAGGCAAAGATCTTACATTTGAGGGGCGCAAAAGATTCCCAGATGCGAGAGCTCATACTCCATCTCGTGTTCCCCTGACAAAGCAACTCGTAAGTACTCTCAGCCGAGTATTCCCCCGACACAAAACCCTTTAGGAGATACGGTCATGGGTGGTAACATCCCTCTACACATTTTCGACCGCCTCCCACAGCCTCAAGCATTGCACACAACTCTCAACCGATAGCTCCCCCGCTATGTCCGCAATCCACGCATTCTCATTGATAGCTTCAGATACCATGTGGTTGTTCTTACGCCTAGTCGAGACAAGAGCAACCACCGCGGGAGCGATCTCCTTCGCCGTTCTCCCATCAATCCATCGGTTGCACCAAAAGAAAACTCTACGCCCATCTCCAATGGTGAAACGAGCAAAACTCTGAAACACTTACACCGCCTGAGCATCATGCATACCTAACAAACCCTGCCATGGCCTGGAAGGGTCTGTTCTTCGCAGCCATTGCCACCGAACACCGGAGGAATGTCTGTAGATTATCAAATTGTATGGTATCATGCACACAGAAAAAATACAACAAGAACTCTTTGTACTTCGAATCTTCTTGCTACATTTCACTGTAATGCTGGTAAATTGTTCAAAATATCAGACTAGTAAGCTATGAAGGAACTATCTCAAAACACTAAATAAGAGGAAGCGCAGATTAAAACCAGGCAAAGGTCTTCAAAATAATTTTGAGACAAATCTCCATCCAATAGTGTTATTGAATTCCCAAACTCTCTAATACATCTAATCAGTTATTGAGCTTTTGCTTCTTGTTAGGGTAGAGCCTAAGGCCTTCTCGGATTTCTTGGATTGGTGCAATGGTAGGTTGGCGCCAGCTGATCCACACGCGCCCCTCGCCGCCGGTACCCCATTCGAGTGGCAGCTGCCTTACTAGCTCGTTCTCGCCGACGACGAGGCTATACCGGTACACGCAGTTCCCGAAAACGAAGTAGGCGCGTCCGCCGCGCATGCCCAGCTTGTGTGCGTCCACGGTGAAACTGGCAGGGGACCCAAGGAAGAGGATACGGTCGGCCAAGCTCCATCCGTCCCTCACAGCCCATCGCATGTTGCCGCCTGCTCCTCTCTCTAACGCGTGTACCCTCACCGACAACGCCGACGGGAGGTCGGCGCCGGCATGATACCAGTCGGACTCAAGTCTGACGGATGCCCACAGCAGCTCACCCCGGGACTCCAGGACGTAGTGGTGTTCATCGGAATACTTTCTTTGCTTGTGCCACCTTGACTGGAGACCGGCAAGGCCACCAAGGTCGCATGGCGTCAGCACACTCCAGAAGTCGCCCACGCATATTAGTACCTTGCCATCGTGATACGCCGCAAGTGAATCTGATCGGGGGCCTATCGGAACCTCCAAGATCCTCTTCATGACTGTCCACGACGTAGCAGCGGGGCGTAGGATAGCCGCCGTGAACTTGGGCGTCGACTCCTCGTACGAAAATCTGTGCAGAAACACCGTACCATCGCCGTAAACAATGCCACGAGCATTCTCCATCGGCACCCTGATCTCGTCGTTGTCTGGGAAGCCAGGCAGCCCGGCGATGGATCCGGTGAGAAGGTGGATAAGCCTTGGCTCGGGGCTCGCAGCGAAGAGCCACGCGGCCGTGCCATCGGCGCTAGCCACCCAGTTCCTGTCGCCGTCGCCCGTAGAGCACGGGCCCGGCGGCTCCGGGAGCACGTGGCCTGCCTCCTCGAAGGAGGAGACGAATCCAAAGTCGACGGTGGAGCGCGTGATGCGGCCGCTGCACAGCGCGAGGAGCCACGGAGAGAACGCGGGGCGGATCGTCGCCCGGGAGAGCACGTCGCGCCACGGCGTGCAGACGGCGTGGAAGCGCGTGAAGTCGGCGGCGTTTTCGTCCAGGCGGCTGGAGATGTCGAGGAGGAGGTCCGGCGAGAGGTTGGCCCACGGCCGTGCGGTTGGCGCGAGCGTCGCTGTGACGCCGGAACCGGCCGGCGCGGTGGTGGACTCCATGGGCTCGAATCAGAAGAGCCGAGATCGAGTTGCGTATGTAGCTCGATCAATCTCCTCCCTCCGAAACCGGGTCAACTCGTACCGAATTCATAGACGCATCAGAAGTTCAGAAACTCTCCCCAGAGCGGCAGAGCCTTCCTTTTATCCGACCTCGTGTTTTAAATTTCACCAATTACCCTACCCACAACGGGCTGGATAAACGTGGACGCTGCAACTTGAAAAGTACATGAACTCTACAATTCTTGATAAGTTTCGTATCTTGTCTTGCTTGTTTAACTGCAACGTATCTTGCTTATTTAACCGGAACGGACGTGGCTTGCATGCGCCCTGCTTAGAGCATGTATAACGGAGACGCTAACATGTGACGCCAGGGTCGATTTCCTGGCCATTAAGCTCGATTCCATGCCGATCTTGGAATTTGGCTTAGCGTCGCTGCAAAGTATTGCGTCGAGCGCTCCATGTTTTTCTCCAAGCAAATCGTTTTTTAGCGATGGAAAACGCAGAAAGAAATCTGGTTAAGCGCCAGGATTAGCGACTCCCATTGGAGCAACCAACTCCTGCGTGGAACGCCATGATTTTACTCCTTTTTCTTTCTAGCTAAGCGTTCATGGAAGCGCCTATGATTGTACATGCCCTATGGAGGCGCTTGGGGACGGACGAGGCTTGCCTGCGCCCGTCCTTGTGCGCCCATCTGTGCGCCGCTCGGGCGTGGAAGCCATCCAACGGTTCCCCCTTTTATTCTCCACTTCCGCTCTCTTTTTGCGTCAAAACAAAAGTCAAAAATACGTATCATAGTACTGTAATACGATTCCGCTCGTATTCTCTCATAGTCAATCTCATATCACTTCCTATTCCACCGCCGATGTTCGTATGCTCGCAAGGAGCGGCCGGAGGCCGCGCATGCACCCTGCTTCTGCCGGCCAAGATTTGTGGCCTTGTCCACCACCATAAACAACTCGAACGGCAGACGGCGCGGTCGCGCAAGGCTGCTCCAATGTGGATTGGGATGAGGAACAGCGGCTCGCCGCCGGCGCATAAGCATTCACGGCTCACCACCGGCGCAGACAAATCTCTTGAATGTGCGCTGCGTGACAAGAGCTAGCCGCCGTGGAAAGGCAGGGGGAGTCCATCCCGGCGAAGGCTCGTTTAGACCGGCGAGCTAGGGTGGTGTGCCGGGGCCCGCGGTGGCGAGTAGTCCGCCGAGGAGTGGAGCTTTGCTCCAGGGGTCCCGAACTCCTGATACGGTGGTTGGAAACGCGTGTATTAGCTATTTTTTCTCTGGAAGAGATTGTCTATAAACTGAGATAGCCGTTCGATCAGATGGGCGCAGGGATGGGCGCACAATGACGGGCGCGGGGACACGGCTTGCGCGTGCCCTGCTTATGCGACCATCTGTGCGCCCGTTCCGCTAAATCACCATCACACGGTCCTGTCAAATTTCCTTCCCACGTGGCCACGTCTGTTTTTCTGGCTGAAAGAAACACTAACTAACTCCGTATTCCCTTCTCCTTAATACTCGCCCTACACCAAAACCGTAACACTCAACGTCTGCAACATCTCAGAAGATCGATTAATTGTAGGCAAAAGAAATCAACTGAACCAGTGCATGAATCCCTACACGGACATCTGTTGCTGCTTCTGGTCTGTGAACTCCTGCGACAAACAATCAGCAAGAGGAATCAACAACGCTGCTAACTCCAGAATGATTCATCTATCTAGTGTGACGAATCATCAAAGAAGACAGGAGAGTAGCTGATTCCTGAACGAGAGGGGAAAGAAATTTCTGCACGAAGAAATCGAGGTTGGGCTTGGGCGGAGACGGTCGTGGGAGCTGGCGAGCATCCAGTCCTCTCATGATGCGGTGATTGCCATCGATGAGCTCGGCGACGCCCGTCCACTTACCCCGCCACTTTCACCCGCCCGCCATTGCCGCCGTCCGCCGTCATTTATCTCGTCGATCCAGGAAGTGCGAGCCAGAGTTCCTCTGCTCGATCTATCACTCAGGCGGAACGGTGGTGTTCGTCGGAAATGGCGCCAACAATATGTTCGCCCAAATAACGCAGCAGGTTGCGAGTTATGCAAAAAATCGGTGGTGGTTCGGTAGGACGCGGGGACTACCGAACTTGAGCAGGTGACTAGTGTCGGGTTGCGTGCTTCCGGCGAGGGAAGAAATATGACGATGACGGAAGGTGTTATCGGAGTGGCCGGAAAGAATGTGGCGGAGGACATTGCAGACTTCATCTTCTCCGGCCTCCATGTTCTACCCAGTTCGTACAGGAGAAGATAGACGGGGATGGGCACCGTACCAGTTGATTTTTTTTGTTGAGAAACACAGTACAAATGAGTTGATTTCTATTATGGCAGTATTTCCGTTTTATTGTTTGGAAGGAAAAGAACCACGACTGGTCATACGATGGTGAATTAACGGAACGGGCGCACGGATAGTCGAACCTGAACACAAGTGAACATTTTTATTTCTCTTAAATCAGATGATTGCTTACACTATGCGACAACTAGACAAAACAACTCTTGTCATGTATGAAAGCAATTATCATATACAACAAAATTCTTAATTTTTAGATAAGATAAATATTTTAATATCACAGAGATACTAATTATGATACTTTAATATTTTAAAATATTGCGGACCCACACACCCGCAAAACAAAAAGGAGAAGAAACAAAGAAAGATCATATTATAGCTGCAACACAAACCACCGCCAAGACAACCTCCAAAGTCCAACTTTTAAAAAAATATCGGCTCCAAGAAGAAAACAATTCACAAATGCCGTCATCCTCGATCACAGATCTTAAGCTTTCATTATCAAGAAAATACGCATCATTAAACAATGTCTTCAACAAGACCATTGGTAGACAAAACTAATTAATATCAGACCTTTGGTTTTTTCTCAGAAAGATAAAAATTTGTACTCCTTATGTGCTGCCCTTCCTCACTTGCCACTGCCACTGCCATAAGATATAAATCACTAAGCAAAGTCCTTATCACTTCGAAGACTTGGTCCGCCATGACATTCTCCATCACATTGAGATATACTATGGGAAGCCAATCAAGAAAAAAACACGTATAATTTAGGGTATCGTGAGTTTGCTAGTATTTCCTTAAATTCACCACACCTATGATAACAAAATGGATAAAAAATCACAGCAATGAAAATGGGAAAACTGATTTTTTTTTATAACCATCGCCTACACGGATATTTACCAAGAAATCAAGATGAACACATCTCAAGCTTGGGTCTTGAGCCACTGCCTCCTGAACGGTCTACCTCACGTTTGCCACTAATCGAGGCTGCTGCAACCTTCGGTCGAATGGAACATATGAAAACAAATTAAAGGGCACCGAACGAATTATTCCTGCCCAAGTAGAGCACCCCCACTTTGTGATGTCAGTCTTTAAAATAAGCTGAAGTAAAAAATAGCATATATCTTAGCACGGCTAAACATGTTTGTATTTCAATTCGAATCTTCTTACAATATTTCACTGTAATGCTGGTAAATTGTTCAAAATATGTAAGCTATGAAGGACACTACGGGAAAGCCAGCCTTTGCCGTGCTCCACTTTGCACGGCAAAGAGGCCTATACGCACGGCAACGGCTTTGCCGTGCGTGCCCTCACGGCAAAGCTTGCATGGCAACGCCATCGACGGCAAAGCCACCTTTGCCGTGCGCGTGCAAGGATTGCACGGCAAAGCTCTTTGCCGTGCGCTTCCATCTCTGCCGTGGGCTGCAAACGCTGCCGTGCGGCACTTCTTTGCCGTGCGGCAGGGGGGCTGCCGTGCCCGAAGACTTTGCCGTGCGCTGCTCCACTTTGCCGTGCGACCGTCGTTGCCGTGCGCCAGACTTCGTTGCCGTGCGCGCCTTTGCCGTGCGGGCTAGCTCTACCGCGCACGGCAAAGCCCCCTACAGGCACGCCCCAGGAGCTCCCAGGTCTACAGGCTGCCGCCACGTGGCTCCTTTGCCGTGCGTGTGCACACGGCAAAGTGACCAAAAGTCCTTTGCCGTGTGCACACGCACGGCAAAGGGCCCTGTTTTTTTCATTTTTTTGCTGTTTTTTGCTTATTCCCTGCATTTCAAATATAGCAATTGACAATAAAGCATATACACATATAATCTTCAACATAACATCACCAAACACTACGGGAACACCACAAATACTGTAGGATAACGTTGCATAGAAAACAAAAATTTTCCTACAGCGAACACGCAATCCAAGCCAAGATGCAATCTAGAAGATGGGAGCAACGAGGGGATGATCAAGACTAACCCTTGAAGAGATTCCAAAGCCTATAAGAGTAGGCTCTTATTGCTGCGGTAGACGATCACTTGCCGCTTGCAAAAGCGCGTAGAAGATCTTGATCACGATCGGTTCCGGTGCCACGAACGGGCAGCACCTCCGTACTCGGTCAAACGTTCGGTTGTTGATGAAGACGACGTCCACCTCCCCGTTCCAGCGGGCAGCGGAAGTAGTAGCTCCTCTTGAATCCGACAGCACGACGGCGTGGTGTCGATGGTGGTGGAGAAGTCCGGCGGAGCTTCGCTAAAGCTACGCGGGAGTTATGGAGGAGAGGGGGGCGGCTAGGGTTTGGGAGGGGGTGGCCGGCCACTCAAGGGGGGCGGCCAGCTTGTGGTCTTGGGGTGGCCGGCCCCCTCCCTTGGCCCCTCATTATATAGGTGGATCCCCAAGGGTTGGTGTCCAAGTCTTCGAATAAGACCCGAACCAAAAACCTTCCATAAGAGGGGGAAACCTAGCCCATCTAGGACTCCCACCAAAAGTGGGGTTTCCACCTCCCATATGGGGGTGGCCGGCCCCTAAGGGGGAGTCCACTTGGGACTCCTCCCCCACTAGGGTTGGCCGGCCATGGAGGTGGAGTCCCATGTGGACTCCACCTTCCTTGGTGGTTTCTTCCGGACTTTTCTAGAACCTTCTAGAACCTTCCATAGAACCTTCCGCGACATTTTAATTCACATAAAATGACATCCTATATATGAATCTTATTCTCCGGACCATTCCGGAACTCCTCGTGATGTCCGGGATCTCATCCGGGACTCCGAACAAATATTCGAACTCCATTCCATATTCAAGTACTACCATTTCAACATCCAACTTTAAGTGTGTCACCCTACGGTTCGTGAACTATGCGGACATGGTTGAGTACTCACTCCGACCAATAACCAATAGCGGGATCTGGAGATCCATAATGGCTCCCACATATTCAACGATGACATTAGTGATCGAATGAACCATTCACATACATTACCAATTCCCTTTGTCTCGCGATATTTTACTTGTCTGAGGTTTGATTATCGGTATCACTCTATACCTTGTTCAACCTCGTCTCCTGACAAGTACTCTTTACTCGTACCATGGTATGTGGTCTCTTATGAACTTATTCATATGCTTGCAAGACATTAGACGACATTCCACCGAGAGGGCCCAGAGTATATCTATCCGTCATCGGGATGGACAAATCCCACTGTTGATCCATATGCCTCAACTCATACTTTCCGGATACTTAATCCCACCTTTATAACCACCCATTTACGCAGTGGCGTTTGATGTAATCAAAGTACCTTTCCGGTATAAGTGATTTACATGATCTCATGGTCATAAGGACTAGGTAACTATGTATCAAAAGCTTATAGCAAATAACTTAATGACGAGATCTTATGCTACGCTTAATTGGGTGTGTCCATTACATCATTCATATAATGATATAACCTTGTTATTAATAACATCCAATGTTCATGATTATGAAACTAATCATCCATTAATCAACAAGCTAGTTTAAGAGGCATACTAGGGACTTCTTGTTGTCTACATATCACACATGTACTAATGTTTCGGTTAATACAATTATAGCATGATATATAAACATTTATCATAAACATAAAGATATAAATAATAACCACTTTATTATTGCCTCTAGGGCATATCTCCTTCAGTCTCCCACTTGCACTAGAGTCAATAATCTAGTTTACATTTGTAAAGATATAACACCTTGGCCTTCTGGTGCTTTATCATGTTTCGCTCACGGGAGAGGTTTTAGTCAACGGATCTGACAAGCTCAGAACCGTATGTATTTTGTAATTCATTTGCGTCTCAACGCATCACTCATTTCCAAATGAGTCGGCATTAAATAAGTTTGGTCTTCTGGTGGAACCTTAATTCCGCGGTCTGAAATATGTCACTAATATTGTCACACACAATATAGCTTCAAAGTTCGACTGTCGGAAATACACCAAGTTCTCAAAGAACCTCTTGACTTAACATCCTTTGTCATTGTCAAAACAATGACATACTCTGCCTTCTTTTGTAGATTCCGTCACAATATTTAGAACTCTTCTAAATCTATCATAGACAACTTCTAGCTCATTGTGCTACTTTTAAAACAACACTTAGTCTAATTTGAGATTGAAATTATATTTTATATATATGACAAAACCAATATCGGTGTAACACCTTACAGCGATTTGTTTGTCATTTCTTCATACAAAAATATATATATCCTTAGTTCTTCTAAAGTACTCAAGGATATTCTTACTGTCATCCCATGATCATCTTATGAATCATTCCGGTATATGCTCATAACATTTTAGAGCACAAGATATCTGATTTTGTACATATTATTCGTGATCTAAAATCACTCATGTGTTTTTTACTCATCGAGTGTCAGATACACTCAAGTCTTGTTAAACCTTCACATGACAAGAACATTTTCTTAATATTTCTATATTGAACTATTTCAATATCCATTCTATGTACTTTGACTTAAACTTATTATGTGTTTCAATCTATCTTCATAGATCTTGACACTAAATATGTTTTAGTCCATATCCTTTCATTGAAGTTAATTTTCAATGAAACATTTTAATCAAGTATATAATTACATTATTTATAACCAACTATATGTCATCTACATAAAGTATTATAAATATGTCTCAGCGCTCCCACTTAATTTCTTGCAAATGCAAGCTTCTTCATCGTCTCTGATGAAATCAAAAAACTCTTTGACTATTTCATCTGGTGAAGATTCCTACTCCGCAATACTTACTTCATCCAATTGAAGTTCGTATACCTATCTAGTATTCCACAGACCAGCAAAACTCTTGGTTGTATCTTGTATACACCTTTAATACATACTTCTGATAAGTAATGTATTTTGCCATCCTACTAGCATATCTCCTAAAAGAAATATGTAGTGATTACTAGAATAATCCACATAGACTATAAGCATTGCTACGGAAGATCTAATCTTATCGTAGTCAACTCTTTGAACTTTGTTGTAAACTATTTTTCAACAAGTCGAGCTTTCTTCAAGGATATTTCATCCAAGTCTATAGATCCATTTACTTTTAAAAAGTATTCATCTATTATGGATTTCAAGGCGCATGGCCATTTTAACGAGTCGTGGCCCATCATAACTTCTTTGTTTGTAGTTGGTTTATCATTGTTCAAAATCAATCCTTTGTCCACAAATCATTTATTTGATCACAAAGTAAACCATACCTACAGTAGGTTCAATATGTACTTCGATCTCCATGGCTAAAACACTTTGTAGTCATGGGAGCCATGATCGTCGTGGCCGCTTCCGAAACCAATTCCGATGCTGCGCTACTCTGATCATTATGCTCAGGTTCATAAACCTTATCAAATTATATTGTTCTCCCACTCAAATACTTCACTAGAAACAATTTCTTGGAAATAAGAACATTGACAAACACTTTTGTCTTTGTCTTGTGGGAAGAATTCCCAATTAAATCTCTGGGATAACCAACGAAGACATTCATCCGATTTTGGTTGTAAACTCTTAGACCAAAATTTAAAGAAAAGACTATTAGGGTTTATACCCATGTCATAACTTGTATGATGTCATTTCATCGGATCATGATGATGCTCTATTCAGTGTAAAAGCGGTAGTCACTAAAGCATAATCCACAAAAATATAATGGCATCAATATTTTATCTCATCATTGATCCAACAAGGTTTGGATACATATCTCGGATACTATATCATCATTATGATACTCCAAGAAATGTGAGTTGTAGAATAATTTCATAACTCTCTTAGATGTTCGCTAAAACTCGTAATTCAAATATTTCCACCATGATCCAATCATAGATATTTGACTTTTCTATTACGTTGATTTCCACTTCATGTTGAAATTTATTTGAACCCATTCAAATGTTTCAAACTTCTTCCTTATCGAATATATCCATATATATACTCAATTCATTGTTGAAAGTTTTCATGAAGTAGAAGAATCTCCCGCACACAACTATGCTCAGTGAACCATATACATCATTATGTATTTTTCCACTAAGTTTGTTGCCCGTTCAACTCTTGGCCTATGAACGGTATTTTAATCATTCTCTTTAGAAAAGATTTGCAAGCGTCAAATGATTCAAAAATCAAATGACTCCAAAAATCCATTTGCATGGAGTTCCTTCATGCGTTCCTTTCTAACATGACCTAAATGGCGGTTCCACAAATAAGTGGAATTCAAATCATTTGCCTTATGGCATTTTAGCGTCAGTTTTATGTATGTGTGTTTCACCATTAAGATTTATAATAACTTATCCATCGTACATGGAGTAATGTCATAATTTGAACAACTGATGGCGTGTATTTCACACGTTCGTTGGGAAACCCCAAGAGGAAGGTATGATGCGCACAGCAGCAAGTTTTCCCTCAGAAAGAAACCAAGGTTTATCGAACCAGGAGGAGCCAAGAAGCACGTTGAAGGTTGATGGCGGCGGGATGTAGTGTGGCGCAACACCAGGGATTCCGGCGCCAACGTGGAACCTGCACAACACAACCAAAGTACTTTGCCCCAACGAAACAGTGAGGTTGTCAATCTCACCGGCTTGCTGTAACAAAGAGTTAACCGTATTGTGTGGAAGATGATTGTTTGCAGAAAACAGTAAAACAAGTATTGCAGTAGATTGTATTTCAGTAAAGAGAATTGGACCGGGGTCCACAGTTCACTAGAGGTGTCTCTCCCATAAGACGAACAGCATGTTGGGTGAACAAATTACAGTTGGGCAATTGACAAATAAAGAGGGCATGACCATGCACATACATATTATGATGAGTATAGTGAGATTTAATTGGGCATTACGACAAAGTACATAGACCGCCATCCAACTGCATCTATGCCTAAAAAGTCCACCTTCGAGTTATCATCCGAACCCCTCCCGAGTATTAAGTTGCAAACAACAGACAATTGCATTAAGTATGGTGCGTAATGTAACTAGTGACTACATCCTTGAACATAGCACTAATGTTTTATCCCTAGTGGCAACAGCACAACACAACCTTAGAACTTTCTATCACTGTCCCAGGTGTCAATGCAGGCATGAACCCACTATCGAGCATAAGTACTCCCTCTTGGAGTTACAAGCATCTACTTGGCCAGAGCATCTACTAGTAACGGAGAGCATGCAAGATCATAAACAACACATAGCATAACTTTGATAATCAACATAACAAGTATTCTCTATTCATCGGATCCCAACAAACGCAACATATAGAATTACAGATAGATGATCTTGATCATGTTAGGCAGCTCACAAGATCCGACAATGATAGCACAATGGGGAGAAGACAACCATCTAGCTACTGCTATGGACCCATAGTCCAGGGGTAGACTACTCACACATCACACCGGAGGCGACCATGGCGGCGTAGAGTCCTCCGGGAGATGATTCCCCTCTCCGGCAGGGTGCCGGAGGCGATCTCTGGATCCCGAGATGGGATCGGCGGCGGCGGCGTCTCTGGAAGGTTTTCCGTATCGTGGTTCTCGGTACTGGGGGTTTCGTCACGGAGACTTTTTATAGGCGGAAGGGCAGGTCAAGAGGCGGCACGGGGGCCCCACACCACAGGGCCGCGCGGCCAAGGGGGGGGGGCCGCGCCGCCCTAGGGTGTGGCCCCTCCGTGGCCCCTCTTCGTCTCTCCTTCGGACTTCTGGAAGCTTCGTGAGAAAATAGGCCCCTGGGCTTTGATTTCGTCCAATTCCGAGAATATTTCCTTACTAGGATTTCTGAAACCAAAATGCAGAAACAAAGAATCGGCACTTCGGCATCTTGTTAATAGGTTAGTTCCAGAAAATGCACGAATATGACATAAAGTGTGCATAAAACATGTAGATAACATCAATAATGTGGCATGGAACATAAGAAATTATCGATACGTCGGAGACGTATCAGCATCCCCAAGCTTAGTTCTGCTCGTCCCGAGCAGGTAAAACGATAACACAGATAATTTCTGGAGTGACATGCCATCATAATCTTGATCATACTATTTGTAAAGCATATGTAGTGAATGCAGCTATCAAAACAATGGTAATGACATGAGTAAACAAGTGAATCATATAGCAAAGACTTTTCATGAATGGCACTTCAAGACAAGCATCAATAAGTCTTGCATAAGAGTTAACTCATAAAGCAATAATTCAAAGTAAAGATATTGAAGCAACACAAAAGAAGATTAAGTTTCAGCGGTTGCTTTCAACTTGTAACATGTATATCTCATGGATATTGTCAACATAGAGTAATATAATAAGTGCAATAAGCAAATATGTAGGAATCAATGCACAGTTCACACAAGTGTTTGCTTCTTGAGGTGGAGAGAGATAGGTGAACTGACTCAACATTGAAAGTAAAAGAATGGTCCTCCATAGAGGAAAAGCATCGATTGCTATATTTGTGCTAGAGCTTTGATTTTGAAAACATGAAACAATTTTGTCAACGGTAGTAATAAAGCATATGCATCATGTAAATTATATCTTATAAGTTGCAAGCCTCATGCATAGTGTACCAATAGTGCCCGCACCTTGTCCTAATTAGCTTGGACTACCGGGTCATCACAATGCATTGTTTTTACCAAGTGTCACAAAGGGGTACCTCTATGCCGCCTGTACAAAGGTCTAAGGAGAAAGCTCGCATTGGATTTCTCGCTATTGATTATTCTTCAACTTAGACATCCATACCGGGACAACATAGACAACAGATAATGGACTTCTCTTTTATGCATAAGCATATAACAACAATTAATAATTTTCTCATTTGAGATTTGAGGATTGTTGTCCAAAACTGAAACTTCCACCATGGATCATGGCTTTAGTTAGCGGCCCAATGTTCTTCTCTAACATATGCATGCTTAACCATATGGTGGTAGATCTCTCTTACTTCAGACAAGACGAACATGCATAGCAACTCACATGAAATTCAACAATGAAAAGTTGATGGCGTCCCCAGTGAACATGGTTATCGCACAACAAGCAACTTAATAAGAGATAAAGTGCATAATTACATATTCAATACCACAATAGTTTTTAAGCTATTTGTCCCATGAGCTATATATTGCAAAGGTGAATGATGGAATTTTAAAGGTAGCACTCAAGCAATTTACTTTGGAATGGCGGAAAATACCATGTAGTAGGTAGGTATGGTGGACACAAATGGCATAGTGGTTGGCTCAAGTATTTTGGATGCATGAGAAGTATTCCCTCTCGATACAAGGTTTAGGCTAGCAAGGCTTATTTGAAACAAACACAAGGATGAACCGGTGCAGCAAAACTCACATAAAAGACATATTGAAAACATTATAAGACTCTACACCGTCTTCCTTGTTGTTCAAACTCAATACTAGAAATTATCTAGACCTTAGAGAAACCAAATATGCAAACCAAATTTTAGCATGCTCTATGTATTTCTTCATTAATGGGTGCAAAGCATATGATGCAAGAGCTTAAACATGAGCACAACAATTGCCAAGTATCACATTACCCAAGACATTTATAGCAATTACTACATGTATCATTTTCCAATTCCAACCATATAACAATTTAACGAAGGAGAAACTTCGCCATGAATACTATGAGTAGAAACCAAGGACATACTTGTCCATATGCTACAGCGGAGCGTGTCTCTCTCCCATAAAGTGAATGCTAGGATCCATTTTATTCAAACAAAACAAAAAACAAAAACAAACCGACGCTCCAAGAAAAAGCACATAAGATGTGATGGAATAAAAATATAGTTTCAGGGGAGGAACCTGATAATGTTGTCGATGAAGAAGGGGATGCCTTGGGCATCCCCAAGCTTAGACGCTTGAGTCTTCTTGATATATGCAGGGGTGAACCACCGGGTGCATCCCCAAGCTTAGAGCTTTCACTCTCCTTGATCATGTTGCATCATACTCCTCTCTTGATCCTTGAAAACTTCCTCCACACCAAACTCGAAACAACTCATTAGAGGGTTAGTGCACAATATAAATTGACATATTCAGAGGTGACACAATCATTCTTAACACTTCTGGACATTGCATAATGCTACTGGACATTAATGGATCAAAGAAATTCATCCAACATAGCGAAAGAGGCAATGCGAAATAAAAGGCAGAATCTGTCAAAACAGAACAGTTCGTATTGACGAATTTTAAAATGGCACTAGACTTGCTCAAATGAAAATGCTCAAATTGAATGAAAGTTGCATACATATCTGAGGATCATGCACGTAAATTGGCTTAATTTTCTGAGCTACCTACAGGGAGGTGGACTCAGATTCGTGACAGCAAAGAAATCTGGAACTGCGCAGTAATCCAAATCTAGTACTTACTTTTCTATCAACGGCTTAACTTGGCACAACAAAACACAAAACTAAGATAAGGAGAGGTTGCTACAGTAGTAAACAACTTCCAAGACACAAAATAAAAACAAAGTACTGTAGCAAAATAACACATGGGTTATCTCCCAAGAAGTTCTTTCTTTATAGCCATTAAGATGGGCTCAGCAGTTTTAATGATGCACTCGCAAGAAATAGTATTTGAAGCAAAAGAGAGCATCAAGAGGCAAATTCAAAACAAATTTAAGCCTAACATGCTTCCTATGAAAAGGAATCTTGTACACAAATAAATTCATGAGAAGCAAAGTGACAAGATCAGGAAGATAAAACAAGTGTAGTTTCAAAAATTTGAGCACATAGAGAGGTGTTTTAGTAACATGAAAATTTCTACAACCATATTTTCCTCTCTCATAATAACTTTCAGTAGCATCATGAGCAAACTCAACAATATAACTATCACATAAAGCATTCTTATCATGAGTCTCATGCATAAAATTATTACTCTCCACATAGGCATAATCAATTTTATTAGTTGTAGTGGGAGCAAATTCAACAAAGTAGCTATCATTATTATTATCATCATCAAATATAGGAGGCATATTGTAATCATAATCAAATTTATCCTCCATAACAGGCGGTACTAAAAGACCAATATCATTATCATAAATAGGAGGCAAAGTATCATCAAAGTAAATCTTCTCCTCAATGCTTGGGGGAATAAAAAGATCATGAAAACCAGCTTCCCCAAGCTTAGAACTTTCTATATTATTATCAACAATGGTGTTCAAAGCGTTCATACTAATATTACTACCAGCATGCAAATAAGATTCCATAGGTTTTTTAATTTTCGCATCAAACAATCCATGTTTTAAATCAGGAAATAGAAATAGAAGCTCATTCTTGTCCATTATGCCAAACTAGTGTAATAAAAACATGCATGATATTAAGTAAAGTAAAACAAGTAACTAAATTTTTTTTGTGTTTTTGATATAACAAACAAGATAGCAAATAAAGTAAAACTAGCAACTAATTTTTTTGTATTTTGATTTAGTGCAGCAAACAAAGTAGTAAATAAAACTAAGCAAGACAAAAACAAAGTAAAGAGATTGAGAAGTGGAGACTCCCCTTGCAGCGTGTCTTGATCTCCCCGGCAACGGCGCCAGAAATTTATGCTTGATGGCGTGTATTTCACACGTTCGTTGGGCAACCCCAAGAGGAAGGTATGATGCGCACAGCAGCAAGTTTTCCCTCAGAAAGAAACCAAGGTTTATCGAACCAGGAGGAGCCAAGAAGCACGTTGAAGGTTGATGGCGGCGGGATGTAGTGCGGCGCAACACCAGGGATTCCGGCGCCAACGTGGAACCTGCACAACACAACCAAAGTACTTTGCCCCAACGAAACAGTGAGGTTGTCAATCTCACCGGCTTGCTGTAACAAAGAGTTAACCGTATTGTGTGGAAGATGATTGTTTGCAGAAAACAGTAAAACAAGTATTGCAGTAGATTGTATTTCAGTAAAGAGAATTGGACCGGGGTCCACAGTTCACTAGAGGTGTCTCTCCCATAAGACGAACAGCATGTTGGGTGAACAAATTACAGTTGGGCAATTGATAAATAAAGAGGGCATGACCATGCACATACATATTATGATGAGTATAGTGAGATTTAATTGGGCATTACGACAAAGTACATAGACCGCCATCCAACTGCATCTATGCCTAAAAAGTCCACCTTCAGGTTATCATCCGAACCCCCTCCAGTATTAAGTTGCAAACAACAGACAATTGCATTAAGTATGGTGCGTAATGTAACTAGTGACTACATCCTTGAACATAGCACTAATGTTTTATCCCTAGTGGCAACAAAGACAACACAACCTTAGAACTTTCTCGTCACTTTGTCCCGGTGTCAATGCGAGCATGAACCCACTATCGAGCATAAGTACTCCCTCTTGGAGTTACAAGCATTTACTTGGCCAGAGCATCTACTAGTAACGGAGAGCATGCAAGATCATAAACAACACATAGCATAACTTTGATAATCAACATAACAAGTATTCTCTATTCATCGGATCCCAACAAACGCAACATATAGAATTACAGATAGATGATCTTGATCATGTTAGGCAGCTCACAAGATCCGACAATGATAGCACAATGGGGAGAAGACAACCATCTAGCTACTGCTATGGACCCATAGTCCAGGGGTAGACTACTCACACATCACACCGGAGGCGACCATGGCGGCGTAGAGTCCTCCGGGAGATGATTCCCCTCTCCGGCAGGGTGCCGGAGGCGATCTTCTGGATCCCCCGAGATGGGATCGGCGGCGGCGGCGTCTCTGGAAGGTTTTCCGTATCGTGGTTCTCGGTACTGGGGGTTTTGTCACGGAGACTTTTATAGGCGGAAGGGCAGGTCAAGAGGCGGCACGGGGGCCCCACACCACAGGGCCGCGCGGCCAAGGGGGGGGCCGCGCCGCCCTAGGGTGTGGCCCCTCCGTGGCCCCTCTTCGTCTCTCCTTCGGACTTCTGGAAGCTTCGTGAGAAAATAGGCCCCTGGGCTTTGATTTCGTCCAATTCCGAGAATATTTCTTTACTAGGATTTCTGAAACCAAAAACAGCAGAAAACAAGAATCGGCACTTCGGCATCTTGTTAATAGGTTAGTTCCAGAAAATGCACGAATATGACATAAAGTGTGCATAAAACATGTAGATAACATCAATAATGTGGCATGGAACATAAGAAATTATCGATACGTCGGAGACGTATCAACAACTCATTGTTTTTATTTGACAAGAGCAAAATAACAATTATTAAGTTCTTTATTATAAATTCTAAGGGCTAGATAGAATGCCAACGACGAACATAATAACACTTTATTTTGTTCCAGACGTGCATTTCTATCATATTCCTTGTCAGTCACTTAGGCCATTGTATTCTTGTATTGCGTTGTTTTGTATGACACTTCATACCAACCAATATAGTACTAATACCCAAGAATTTCATAGTGTGACCTAACTAGGAATACAACCATAACATGTATATCATTTATATACCCCTGAGCTAGACTTTCTAGTCTTTTCTTTCTTTCTGCCAAAAAATCTTTTGCAGTTTCTCTTTTAGCTTTCCTCATTATTCAGAAAAACACTTCAACATCATTAACTTCTAGGTTTGTTGGTCAAATACCAATAACCTTGAGGTTCTTACTTTGAAGTTGATCATCATATGACAAGTGTTTCATATTTCACTATTAGTAACTTTGTAATATGATGAACAATTTCACTCATAGTTTTATCCATCATATCATGACGACTTTCTGAGGCCATGTCTGTACATGCTAGGATCGTAAAGTTTTAACCTTGGTATTTGCATGTGCAAATCTAGCTTGCACCCGTTGTATGCACACGTAGAATCTATCACACCCGATCATCACGTGATGCTTCGAAACGACGAGTCTTAGCAACGGTGCATATTAAGGATGGTCACTTCATGGATATGCGAATATTATTAGTGCCCCAATAGTTGGAGGATTGTGACGCCTGGCGTCTTCAACCTTCATACATTCCCATAAAACTTATGAGTTTATGTAGTCTCACCAAATTTATATTCTATCATCTTGCAATAAGGTCTTAGATATCACATATATCTCATACCTTGATTATTTCTGAAAACTAAATTTTCAGCTCCTTACTTTTCAAACAGATTTGAACTTCAAGTTTCACGGAGATAAGATAACTTTGGGTACTAATTGAAACCATAGCTCTTTGAATCAACAATGTGAGGTTTACTAAAAGTTTGCAATAGGACTTAATCAATTCTTGATTCTTAACAATACGGTACTAATCCGTAAAGTTTCTTATCAGATTTAACAGTATTTCTATCTCAATTACAAGACTAGCGCATGGTAGTAAACGGATGCCAATACTACAAAATTAATTCAAAATACTACTCAGACTATGTTCATGATAATTAGTTCATGTTTTAATCTAATTACTAATGAACTCCCACTTAATACAACATCCCTCATAGTTGTTAAGTGGTACACGATCCAAATCCACTACACCAAAACCGATCATCACGTGAGATGATGTAGCTTCAATGGTGAACATCAACATGTTGATCATATCATCCATATGACTCATGTTCAACCTTTCGGTTTCCGTTGTCCCGAGGCCATATCTGTACATGCTAGGCTCGTCAAGCAAACCCAAGTATTCCGCGTGTGCAACATGGCTTACACCCGTTGTATGTGAATCGTTGAATCTATCACATCCGATCATCACGAGATGCTTCGAAACGACGAACTGTTACAACGGTGCATACGAGGGAAGAACACTTTATTATCTTGATATTAATGTGAGGGATCATCTTATAATGCTACCGTCGCGATCTAAGCAAAATAAGATGCATAAAAGGATTAACATCACATGCAGTTCATATGTGATATGATATGGCCCTTTTGTCTTTGCGCCTTCGATCTTCATCTCTAAAGCACGGACATGATCTCCATCATCAACGGGCATGATCTCCATCATCGTCGGCGTAGCGTCAAGGTTCATGGCGCCGGCTTCATGGTTGTTCACCTCATGTAGCAACTATTACAACTACTTTGAAATACTACTCAACATGAAATTTAAAGACAACCATAAGGCTCCTGCCGGTTGCCACAATACAATAATGATCATCTCATACATATTCATCATCATATTATGGCCATATCACATCACCAAACCCTGCAAAAACAAGTTAGACGTCTCTAATTTGGTTTGCATATTTTACGTGGTTTAGGGTTTTCGAGAGAGATCTAATCTACCTACGAACATGAACCACAACGTTGATACTAGTGTTGTCAATAGAAGAGTAAGTTGAATCTTCACTATAGTAGGAGAGACAGACACCCGCAAAGCCTCTTATGCAATACAAGTTGCATGTCGAACGAGGAACAAGTCTCATGAACGCGGTCATGTAAAGTTAGTCCGAGCCGCTTCATCCCACTATGCCACAAAGATGCAAAGTACTCAAACTAAAGATAACATAAGCATCAACGCCCACAAACCATTGTGTTCTACTCGTGCAACCATCTATGCATAGACACGGCTCTGATACCACTGTAGGATAACGTTGCATAGAAAACAAAAAATTTCCTACCGCGAACACGCAATCCAAGCCAAGATGCAATCTAGAAGATGGGAGCAATGAGGGGATGATCAAGACTAACCCTTGAAGAGATTCCAAAGCCTATAAGAGTAGGCTCTTATTGCTGCGGTAGACGATCACTTGCCGCTTGCAAAAGCGCGTAGAAGATCTTGATCACGATCGGTTCCGGTGCCACGAACGGGCAGCACCTCCGTACTCGGTCACACGTTCGGTTGTTGATGAAGACGACGTCCACCTCCCCGTTCCAGCGGGCAGCGGAAGTAGTAGCTCCTCTTGAATCCGACAGCACAACGGCGTGGTGTCGATGGTGGTGGAGAAGTCCGGCGGAGCTTCGCTAAAGCTACGCGGGAGTTATGGAGGAGAGGGGGGCGGCTAGGGTTTGGGAGGGGGTGGCCGGCCACTCAAGGGGGGCGGCCAGCTTGTGGTCTTGGGGTGGCCGGCCCCCTCCCTTGGCCCCTCATTATATAGGTGGATCCCCAAGGGTTGGTGTCCAAGTCTTCGAATAAGACCCGAACCAAAAACCTTCCATAAGAGGGGGAAACCTAGCCCATCTAGGACTCCCACCAAAAGTGGGGTTTCCACCTCCCATATGGGGGGGTGGCCGGCCCCCTAAGGGGGAGTCCACTTGGGACTCCTCCCCCACTAGGGTTGGCCGGCCATGGAGGTGGAGTCCCATGTGGACTCCACCTTCCTTGGTGGTTTCTTCCGGACTTTTCTAGAACCTTCTAGAACCTTCCATAGAACCTTCCGCGACATTTTAATTCACATAAAATGACTTCCTATATATGAATCTTATTCTCCGGACCATTCCGGAACTCCTCGTGATGTCCGGGATCTCATCCGGGACTCCGAACAAATATTCGAACTCCATTCCATATTCAAGTACTACCATTTCAACATCCAACTTTAAGTGTGTCACCCTACGGTTCGTGAACTATGCGGACATGGTTGAGTACTCACTCCGACCAATAACCAATAGCGGGATCTGGAGATCCATAATGGCTCCCACATATTCAACGATGACATTAGTGATCGAATGAACCATTCACATACATTACCAATTCCCTTTGTCTCGCGATATTTTACTTGTCCGAGGTTTGATTATCGGTATCACTCTATACCTTGTTCAACCTCGTCTCCTGACAAGTACTCTTTACTCGTACCATGGTATGTGGTCTCTTATGAACTTATTCATATGCTTGCAAGACATTAGACGACATTCCACCGAGAGGGCCCAGAGTATATCTATCCGTCATCGGGATGGACAAATCCCACTGTTGATCCATATGCCTCAACTCATACTTTCCGGATACTTAATCCCACCTTTATAACCACCCATTTACGCAGTGGCGTTTGATGTAATCAAAGTACCTTTCCGGTATAAGTGATTTACATGATCTCATGGTCATAAGGACTAGGTAACTATGTATCAAAAGCTTATAGCAAATAACTTAATGACGAGATCTTATGCTACACTTAATTGGGTGTGTCCATTACATCATTCATATAATGATATAACCTTGTTATTAATAACATCCAATGTTCATGATTATGAAACTAATCATCCATTAATCAACAAGCTAGTTTAAGAGGCATACTAGGGACTTCTTGTTGTCTACATATCACACATGTACTAATGTTTCGGTTAATACAATTATAGCATGATATATAAACATTTATCATAAACATAAAGATATAAATAATAACCACTTTATTATTGCCTCTAGGGCATATCTCCTTCAAATACATCAAACACACATATTCATGCATACAATGCATTACATAGAGTCCATAGTCCATCCACACAAGTTACATAGAGTCCATAGTGCAATGTCCAATATTACAATCCATTACAAGCATACAATCCGACAAAGTGCACGAAGACCATGCCATCAACCTTGTCCTCCGCTTCCGCCGGCCTCATCGTCATTTCCTTGTGACATATAATCTATAAGGTTGATGGAATGAACATTTGCATTTGCATTTGCATATTGAACACTTGAACAAGTACAAGTAGCGGGTTGGGCACAAGAGGACTCACCGCGGTTCATGCTCCGGATGATGTTCATGTTGTTCACGGTGATAGGTGTCCCCGGGGTCTGAGTGGGCGGTGGTGGCATCCACGGCATGGAGTAAGGTGGAGGAGCAGGAAGACTCCCCGGTGGAGAAGACAGAGCCGTCTGGCTCATCAGCCAGCTCATCTGTGCCTGCTGCTGCTGCATCATCTGTTGTTGCTGTTGCATCTGCTGCATCATCTGTGTCTGCTGCTGCTGGTACTGCAGAATCTGCTGCTCCATCTGCGCCCTTTGCTCCTGGGCCGCCTGCTCCTTCGCTGCCATCTCCTCCTACGTTGTGTTGCCGCGATGTCATTAACATTTCAATGGAAAGCATGTAAAGGAAATGTAGAGACCCGAGGAAGAACATACCCGTAACCGCTCGACAGCTAGATCCGAAGCCCGTGGCCGGGGCTCTACCTCAGGCTGGCCGCTCTTACGACCACGACGGATCTGGCGGAGAGAGGGAACCCTCGCTGGGTCGACGCACCCGTCACCAAACCATAGGCGGCCATGCTTCAAGCCTTCTCCCGCAAGCACCGCGACCTCAGGGTCAAAGTCCTCGGCCTCTGGATTGGCCTCCTCGCCGTACTTCTGCTTGAACTTGGAGACATACGACGTGCACTGGGTCTCGGATTGCGGGTTAACCCACACGGACCCCGTCTCAGGATCAGGCGTCTTCCTTTGCTTCATCTTCTTTAGCACGGCAAAGACGTTAGGCTTCGCTCCTGTCCTGACTTCCTGCAAATCTTTGCAGTGCCCAGGCCTTTGCCGTGCGCTGTTTCTTTGCCGTGCGGCTTGCAGGGACTTTGCCGTCCTGAAATCTTTGCCGTGCGCTGCTGCCATTCTTTGCCGTGAGAAACTTCTTTGCCGTGCGCCATATCTTTCTTTGCCGTGCTAGGTTTCTTTGCCGTGCGCTGCTCTCATACTTTGCCGTGCATTTTTGCGTTGCCGTGCGCTCTTCTTGCTACGCACGGCAAAGAAATCTTTGCCGTGCAGCAGCTCACGGCAAAGATTGGCTGCACGGCAGCGCCTGATTTTCCCGTAGTGGGAGGTGCAAGTTTGTATGTCTTTAATTTTCAATTATGTAATCTCAAAACAGTAAATAAGAGGACACGCAAATTAAAACAACATAAAACTCTCTGATGATATAGAATGTTTGAAACCAGGAAAATGTAGGTTTTTACAATAATTTTATGACAAAACTTCATCCAATAGGTATTGAATTCCAAACCTCTCCAATACATCTAATCAATTACATATTTTTGCTTCTTGTTTGGGTAGAGCCTAAGGCCTTCCCTGATTTCTTGGATTGGTGCAATGGTAGGTTGGTGCCAGATCCACACGCGCGGGAAGCGCCCCCCGCCGGTACCCATTTTGGGAGGTAGCTGCCTTACGAGCTCGTTCTCGCCGACGACGAGGTCATACCGGTACACGTAGCTCCCTAAAACGAAGTATGCGCATCCGCCGCTCATGCCCAGCTTGTGTGCGTCCACGGCGAAGCTGGCAGGGGAACCTAGGAAGAGGATACGATCGGCCAAGCTCCATCCGTCCATCACCGCCCATCGCATGACTCCACGTGCTCCTTTCTCTAATGCGTGTACTGTCACTGACATCGCCGTCTTGATGTGATACAATTTGTGCCCAAGTACGACAGATGCCCACAGCAGCTCGCCCTCGGACTCCAAGACGTAGTGGCATACATTATAATGCTCGTTCCACCTTGGCTGGAGATAAGCAGGGCCGCCAAAGTCGCGCCGTCTCAGCACACTCCAGAAGTCGCCCACGCATACTAGCACCTTGCCATCGTGATATGCCGCACGTGAATCCGATCGGGGGCCGACATCCAAGATCCTTTTCATGACTATCCACGACCTAGCAGCGGGACGTAGGATAGCCGCCGTGAACTTGTGCGTCGACTCCTCGTACGAAAATCTGTACAGAAACACCGTACCATCGCCGTAAACAATGCCGCGAGCGTTCTCCATCGGCACCTTGATCTCGTCGTCCTCTGGGAAGGCAATCAACGGGGTGATGGCTCCAGTGAGAAGGTGGAGGAGCCTTGGCTCGGGGCTCGCGATGAGGAGCCACGCGGCCGTGCCATCGGCGCTAGCCACCCAGTTCCTCTCGCCGTCGCCAGTAAAGCACGTGCCCGGCGGCTCCGGGAGCAAGACGTTGCCGTGGCCGCGGCCGCGGCCTGCCTCCTCGAAGGAGGAGACGCATCTGAGGTCGACGGTGAAGCGCATGATGCGGTCGCTGCACAGCGCGAGGAGCCACGGAGAGAACGCGGGGAGGATCGTCGCCCGGGAGAGCACATCGCGCCACGGCGTGCAGACGGCGTGGAAGCGCGCAAAGTCGGCGGCGTCTTCGTCCAGGCGGCTGGAGATGTCGAGAAGGAGGTCCGGCGAGAGGTTGGCCCACGGCCGTGTGGTTGGCGCGAGCGTCGCCGTGATGCCGGAATCGGGCGGCGGCGGCGAGGTAGTGGACTCCATGGACTCGAATCAGAAGAGCCGAGATCGAGTTGCGCCTACATGTAGCTCGATCAATCTCCGCCCTCCGAAACCAGGTCAAGTCGTACCGAATTCATAGATTCATCAAAAGTTCAGAACTCTCCCCTGAGCCTTCCTTTTATCCGACCTCGTGTTTTAAATTTCACCAATTACCCTACCCACAACGGGCCGGACAAACTTGATGCTGCATCTTGTCTTGAAAAGTACAGGAAGTTCCTATAATTCTTAGAGCATCCTCACTCGTTGGCGCTCCCCACGCCCAAATCCGGCGAAATTTTCGTCCGGATTGGAGGAAGATTTGGCGTGGGGATACTACCATATCAATCCTATTAACCCATATTCCTTGATGTTGCACATCTTTATTTTTTGAATTCCAAAATAATACCTACATAAACTACAATAAATAAGTATATTAATCTTGAATTCAAATGGATAATAAAATGATTTTATTTTTTTCCTTTTCTATTTAATATGGAATAATTAATATCTTTAAATCCGTAAATCCGTAAATCAGAATTTGACAAATAATTGGTCTAAATCGATCAGAAAAATGAGATGAGTCCAAATATGGGCACATTTGGTAGTCTAGTATTTTTTAAAAAATAAGTTGGTACCAATGTAAAATTTTAATTTGGTGGCTGCTTCACAAACACCCTGTTTTCGGCACCTAAAAAATAGAAAATGGCCTTTTCATGAGATGAAAAGGAAACTTCCTCCTTCAACGTCATAAGACATTCCAATATACACATATGTGCACAATATAGGCATATTATCATAAACTTTGCCGTGATTCAATCCATAACATTGGTCGTTTGACCTAAATGCCATGAAACCCCGAACCTGATATCTCATTTTGTGAATGATTTTTTGTGATGTTTGTAATTTTCCAACTTTAATATTTTTTCTTGCAACTAAGACACATAATATGACACCACGCGAAGGTTTCACATTGTTTGGATCGTTTTTGAATTTGTTATGCCCGTTTCAAACTATATTCAAAACAACGTGCTCGGGGCTGAGGCTCGCTAAGCTTGCACTGGATCTCTGATGAAATAGCATGTTCAACATTATATCATGTACAGCCTCCTGCCGATTCGGCAGGAATTTATCTTTTTCATGAGGGGTGGAAGGAATGGTTCCAGATACACCGATTGAGAAATTTTCCATTTTAGGTGGACTAGTATTTTTGAAAATTGTGTTGGTACTAATATGAAATTTTAATTTGGTGGTTGCTTCACAAAACACCCCGTTTTCGGCACCTAAAAAATGTAAAATGACTTTTTCGTGCGATGAAAAGGAAAACTTCCTCCTTCAACATCCTAAGACATCCCAAGATGCTCACATGTGCACAATACGGGTACATTATCACAAACTATGCCGTGATTCTATCCATAACTTTGGTCGTTTGACCTAAATACCATGAAACCTCAAACGTGATAGCTCATTTTGTGAAGAATTTTTTGTAATGTTTGCAATTTTCAAACTTTAATATTTTTCCTTGCAACAATGACACATAATATGACATCACGTGAAGGTTTTACATTGTTTGGATCTTTTTTGAATTTGTTATGCCCGTTTCAAACTATATTTAAAACGGTGGGCATGAAGATCCTTTGCCCGAGGCTAAGACTCGTTAAACTTGCACTGGATCTCTGATGAAATAGCATGTTGTCAACCTAAAAATGATTTTTACGAAAAAATATTGAGCATTATATCATGTACCTGTAGTTCAAATCTAGTCGGCCTCCTACCGATTCGGTAGAATTTTGTCTTTTTCATGAGCAGTGGATGGAAAGGTTTCATATACACCTGTTGAGAAATTTTCCATCTTAGGTGGTCTAGTATTTTTTAAAAATGTGTTGGTACTAATGTGAAACTTTAATTTGGTGGTTGCTTCATAAAACACCCCGTTTTCGCACCTCAAAAATGAAAAATGGCTTTTTCGTGCGATAAAAAGGAAAAAATCCTCCTTCAACATCGTAAGACGTCCAAAGATGCACATATGTGCACAATATACGGACATTATCACAAACTATGCCGTGATTCTATCCTTAACAGTGGTCGTTTGACCTAAATACCATGAAACCTCGAACGTGATAGCTCATTTTGTGAAGAATTTTTTGTGATGTTTGCAATTTTCCAACTTTAATATTTTTCCTTGCAACTATGACACATAATATGACACCACATTATGGTTTTCACATTATTTGGATCGTTTTTGAATTCGTTATGCCTGTTTCAAACTATATTCAAAACGGCGGGCATGAAGATCCTCTGCCCGGGCTGAGACTTGCTAAACTTACACTGGATCTCTGATAAAATAGCATGTTGTGAACCTAAAAATGATTTTTTCAAAAAATCTTAAGCATTATATCATGTACCTGTAGTTCAAATCTGGTCGGCCTCCTTCCGATCCGGCATGAATTTGTCTTTTTCATGAGGGGTGGACGGAAAGATTTCAGATACACCGGTTGAGAAATTTTCCATCTTAGGTGGTCTAGTATTTTTGAAAAATGTTTTCTTACCAATGTGAAACTTTAATTTGGTGGTTACTTCACATAACACCCCATTTTCAGCACCTAAAAATGGAAAATATCTTTTTCGTGCGATGAAAAGGAAAACTTCCTCCTGCAACATCGTAAGACATCCCAAGATGCACATGTGTGCACAATATGGACACATTATCACAAACTATGTGACGATTCTAGCCATAGCATTGGTTGTTCGGTGTGAAAGCCATGAAACATCGGACATGATAGCTCATTTTTAGAAGGTTTTTTTTGAGATATTTACAATATTCCAAGTTTGATAATTCCAAGATAGATCTTATTTTTTGAAAATTTTGATATATTATTTGTATTTTTCTGAATTATAATAATTTAGTTATGATTTTGTGAAGATTAATGTGATAAAATGGAAAATAGCTATGTCGACGGCTTTGCTGTCGGCACAGGGCTGAAATATGTGCCGATGGCAGCCGTCGGCACAGGCCTCACACTGAGTGGCTGTGCCGACAGCCGAAACTATGCCGACGGTTGCCGTCGGCACAGACCTTCCTGTGCTGACGGTTTTCCTGTGCCGACGGCTTGCCTACTGGCCTGGCTGGAATGGACCCTGTGTCGACGGCCCTGATATTTTGCCATCGGCACATGATCTAGCCGTCAGCACCGCGGCGCATTCCCAATAGTGTCGTACTTATTACAAGAGAAGTGTTGGTACTTGGTAGCAATTGATCTAAGGGAAATGCACTTTGGCTAATAGGAGCATATGCTCCCATTATGTGAATCCACATTTCAAAGTGTCAAAAAATTCTAAACTAAATTTTTTACATGTACATCTAGACATTTTATGTTGGTACACAAGTTTTTTTAAAAAAAACATTTTTCTATGGCTCCTGTAAAAAGGACAAATTTTAATGCTGTAACACGACTACGGACAGGACATTTTTTGTCTTTTTTGTACACATCGCAAAAAATGTTGTTTTTTCATGAAAACTTGTGAACGGACATAGGATGTCACGATGTATACCAAAAAAATTATGTTAGATTTTTTTTGACATTTTTGAATTTTTTTTTATTATTTTCTATAATGGGTGCATATGCACGCGTGTGCCAAAACGCCACCTCCTTGATCTAAGGCTAAGCTTTCAACACTAGCTATTCACAACAACAAAGCAGCTAGTAAAATCATTTTGACTACCGTAAAATTAATGTTAGAACTCAGATTAGAGAGTAAAACTTGTGATCTATTGCTTGTGGGCAAAGCCCTATTTATACAGGAGTTTGGGACGCCTTGTACAGGCGCCTGTTACAAAGAGATGCCTCTTGGCATACGAGAAGGCGTCCGTACGGACACAGGCGTCCGTACGACGCTTTGGACATAATTAACACATGCCTAAACTAATGATAGTTGCTAATGACGGTTTGCTTTAAATCGGTTCTGTAGAGGCGTCTGTTTAATCTTAACACTCCCCCTTGTACAAAGCTGCTTCTCGTATGTCTTTATTCCTTGTATAGTCTTGAAAATATTGGTCTTGATCACAAGCATATGTTTTCTTGAATAACTCCCCCAAAAACCCTGTGGGAAAAATATGAGGAGAATAGTATTTGATATGTTGTGAAAACTCCTTTAAAACCCGGTGGGAAAAATAAGGAGAAATGATACAACATATAATGATCATTGTCTCTTTGATAACTTATACGAGAAAACCTTAAAAGGATAAAACTCACTGTTAAGTTTAGATGACAATTAATATGTTTTGTATACATCCATTAAAACCCCGGTGGGGAAAATAGGATACATGACATATATTCTTGTGTTGATATTACCTCATTAAAAACCTTGATGAGAACCATGAGAGTAAACTCATAAAGGGAAAAAGAGTGTAATATGATGTTTGAATGGGTTATAATTCAGAGAGATACTCCCCCTGATCCTTGCAAATCACGAAGTCGTCGCATGCCAATTCCACGAACATATTTTTCAAATGTTGAGGCTAGTAGAGACTTTGTGAATAGGTCAGCGAGATTATCGCATGATTTAACTTGCAAGATGTTTATATCCCCACTCTTTTGTAGTTCATGAGGATAAAACAATTTAGGTGCAATATGTTTAGTGATATTGCTCTTTATGTAACCCGTTTGCATCTGAGCAACACAAGCAGCATTATCTTCGTAGATAATGGTTGGAGATTCGATAGAACCTTTACCACATGATTGTTGTATGTGGTTTATCATTCTGCGAAGCCACACACATTCACGTGATGCTTCATATAATGCGATTATTTCAGAATGATTGGTGGATGTAGCCACTAGGGTCTGTTTAGAAGACTTCCATGAGATGGCTGTCCCACCATGTAGGAACACAAAACCGGTTTGTGATCTGGCATTATGGGGGTCGGATAAGTAGCCAGCATCGGTATACCCAATCATCTCAATGTCCAGATTTTTCTGAAATTGAAAGAATAGGCCAAGATCCTTTGTGCCTTGGAGATATCGAAAGATATTCTTGACTCCCATCCAATGGCGTTTGGTGGGAGCTGCGCTATGTCTAGCTAGTAAATTTACTGCAGATGCAATGTCAGGCCTGGTGCAATTTGCGAGATACATGAGCGCTCCAACAGCACTGAGATATGGGACTTCTGATCCCAATATATCTTCTCCTTCATCCCTTGGTCTAAATTGATCTTTCTCTACGTCTAGAGATCGAACAACCATGGGAGTTTTGGATGGATAGGATTTGTCCATATTGAATTTCTCCAATATTTTCTGGATATAGGCGGTTTGGTGAACCAAAATACCTGAGGGAAGGTGCTCGAGTTGTAATCCCAAGCAAAATTTGGTTTTATCCAAATCCTTCATTTCAAATTCCGTCTTTAGGTGATTGCGTGCTTCATCAATATCTTGTGTGTTACCAATGATGTTTAAATCATCGACATACACCGAAATAATGCAAAATCCGGTCTCGGACTTTTTGATGAAAACACATGGACAATCATCATTATTGGAGTATCCCCTTTTTAAAAGGAACTCACTAAGTCGGTTGTACCACATGCGTCCCGACTGTTTTAAGCCATACAAAGACTTATTTAGTTTTACACAATATACGTTGCGTTTTGCATTTGGATTCGGGACTGGAACTCCATCAGGAACTTTCATGTATATGTCCGAATCAAGTGAGCCATAAAGGTAAGCGGTCACCACGTCCATCAACTGCATAGATAGACGATTTTGTACTGCCATTGAAATAAGATATCGGAAAGTAATACCACTCATTACTGGAGAATATGTTTCATTGAAATCAATGCCTGGTCTCTGCGTGAAACCTTGGGCTAAAAGCCTTGCTTTATATCTCACCACCTCATTGTTCTCGTTCCTCTTACGGACGAAAACCCATTTGAATCCCACAGGGAAAACTCTGGGAGGTGTAGGTATTGCTTCACTGAATACCTTTCTTTTATTGAGCGAGGCTAATTCAACTTGGATTGCATCCTTCCATTTAGGCCAGTCGGAGCGTTTCTCACACTCTGCCATGGTCTTTGGATCATGATCATTTAGAAGGTTGTTTGCAACTGTAGTTGAGAAATATATGTCGACAATTGTAGACTTACGATTGTAAGATTCTCCAGAATCTATATAGTTTGTGGAAATTTCATTTACCCTTGTTGACTGGTCGAGATTTCCCAATACGATTGAGTCAGGGTTTTCCGATGTCCCAGTCATTGAGTGCACAACTGAGCTGGGTTGTGGAGATCGTTCTTCCACTGGGTGTTCATTACCCATTTGATGATTATCAACGCTAGGTTGATTTACATTTACTGGTTCAGAGGGTTTCTTCCTCTGTTTCCTTTGTTGCTTGCGAGAAGCTGAATCATGTTCGGTGGCCGTACTTCTCCCCCTCTTCCTTTGAACAGGGAGTTGAGTGGTTTTTGTTGGTACCTCCACTCTTTCGGGCGCATTTCTGGCAGGATTATAGGATTTTGTAACACCTTTATAGTCAGTAAATGAATCTGGCAGGTTATTTGCAATGTGTTGCAAATCAATTATTTTCCGAACTTGAAGTTCAGTTTCTTGAGTACGTGGATCAGAGGAGGAAATGCCTTGGGCATTCCAATCGATTTCCGGGCATTCTTTTTGGTACTTGATATCTCCCCCTAATGCCGGGAAATGGTCCTCATTGAAGATGCAATCAGCGTGACGGGCTGTGAATAAATCCCCTGTGAGGGGTTCAAGGTACTTGATTATTGACGGTGATTTGTACCCCACATAGATCCCCAGTTTCCGATGTGGGCCCATGGATGTACGCTGCGGTGGTGAGATGGGCACATATGTGGCGCATCCAAATTTACGCAGATGGGAAATATTTGGTAGATTTTCACGTACTAATTGCAGAGGGGAAGTGCTGTGATATGCAGTTGGTCGCAATTGAATTAAGTCAGCAGCGTGTAAAACTGCGTGACCCCAACATGAAGTTGGTAATTTGCAATTCATTAATAATGGTCGTGCAATGAGCTTAATTCTCTTAATTAGGGATTCAGCCAATCCATTTTGTGTGTGGACGTATGGGACCGAGTGTTGAACCTCAATTCCTAGTGCCATGCAATAATCATTGAAGGCACGCGAAGAAAATTCAGCAGCGTTGTCCATTCGAATTGATTTAATTCGATTCTCAGGATAATGAGCTTGTAATTTAATAATTTGTCTCATTATTTTGGCAAATGCATGGTTTCGTGTGGATAATAGACACACATGAGACCATCGTGTAGATGCATCAATTAGAACCATGAAATACCTAAAAGGTCCAGATAATGGTTGGATCGGACCACAAATATCACCTTGAATTCGTTCAAGGAATTGGAGTGGTTCCGCTTGAATTTTAAGATAAGAGGGTCGTAAAATGAGTTTCCCGGTAGCACATGCAGTGCACACAAAATCTGAAGATTGTGGGAATTTGGCTTCATTTAAGTCATGACCATTGGAATTGCCGATAATTTTCCGCATCATCCCGATACCGGGATGACCAAGGCGATCATGCCAAGTTTGGAATGCATTGACATTCTGAAAAATTACCTTGTACGCAACGTGTGCTACGGGTTTTATGTATGTGTAGTACAATCCTGATGATAAAGAGGGAATTTTCTCAAATATTTGTTTGCCATATCCGTTATCTTTGGTAAAGAGGAGATACTCCTCCTTGTTGTCTTCATGGGTTTCAATGTGAAAACCATTTTTACGGATATCTCTATATCCTATGAGGGTACGAGTTGAATCGGGATACAATAAAGCATCCTCAATTATAATTTGTGTACCCATAGGGAGGGTAAATATGGCGCGCCCTGTGCCAACAATTACCGCATCGCGTCCAGCGATTGTTAAGATATCTCCATTCATCTTTGTAAGAGTTTGGAAATACTTTATTTCCCTAAGTATAGAGTTTGTGGTACCACTATCCACAAGGCACATTTCCTCCTCCATTTGGATTGACTCCCGTAGAAATCTGATGTTCTTTCCTTTCTTCTTCTCCGGTGATTTCTCTCCGGTGATTGCTCTTGGTAGAATCTAGCGTGGCTGATAACGTGTTAGAACTCAGATTAGAGAGTAAAACTTGTGATCTATTGCTTGTGGGCAAAGCCCTATTTATACAGGAGTTTGGGACGCCTTGTACAGGCGCCTGTTACAAAGAGATGCCTCTTGGCATACGAGAAGGCGTCCGTATGGACACAAGCGTCCGTACGACGCTTTGGACATAATTAACACATGCCTAAACTAATGACAGTTGCTAATGACGGTTTGCTTTAAATCGGTTCTGTAGAGGCGTCTGTTTAATCTTAACAATTAAGAAGCAAAAGAACAGGGCCGTCCATTACTCCGAAACCCGAGAGCACGAACCCATGCCGCGCTGCATCGATCGATAAAAACCCGACCCAGCATTAACCATGCGTACGTACGCGTGCTTGCCTGCATGCGTGCAAGCCTCGGCCGGACGGACGGGGAAGAGAGATCGAAATTAACTGGCGAGCTAGTATCGCTGACATGCAACAGTGCTGGGAGAGGAAAAGGTACGTGCTCGATCTCAATATTGGTAGAATTGAAATGCATTGCATACCTGCAGGTCCAGCTAGCTTATCTGGAAGAGGGCAGTGTGGTTAAAGTGAACCGACCAGTGGCAGAGCTTGACCGAGGTTGGAATTTGATAATTTGGCACCCAATCCCCGGTAGCTGAATTTTGAGTGAGAAGTGGTGTACTATATACAAAGATTTTGGGTCTCTTTGATTCGTACGAAAAAGTGTAGGAAGAACATGGTCAACATCTATTTTGATTCAAAAGAATGGGACCAAGGAAAACTAGTTTCTAGATTTTGGGTCTCTTTGATTCGTACGAAAAAGTGTGTAGGAAAATGGTCACCAACTCACCATCTATTTTGATTCAAAAGAATGTGACCAAGGAAAGCCATTTGCTAGCCCTTGGCCTTACTTCCGAAGGAAAACATAAAATTTCTGCCGGTTGCTCGCACCTCCTTTTGTAATAAATGTCCATGAGGATAAGATAGATGCATGTAGTTACAAAATAGCATCACAACTTTAAGATCTACCAGAGGAATCACAACTCTATTTTTATTAGTGGTTTAGTTTTCATATAAAGAAAATATATTAATTTCAAGATGATATCAATTACACCCGCCTTTACACCAACGTGATATCAAGAGTTAGTCAAAACATCGAGGATGCACACAACCAAATAATTACAAAAAGAGTTAGAAACATGGAAATAAACAAAACGACTACAACACACATTATCATCGATCATCCACAAATGACGATAGAAACTCAACGGTAACTTGAGAGGTGCACCAACCTAGCGACCACGATGCATTCATGAAGGAAATGACGTGCTTGTTTTCATCTGGAGAGAAGTCTGGGCAAATTTCAGGCAATACCATCAACAAGGGAACCCCATTTGCATGCAAACATCCTCAGGTTCAATCAATTAAGGTCAGACCAAGAGCTTCCGCCCTCCGTTGCCACCACCGGTTAACACTTGATCACACAACCGCACACGCATTGGCCTGCCCGGACTTGGGGGAAACAAGATCGAACATGCATGGCGACATGGGAGGAAACAAGATCCTCCAAGATGCTATGTGGCCAGCATGTCTATTCTGCTTCTCTATCAGCGAATCGACCATCTAATCCCACAAGATGTTTTCGAACCATGTCTGTTGAATATGCATTTCTATCATGTATTTTCTAAAAAAAAAATTATATCACGCGAACAGAAGACATGAACTGGTGATTCCCATCTAAGCAAAGAAATGAAGGTGATGTACTCTTGCACATGGAAATGGTAAAGGGCGCGGTCTAATTTTGCTGGTCCACCGTAATCGATCTTCCTGGTGATTTGGTTGGTTGCCCGGCCGAGAGTTATTGCGTTGCCATCATGGTTGTGTACGTGGCCTGGGCAAAACGCTGTCTCATTAGTCATTAGGAATCGAAGACACGCATGGATATATCCATAAGCACCACCATATTACCACAAGGTGCAAGAATGAACATCATCTTCCAGCTGCGATTTTGTGCAGACAAGTAATTAGGCACGCGCGTACACTTGTACGTGCAACTGTTCTGAATGAGACAAGCAGACACTGTGCATTTCTAATCGGACTGTGCGTTTCAACAGGAAGAGGCGATTCCGTTTTCCGGGAAGAAGCTGATGATTAGTTAAGGTGTGGGTCTGGCAGGACTGTGCACGTACCCGATCGACGTTCAACCTTCAACGGGTTCGACTACAGCGGTTAGTTTGTCCGATTGCATGAGCTAATCCATTGCCTTGTCACTGTCTTATGGCCAAATGGGCTTCATATCTGGCTGCGACCTGCCTAATGGCCGCGTATACATGCATGCATGACAACGTATTATGATTCTGGCACCATTTATCCCCACTTGCACATATAGTTAGACATATTAATGTCATTAATTTGCTTAGCTAGCTAGTAGCTACGTACCTCGCAGTTTTAAAGCTTCACATAGTAGCTATTTGTATATAAAATTTTGATGAAGAATCACACTACTAATGTACATAGTTGATATGATACAAAAACTCAATTATCCTTAAGTACCATTGCAAAAAAGGAACTAGCTAGTGCTATCAGTTTCATGAAAAAATGAATTAATAAAGTACTTCTAGGTAAAAAAAACTTTATCTTAATGAAACCCAATAGGCCAATACGCCCTACAAACAGGAATGGAGTAGGGTTTTTTTTTTGGAAAAAAACAACCTTACACCAAGGCCATATACATTTACCTTAAACTATTTGTCTGCAACAGATGAATTATGTGGCCGGCATAATGTCTATTGCCAGCGTGCTAAAGTCGATAAACAAGGTAAACCATGTATGTTAAAAAAAACAAGGTTACATGTGTGATGCAGCCATCCATTCTTGAAACATTTTCCTTCCAGTAAAGCGGAGGAGGACCCTCGCTACTTTTAGCATGGAGCAGCTAGCCGGTTGGATAAGACTAACAAGTGTTGCAATGTTCTTATCTGGCAACTCCCTATAAGCCTTTGATAACCTAAGCCCCCTGCACGCTAATTTCTCGAATAAGGGGTCCTTTTTTTTCAAAAGAAAAGTGCACTTACGATGTTCGAGACTTATCGGGAGTTTCCAAATGAGAAGGAGATGGAGACTAATGTGGCCCTAGGAAAGATGAAGGTATACTTGTGAATGTGCAAGAAGTTGCTCACAGTGAAGGCCGTCGTGGTTGACAGGAAGGTGCAGCTCCAAGAGTTCAATGCTTTTGAGTGTGTGGCTCCCGAGTATACTTAAATTGTTTCTAGGGTTGAGGTCATTGCCAATGTAGATAGTCCGAAGTGTTCGGAAGAATATGAGACGGTGCACCTACTAGTTGCAGCACCTTTGTTAGCTATGGGGATGGGCGATCGATCAACATTGTTGTGAATGAGACCCAACCGACAGTGCACTCGTGATTTGGTGCTCTAGTCTCCGAATTGGTGGTGTTCATTTATCATGCAATTTTCCTAGTAACTCTAAGACCTACCTCTCAACTCTAGTATTTTTTTATTGTTCCATAATTTTAAGTGAAAGTTGTAACTGAGCAAAGGTCTAACTAAGGCGCTTTTCACCGGTTGAATTTCTATTGGGAGTCAATGGAATGTCGGGTTAATACCCATATAACCCTATTTATCGGAAATCTCGTTCTTTTACCACCCGAGATATTTCATTAAAATTTAAATCCACAATTCCTTACATCTTAATCCAATAAATTTGCTTCAAAATCTCATGGTGGTCAGGTCCTCCAGAATTTTGTACCAAGATCAGGGATTTGAACTCTCACTCTGCAGAATCCGGCACCTATTTTCCTGTGAAGTGTCCACTTGCACATACAGTAAAAAACATTAAAATATACTGTATGTAAGACGGCATGCATAGATGGATACCGAAGCTAGGGCATAGTCTCCTTTTCGAAAGAAAAAAAATAAGGAAAGTAATATGTGGAGAGGAAAGGACTAACTGCTCGCACAAAGAGCCTGACACAATTTTATGTACAAGCCAAGCGTAATCTATTTTACCCTCTAAATAATTCAAAATTAAAAAAATCTGATTTTTTTGGTAGTAACTTTTCTCGAGGGAGCCGAAGCTACCAGATTTTGTGGTAGTCCGGGAAACCCCCGTCTAGGTGCACCCATTAACTTTGGACATGAATTTTAGCATAACAATTGTATACTACATTCTATAAAAAGAAAATCAAGAACGCAATACCAATTGTAACCGCACATCAGTTCGTCGCTTTTAAACATCATTTAAGCATCTTCATACAGCTCTAAAATCTCAAATTTCAAACATCACTCAACCATCCTCAATCTCATCTAAAAAAACCATCCAAAGATCAAATTGTACTATAACCTAGCTAGCTAGGAACACGTAACTGAAGGCAAGGCATGTCCCGGCCTGGTAAAAAAAATACCGTGTTATAAATTTATTTGGAGGAATTGAAGCTGGAGGTGTGGCAGGGCATGGAGTCCCTGGCGGGGGTACTAGCTAACACCCGAACAATAATGGTGATGATTATTTATGGAGCAGTCAGCTGTCGTTCATGGGTTGCTATCCCACGTTGCCTACATATACAGCCACCATCTCTCCCTCTTCCTCGATCTCAACCACACCACCAACACCTTCTCCTCATTCGCAGTAACTCGATCAGGCCCTACGCCCTCATTGCCACGCGCGCGTGTCAATTCATAGGCGGCCGTACGTGGTGCCCTCTCTGCGCGCGCATGGCGGCAAGCGAGCAGAGCTCGGAGTCCTCAACGTCGTCCTACGCATCATCCTACTCCGCGTCCTCGTGCTCACCCAGGTCCGACGACGCCGGCGGCGGCAAGAAGCAGCAGTGCAACAGCAACCGGAAGCGCGCGCGCGACCCGGACACGTCGGCGGCGGCGACGACAGCGGCGCCGTCGTACCGTGGCGTGCGGATGCGGGCGTGGGGGAAGTGGGTGTCGGAGATCAGGGAGCCGCGCAAGAAGTCGCGCATCTGGCTCGGCACCTTCCCGTGCCCGGAGATGGCCGCGCGCGCGCACGACGCCGCCGCGCTGAGCATCAAGGGCGCCCGCGCGGTGCTCAACTTCCCGGACCTCGCGCCCGCGCTCCCACGGCCCGCCTCCCTCTCCCCGAGCGACGTCCAGGCCGCCGCCGCGCGCGCTGCCCTCATGCACGATCATGACCACCGGTGCTCATCGGCACCAACCTCGACAGCCGCCGCGCCAGCCTCCCAGTGCGGCAATGCTCCGGCGGCACGCGACCAACCGACCGCACGAGATGAGCCGAAGCAGGAACCCAGCCGGGGGAGCGATCAGCACCAGGAGGAGCAGACGGCGCCACAGTTGGACTTGGCCGAGCTGGTGTTCGACGAGCTGGCGCCGCTGTGGGTGGAGGACGTAGTGGATTTCGCGCCGTCCGATCACTGCTGGACGGCATACGATTGTCTTGATCCGGTCGGCTTCCAGCCTCTCCTGTGGGAATATTAGACTTGCTGTACAAGACCTTATTTTGCTTTTTTCCTCTTCCTTTCCTTTGTTTTGTGTGGTTTTCCTAGCGCAGATTAAAATGTGGCACGCTTTTCTCCCTTATATCGATCCTTTGGTTTGTGTCTGGATTTCGACTACCCTGTAAGTTGTTCATGAGTATTTGTGATCAAGTTAGCTAGATGTGAGCCAGAGTTTGAACAAAAGAATCCAATGTACATGTGAGTTATGTTGGTTTTGGTGCTGTAAAATTATGGGTCTCTATTGGGTGAAAAGAATCAACCATGCCATGCAGTTTTCAGAAATTAACTTGCCAAAACCCCTTCACGTATGTTACACAATTGCTTGATAATAATGTTGACATAGCTTGTTTCACGACACTGTAGGGATCACCTTTATCAAACGTAACTATTTCAATGGCGGGGAAACTAAAACTCTCGGCGATATAAGCCATCGACTTTTACTTTCATAGGAAAGGTGTTTATCATGGAAACTTCACCGTACTAAATTCTTTAGCTAAACTTGTACGGTCATTATGGCTGTTGATGACATGACATAGTGTGGTCGCGATTACTATGCGTTGGCAACCACATTTTTACAAGCGATACAAAGCACATTTTCTCCTTGTTGCGCATGGATCGTTTGGATCCGTCCATGTCCAAGTGGACTTAGCATTTTTGAAGTCCCAAACTACTTAGAAAAGTGTCATGTTCAATTTAGCGATAAGTGTAAGTCGCCACTTTTCTTAACCCACTTAGACTTAGAATCATCAAAACCAAAATCGACTTAGACTTAGAGTTAATCCACATCACGTGTCTACATAAGATCATACCTATATGATTTATTACCTAATTGTCGTTGTTTGAAAATAGCAGCAGGAGATTAGCTCCTAACAACACCCAATGCAGAATCAAAATAAACTAAGTGCCCTAACCTAGCACATGGAATCATTATTACTTATTAGACAATCGTGGTCGGAGCCTTGGGAAACATTTTCTTTCGATTGGATCGATAGATTAATTTTGACAACTCGATCAGCCATTCGACATACAGTAGAGCGGTACTATATAATTCGCAGAGAAATAATAAAATGATCTCCACTTGCGTTCGTTCATAGGCGCCACGAAAAGAGAATGGGTGCATGTACTGCCCGGCCGATTCGAAGATCTAAACAAGCTGTCTGAAAATAGGCATGTACTCCCGTATGGTGTACGGAGTACTATATTTCTGTCGCCTGCTGTGGGTGGATCCGACGGCCTAGGTGTCCCGGAGAGAGAAAAACGGTGTGCAGGTATTTGTCGAGCGAGCCCTCCATGAACTCGCAGTAACCATCGGGAACGATTATAGATGGCGCCTCCAGGTCACGTACGTAGCATTCAAATGAACTACCCCCGTGCTGTACGTGTACGTTCCGCGTCGTCCTTGTTTCCCAAGCTGCCAGGTGGTCCTTGTATATCTCGACATGCATTGATGCAGCATGTCACGTTCGATAAATAGACGAGCATCAATCTGATTAAATTTTGTGTTTCCTCACCACAGATTGATCGATCTAACCGTCTGCCATGAGGGAGAGAGGCGGTTTTACCGAGCCAGTACACCATAGGAGCATCTCCAGTCGCGTCCCCAAAACGTTTTTCAAACGGCGCCGGATCGAACGTTTGGAGGGATGTGTTTTTTTCGTGCCGCGTTTGGGGATGTCGTCCCAGCCGCGTCCCCCAAACGCGGCCCAAAAAAAAAATGCATTAAAACAAATATTTTCATTTAAATTTGATTATATTTTACAAGTGTCGAGGCGGTTCCTCGGCAATACCCACCATTAGGGACTTAGGATTGATGGAAGGCGACGATGTAGATTCCGGGAGCGAGAGAAGGCACGACATACCTAGGTTCACGTCCTCGCGGTGGAGGATCGCTACGTCCTATTAGCAATCCACTATATGAATATATGTGTACAGGGGGCCGCCATAGGCGTAATTGTTGTATCTAGTCTAGTTCTAATCTGCGGGTTGCGATGTCTAGGCGTATCGCGACTATGCTTTTCTGCTTCTGAATCTATGCCCCTGCCTGGCTTTATATATCAACCAGGCTAGGGTTTACAAGAGTTCTAGTAGAATCCGTATTGGAGTCTTCTTTCTTGTAGTCCAAGTTGATATTCCTCGTGGATCCAGCTTATCGAGTCCTTGCGCTGATCCATCTTCATAATCTGTAACGGGTATATCAATGTGAAGGGTAATACCCACATCAATAAGTTTGAATGAAAATGGCTAGATTATCTAACCCTAGCCTAATGGTCGTCCGACGGTGCGTTCGACGGCCCCGCCACGTCGTCGCCTCCCCTCCGTCGCAGCTCTTGCGTCGTGCGTCGCCTCTCCCTATGGAGCGTGACAAGAAGACGCTGGTGCTCGTTCACCGCGTCGTCGCCTACCCTCCCCAGCTGCTCCTGCTGGAGGGAGAGTTCGACGGCACGGCGAATCTGCTGCTCTTAGCGGGCACGGGCGTCATCCTGCAGCTTCTTCTGTGACTCGAAAGACTCGACGAGCTCCACTTCCTGTGTTGCCGCCTCCTCCGGGTCCGGCCCGTCGTCGCTGGACTAGTTGAAGTCGTCGTCATCGTCCTCCTCCTCCTCCATTTGCGCCGCCGCAACCGCCGCCAACGCATCCGCCTCCGCCGCCCAGGCAGTCGCTTCCGCTGCCGCTGCTGCCGCCTCCTCCCGTAGCTGCTGCTCCAGCGCGTCCCACCACTGTCATTGATGGAGCTCCCGCATCCGCATTCGCTCATGCCACTCCCCAATGCGCCGGCGCTCCCGCTCTGCATGCCACCGCTTGCACATCTCCTCCGCCCGGCGCCGACGCGCCTCTTCCGTCGTGGCAGCGTCGAGCACAACTATGGTTTCTGCTAGCGCCTCCTCCTCCCATGCCTCGTTCTCTGCAGCCTCCGGGTCGACGTCAAACTCCGGTGGTGGTGGGGATGGAGATGGAGGTGGAGGCGGTGGTGGAGGCAACTGGCCGGCGCCGACGCGGTTCATCATTGGGTAGGTGGTGCGTAGGCGACGAGGCATGTGTTTACGGCGGAGAAAGGGATGCCGACGTTTGTGGTGGTGACCATTGAACGGAGGAGGCCTTTTATAGACATCGGCATCGAGAGAAGAGGTGGGAAGAAAGCGCGGGAAGAGGCCAGAAACCGCGGGAAGAAAGTGTGGGAACGTGCTGTGGATATCTCTGATAACTATTTAAATTCCTTAGTTGGCAATACAATGTTTTCTTGGATATCTTTACCAGCCATTGGATCTGCTGGAGGCATATGTGTTAGTGTAGACACTGACCTCTTTGATATAATTAGTTGGGAGGCTAAAACCTTTTCAGTTCCGGTTGTTGTTAAAGTCAAAACTTCTGGCTTAATTCTTAGGATAGTTACTGTGTATGGCTCCTCCTATGAGGAAAAAAAGAGGCTTTTAGTTTTGAACTTCATAGTCTCTTTATAGATTATCAAGGTCACTCCATTATTGGGGGTGATTTCAATTTAGTTAGGTACCAAGGAGATAAAAGTAATGGCATCATTGATCACAGATGGGGTGATAAGTTCAATGCCTGGGTTGAGATCTGGAGTCTTCTAGAGGTTAAACTTAGCAATGGAAAGTTCACTTGGGGCAATAATCAGGAAAATCTGATCATGTCTAACATTGATAGAGTTTTCTGTAACGTTGAGCTTGATCAAAATTTCCCCTTGGCCTGTATTGACCACACACCGATTCTGTGGGACTCTGGTTGTGGTTCTACTACCAAAGCCACCATCTACAGATTTGAGAAATGGCGACTTATGAGGGATGAGTTTAAAACTCTGGCCAAACAAATTTGGGCCAAACCAGTTAAGGAGGGCTCCCCAATTGATGTCTGGCAGGAATTTTTTTGGAGGTTTAGGAAATGGTCCAAGGGTTGGAGCAAGAACATAGAATCTGAGCTCAGGAACCTAAAAAGGACCTCATAGAGGAGTATGATGCTTTCGATATTAAATCTGAAACAGAGGAGTTGTCTCCTTCAAAGCAGTGTAGATTAAAACATATCTATGTTGAGATGCATAACATCTGGCTGAAAGAGGAAATTAAAGCCAAGCAGAGATCTACATATAGGGATATTAAGGAAGGTGATAGGAATACAACATACTTCCATTCTGTTGCAAATCAGAGGAGAATGAAAATGCTTGTTCACTCTCTTGATGGACCTGATGGGCCCATCAAAAATGAAACTAATATGCTTGACCTGGCAACATCTTTCTATAAAAACCTTTTCAAAAAAGATGACCCCTCTGGGTGTAGACTAGCATATGACTTCTTTTCCACTGCTGAGTGTGTTACTGAATCTCAAAACATAGACTTGGAAGCTCCTTTTACTGAAGAGGAGGTCAAAAAAGCAATTTTTGACTCCTATTCAGATGGAGCCCCAGGCCCTGATGGGCTGCCTTTTTATTATTTAACAACATTTCTGGGATATTGAAAGATGACCTTATGGCAATGTTTAAAGATTATCATGATGGAAAACATGATATATTTAGACTTAACTTTGCAATTTTGACCCTGATACCTAAGGAACCTGATGCTAGTAGTATGAAGAAATTTAACCTATCAGCCTTGTTAACTGTCGCTTTAAGATTTTTACTAAAGTCTTGACTAACAGGCTTTCTCTCATCATGGGTATCATCACTTCCATAAATCAGTCTGCCTTTATCAAAGTTAGATTCATTTTGGAGAGTGTGGTTACTACCCATGAAGTCCTACGTTCTATTGTGCATGAGAAAACAAAAGGGCATTGTCCTCAAACTAGATTATGAAAAATCTTTTGACAAAGTTAATATAGATTTTCTATTAGACATTCTCAAGAAAAGAGGCTTCCGTCCTAAAGTAATTTCCTGGATCAAAGCTATTACTACAAATGGCTCTATTGGAGTCAATCTTAATAATGTCATTCGGAACTATTTTGTGACTGGTATAGGTCTTAGGCAGGGGGACCCCCTCTCCCCCTTCTCTTCAATTTAATTAGTAGTTGATGTTCTAACTAGGATGCTGATTAAAGCTTCTAATGCAAACCTTATTAGAGGGATCTATTCCAACCTTTGCCCAGAAGGGATTATTTGCCTCCTATATGTAGATGACACTATCTTGTTCTCGGAAAAAAAATTCTGGGCTATCATCCAACCTTAAAATGGTGCTACCCTCTTTTGAACAGGTCTCAAGAATGAGAATAAATTATGACAAGAGTGAACTTATTCCCCTTTGCATTGAGGAAGATGAGTTGGATACATACATCAACATTATTGGGTGTGTTGTAGGAAAATTCCCAATTAAGTATTTAGGCATTCCTCTACACTATAATAAGCTCAGAAGGAAAGACATTCAACCCCTTATAGATAAAATTCTGAAGAGAATTGTTGGCTGGAGGTGTCTTATGCTGCTAGGTTAACCCTTAATAAAGCTTGTCTTGCTAGGATTCCCGTATATTTGCTCTCCTTTTACAAATTTCCCAAGTGGGCCTTAGATCTCATAATCACTCAAATGTCCAATTGCTTGTGGAATGATTTTGAAGGACATAGGAAACTCCATTTAGAAAATTGGAAACTAGTCTGCAAAAAATGAATTTGGTGGGCTTGGTATTCCAGACTTAGCCAATGCCAACGTTTGCCTCCTTGGATCCTGGATAAAAGGGTATTCAAAAGATGATGGAAAACTTTGGAAATCCCTTGTGGACACTAAATACAACACAAGCAACCCAAACATTTTCTGCACTTCTACAGATGGGGTCTCTCAGTTCTGCAAAGGGGTTATGTGGGATGTTGAAAGTGTAAAATTTGGATATAGATGGAAAATTGGGGATGGTAGAAAGGTTAGGTTCTGGGAGGACACCTGGTTTAGCACCTCCCCTTTAGCTGTACAATTTTTTTTAGCTTTATGTAGTTTGTAATGAATAAAATAAAACCATGGCCCAAATATGGGATGGCACTACTCTGATGCTCTTTTTTAGAAGAAATTTCCCAACTGCTCTAATGCAACAATTGCATGAATTAGAGGGGTTGTCTTCAGATGAATGTGATTCTTTAATTTGGCAATATGAATCATCTGGAGACTATTCAACTAGCTCTATGTATGCTATTATTAACTTTAGCGGGGTTACCCCTATTCATATCCTTGGTGTTTGTCAACTTATCATACCCCCCCAGAGTGATTGTGTTCCTTTGGATTCTGTCTCATAACAAACTCATGACTAGAGACAATCTGCTAAAAAGAGTGATTTGGTTCCTTTGGATTCATATCCTTGCTGCATTTTCTGCTCTAAAGATGAAAGTATTGATCACCTGTTCTTCAAATGCATTGTGGCTAGGCAAATTTGGCACATTATTTAAGTTTTCTTTAACATGCAGTTGGGACGGGATTATCTGTCTATTGGTAGATTCTGGATAGCAACTAAGTAACACAAAGTCTTTAATTATGTATGTGCTACCACACTTTGGTGTATTTGGAAATTTCGTAATCAGATGATCTTTAATGGGCAACCTTGACTTAATTTGCACCAATTCTTTAGATGATTTTGCTTTCGGTCGGAAGATGGAAGATCATCTTCAAGGACTTGGTGCTCCCTCTCGTCGATCGCTTCTGCGAGCATGCATCGAAGGAGTTGTCTGCGACCTTCAGAGTTCAGAGTGGTTGAATGAAGGCCGACCTTGTCAGGGTGCTTGCCCATCCTCGCCAACTGCCAAGAAGAAAGCGCCGACTAGGACCTAGGCTACTCCTACCTCAACATTGGAGGTGTCGATCTGCATCTCCCCTGATATTGTTAAAGCCTGAAACCAGTTGGTTCGCTGGAGTCACCTCTTGCACATCGTCGTCCCTTCTTGAGAAGGATCCCTGAAGACATCTAGAGTTTTTGCCTAGTTTTTTATTCTGTTTTAGCTTTTGCAGCTGTTACTTTGTCAAAAAGGAGACTCTAAGTTTTTGTAATAACTGAACGACGGGACAGTATGATGGTTTCGTTGATCTTATCAATGGAATCGGGGAGGTTCTCCCTGTTGATCTAAAAAAAATCCCTTGCGCCCGTAGTGCGTCTAACACCAGGGTATAGAGAGTTTTGTCTTCCGCGGAAAACCTTGGTTTAGTCGATTTTCATGTTCGTTGGCGTTGTTTTAATCTAACTCTTCCGATTTATGGGTCTTATCTTATGTGATGGTTCCCGATTTGGTGCGCTGATCATTTGATACAATAGCACATCGATTATCTATTTGTTTAATAGAACAAGTTCTCACTGGTGGAAAAAAGGGCTTTGGTCGCGGTTGGCAACTGCCATTAGTCGCGGTGGCCCAACCGCGACCAAAGCAGCGCGACTAAAGGCCCCCCCCCTTTAGTCGCGGTTCCTTACGAACCGCGACTAAAGGCCCGTCCACGTGGGCCGCAGGGGAGCGCCAGGGCGGAGGACCTTTAGTCGCGGTTCTTCTGGCCAACCGCGACTAAAGGCCTCCGCAGGGTTTAGGGTTTTAGCCCCCCTCCCCCTAAATCTGGTTTCTTTTTAATTTGTATTGTTTTATTTCTTTTGGGTTTTAATTTTGAAGGAGTTTCACATATTCTACGGTACTGTATACATACATGCATATGAATGTACAATTTCAAACAAATTTGAAATTAGAACCAAAAAGAATTCAAGAGGAATATACAATATATATTCAATATCGGATGACCATATACAATATATATTCAATATCGGATGACCATATACAATTTTGAACAAGTTAGTTACAAATTCTGGTGCATATAAAGTTCTACGTCATCGTAATAGTGTTCTCCTCTAGGATCGATGACTTCCCTCGCCAACCATCCAGCTAGTTCCTCTTGAAGTGGTCGGAGCGAGCTTCCTCGGACTAAGCGTCTTCCGGAGGTTATTCCTCAGGATGTTGTTCTCACACGTCTGGTCCCGCTCATTGCGGTATCTCCGGATCCTCTCACAAACATAGTATCCACATAGATTGGTCCCCGGTGGCTGAATATCCCCGATCGTCCGCACTGCCATTTTAAAATGTAGCTCCTTTTTGAATTCACCGACCTTGGTATCTACGAACCGTCTCCAAACCCTACGAGGCAAAGAAAATTAAATAAACAAGAGAGTTATTAATTAGTTACTTGATATTAGGAAATGATGAACGAAATAGGCCGATCGATATAGAGCGCAAATGAATGAAAATAATTACTTTTGCATCATTTTTCTCATGTCGCCCCAAAGCGCCGGATCCATATTCAGAGAGTCGTGGACGAGAACTGAGGAGGTCTGAACTTTAATTACCATAAGAATCCAGTGGAACCTGCGGACACGATACATGCACAGTCATGCATAACTCATCGATTAGCCACATACCATAAACAAAAGAGAATGTGCTCAAGACAGAAACACTCACCCAAAATGGTAAGGAAATAGAATATCACTTTTCTGTTGCTGTTTTCTAATAAACCGCCACAGGTCATCCTCCACGTCGGCGGGGTGGTGTTCTAACACATATGAATTAACGATGTGTGGGTCAATGAACCCAACATCATGGATGTTCCTTATTCGCATTTCCCGCTTCTTCATTCTGCATAATATATAGCGTACACAACAAGATAGTTAGGACAATATATATATATATATATATATATATATATATATATATATATAGTGCAGGCCGGCAATGAACGAGATGGGGTAGAAATTAATAAATCACTTACAGAACGTAGCAACTGATGATAGATTTGTCGAGGTCGCGCAGATTGAACAGCTGGAACAATTCACTCAGAGGAATTTGTACCCAGTAATGTTTGAAGTGATGCTCATATCTAACTTCCGCATAGATATACTCTTTGGCGTTTTTATGTTTTATGTAACCCTTGTACCAATTTAGCAGACCTAGCATTTGTCGAGGTAGATCCTCTTCCTGCGCAGGCTCGACGAGAGGGCCATTCTTCACATATGTAAATACTACGTCCTTCATTGGCGCCTCATCAAGGCCTAGCAGTGCACGAAGAGTGATACCTAACTCGGCCGCTTGTTCTCTGGCACTCGTTACAGTCAATCCATGTGCTGCCGCAGCTGCTATGATATCGGGGGCATCCGGATCGGTGGCTTGCACTATGAGCGGGGCGGTCGATTGTTTACTTTGTTCCCCGAGCTGGGCAACTTCTTTCCCCCTTTCTAATTTTGACTCGGCCTCGTCCTTCAAGGCTTTCTTCTCCGCCAACTCTTTCCTGTTCTTGAACGCGAGTGCTTGCCTACGAAGTTCACGTAAATAGTCGTCAGGCAGATTCTTCGCGGCTTGGGACGGTGTGTTCAAAAATGACTTAGCCCACTGCTTTTCCTTGTCAGAATATACTGGCTTGGGCTCGCCCTCTATTTTCTTCTTGACGCTCGCCTTCCATTTCTCTAAATCAGCAGCCGCGCCCGCCTCGACTTCCTCGGCACTACTTTCCCAAGACCTCCTGGGGAGAGGCTTCAGTGATACCTCCGGTACCTTTGTTTTCTAAGGTACGTAAGGGTCCGGGTTAATAACCCAGGACTGCTTCTGCTTCTTCGCCGGAGGTGGATTGGGGGGCGGTACCGGTGTCTGATCACCCGTCGGACGAGGACTGGGGGGCGGCGTCGGCTGACGTGAATGAGGTGTATTAGGTGAAGCACCACCGCCACCGTCACCGCCACCGCCACCGTCACCGCCACCGCCACCGTCACCGCCACCGCCACCACCACCACCGTACGGGGGTGGACTTGTTGGCGCCTCGCCTGGAAACTTGATAAATTTCTTCTGCCATAGAATGAACTGGCGCTTGACATCTCCAAGTCTTTTCACCCCTTCAGGTGTAGCAATGTCAATGTCCAGGTCCTCAAACCCTTGGACTATCTCCTCCACCGTGACACGAGCATAGCCATCTTGAATGGGGTTGTTGTGGTGGAGTGCTCCAGGTGGTAAAGCACTGCCGATGGCTACCTTCATGGACATGTTCCCGATAGGATAATACAGATGACATGCTTTCATCTCCTTTATATCGTCCACGGGGTAGCGAGGAGGCTCCGGTGCAGTAATTTCGACCACCAGAGGCTCCGGTGCAGTAATTTCTATCGTCGGTGCACCAGCCGGTGAGGCCTCCGTGGAAGCCACGCTGCTTCTTCTCCGCTGCTGGCTTCCGAGATCCATTGGATGATCTTCAGCATGCTGCGCCCGAGCTGCATCTCTTTCGGCGACTAGTACACTCACGGTTTTCTTCATCACATCCATTTCCGTTACCAACTTCGCCACAACATCTGCATCCCGATCCATCTTTCTCTTACGGCTTCTGTAACCGTACGGGTCATCGTTCTGGGGGAACCCTATTTTCCACGGAATGGGCCCCATGCCTCGTATACGTCCTCCGTGTTCAGGATTCCCGAGGGCTTTTGTCAGGGCGTCATTCTCTCTGTTGAACCTGATCCTCCCCTCTTGAGCCTCCCTCATTGCCTCAATAAGCTTTTGGGTGGGTGTAATTATTTTGCCCTGATAAACACACTCCCCTGTCTCCGGGTTCAGCGATCCCCCATGCCCGTACCACCAGCTTTTGGCCCTTGGGTCCCATCCCTCCGTACCTGGACGGATTCCTCGCGCCCTCAGCTCGTTCTCCATCTTCTCCCACTTAGGCTGCCAAAAGCGATACCCTCCTGGCCCCATTTTATGATTGTACTCCTTCTTGGCCGCATTTTCCTTATTTTTTTCGATAGTTCAAGGAACTGCTCCGATTTCTTTTGCTTCACAAATTCTGGCCAATCATGTTGCAGTTTCTCATATTGTCCTTTGAAATCCGGAGTCTTGCCCTGGTTGACAAAGTCATGGGCTAGATTTTGCTTGTATTTCCGGAATGCGTTGGCCATCCTAGAAAGAGCGAACTGTTTGACTAGCTTGCGCCTCTTCTTGTTTTCCGCAATCTTGTTACCCTCCTCATCGTATTTGCGGTATTCCGGAGGTAGAACGAAATGTTCCATAAGCTTGTTGAAGCAATCTTTTTTTTCTCTCTTATCGACAAAAGTGAAACCAACACGTGCCTTCTTTGGCTCATTCCACTCCTGGCGGGTGATCGAGACGTTGTCTCTAACAACGGCTCCGCATTGGCTGACAAACTTGGTGGCGTTCTTGCTGGGCTCCAGCGGCCTGCCGGTTGCTTCGTCGACAACATCGATGGTGCATGTTTCTCCTGCTTTCATCGTCTTGGTTGCGCCACGCTTTGACGACGTACTCGATTTTTTCGACGATCCGGCCGAGGGCTAAAATAAGAAAGAGAGTCGCGCGCGTTAGTACACACACATTTATTCAAATCAGTTAGTTGTATCACCAGACGCTCAATATGTATATATATATACCTCGGCGCCGGAGGTGGTTGCTACTTCCAATTGAAGATCGTCGTTTATCGACGTTTCTTCGGCATCATCTTGCTGACGGCGCCCTTCATCTTCACCCTCAAGGTTCAGATAAGAAGAGATATCATCTTCTTCTTCTCCGGTCGGCACAAATGGAATATCGCCATTTATGATGCCGAACATATGGTCTTCAGCGTCCGGATCATAGTTGTCCAGAATCGGGTCAGCTCTATCGTCCGCCATATGTCAGTCCTGAAAACATGTAGTCAAAACAAATTAATTGTGTATATGCCAGCATTATCACATCTCTTCTACATATAAAGAGAGAGGGCGACGAGGGAGGCGAGAGGGGGGACGCAGTGATCGCGTGACCGAGAGAACGGTGGTGGTGGCGAAAGGCCGGTGGCGAAAGGGCGGTGGCGGTGACGAGGACACATAACCCTCGCCGCCCCCTCTCGATCCCAAAAAACACCACGCGTATACGGAAGGGGCGACGAGCGCTGCCGGCCCCCTCCGTATTCGCGCGGTGGTTAAGTCAAATTTTAGTTAAGTCAAAAAATTTAAGACAAATTTTTAAGTCAAATTTTGAGTTCTTTTAAAAGTGAAAAAATACAAATAATATGTTAAGTTATTTTGAGTTCTTGTAAAATTTAAGTCATATTTATTAAGTCAAAAATTTGTAGACAAAATTGTTAAGTTTTAATTTTAAAGTCAAAATTTAGTTAAGTTAATTTTTTGTTAAGTAATTTTTTTAGTTAAGTTAATTTTATTAAGTTTTAAGTTTGTTAATTACAAAGTTTTAAGTTTTAAGTTTTTGTGAAGTTAATTACAAAGTTTTGTTAAGCATAGTTAAAATTAAAAATAACAAACAAAACATAAAAAAAAGAAAAAAAATTCGGCGGCGCCCTCTCGATCTCTCTTTCTCTCCCTCTCTGTAACGTGCGCGTGTGTGGCCGGCCGGGGCGGCGCGTGCGGCGAGTGCGGCGGCGGCGCGGGCACGGCGCGCGTGCGCAGCGGCGCGCGTGTGCGCGGCGGCAGCGCGTGCGGCCGGCGGCGGCGCGCGCATGCATGCGGGACGAGAGCGACGCGTCAACCGGCGGCGCGCGCGAGGAGACGTACACACGTCAGCGCGTCAGCGTCGAAGCGAAAGCGGCGGCGTCGTCGGCGGTCGTCGTCGGCGGTCAGCGGCTTGGGCGTCAGCGTTAAGCGCGGCGACGTTAGCGGTGGCGGCGACAACGCCGGGAGAGATTCGACGAAAACCGCGCGGAGAAGAAGATGGGCGGCGGCGGTTCGGGCGCTATATATATAGGGAGCGACCTTTGGTCGCGGGTGGCCACACCAAACGCGACCAAAGCGTTCGCCGAATTCCAGCGTTCCCACGGAATTAACCTTTAGTCGCGGTTGGCCAGGCCAACCGCGACTAAAGGTCCTTTTCAAAATTTATTTTCATTTTCAAAATGTTGGAAATACATATAATATATCAATAAATTCAGAAAAATATAACTAATTCAATTCAAAATCTGAAAAATACATATAATATATCAATAAATTCAGAAAATTAAAACTAATTCATTTAAAAATCTTAAAAATACAAATAATATATCAAAAAATTTAGAAAAATAAAACTAATTCATTTAAAAATCTTAAAAATACAAATAATATATCAAAAAATTCAGAAAAATAAAACTAATTCAATTCAAAATCTTAAAAATACATATAATATATCAAAAAATTCAGAAAAATAAAACTAATTCAATTCAAAATCTTAAAAATACAAATTATCAAAAATTCATAAAAATAAAATTAATTCAATTCAAAAGTTCGTTGGCCCCCTCTTCCCGCCTCTTTCCGCCGACCCCCTCTTCCCTCCTCGTCTTCCCGCCATTTCTTCCCTGTCTTCCCGCCTCTTTCTTCCCGCCAATTGTTTCCCGCCAATTTCTTCCGGCCTCTTTCTTCCCGCCAATTTCTTCCCGCCACTTTCTCCCCGCCTCTTTCTTCCCGCCTCATGTCTTCCCGCTCCCATTTTTCCCGCCATTTGTCACTACATATAGGTAGCCCGGCTTGGCCAGTGATACGTCCAAAACGTATCTACTTTCCCGAACACTTTTGCTATTGTTTTGCCTCTAATTTGTGTATTTTGGATGCAACTAACACGGACTAACGCTGTTTTCAGCAGAACTGCTCTGGTGTCTCGTTTTTGTGCAGAAATCCAACTTTCGGGAAAAACCTCGGAATTTATGCAGAAGGCCCTATTTTCCCAGGAAACTAACGGAGCCAGAAGGGCAATTGAAGTGGAGGCCCGAGGGCCCCACACCATGGGGCGGCGCGGCCCAGGGGGGGCCCGCGCGGCCCTGTGGTGTGGCCCCCTCGGCCGGCCTCCGACGCCCTCTTTCGGACTACTTATTCGCCTCGACCTAAAAACACCAGAAGAGAAGTCGAAGTCACCAGAAACCCTCCAGAACGCCGCCACATCGCGAAACTCCGTCGCGGGAGCCAGAAGTCTCCGTTCTGGCACTCCGCCGGGACGGGGAATTGGAGGAGATCATCACCGCCATCACCGCCAACGCCTCTCCATCAACCAGCAATGTTTCCCCCATCCATGTGTGAGTAATTCCCCCGCTGTAGGCCGAAGGGGATGGTAGGGATTGGATGAGATTGGTCATGTAATAGCATAAGATTGTTAGGGCATAGTGCCTAGTGTCCGTTATTGGTACTTTGATGATATTGTTGCAACTTGTTATGCTTAATGCTTGTCACTAGGGCCCGAGTGCCATGATCTCAGATCTGAACATGTTATTGTTTCATGAAGATAATCATTGTTTATGGTCTTATCTATAAGTTGTATACACATGTCATCGCTGTCCGAACCGATGGCCCCGAAGTGACAGAAATCGGGACAACCGGAGGGAATGGTAGCGATGTGAGGATCACATGTGTTCACGGAGTGTTAATGCTTTGCTCCGGTACTCTATTAAAAGGAGTACCTTAATATCCAGTAGTTTCCCTTGAGGCCCGGCTGCCACCGGCTGGTAGGACAAAAGATGTTGTGCAAGTTTCTCATTGCGAGCACGCACGACTATATATGGAACACATGCCTATTGATTGCTTTGTACTTGGACACCGTTTTATTATTATCTGCAAATGCCCTGCTATGATTGTTACATGAGTTTCTCTCATCCATGCAACGCCCGTCATCCGTCCCCGTGCCTACAATATTTTAATCCTGCTGTTTACTATAATCACTACTGCTGTCTCTGTTACTCTGCTGCTGTTATTTCACTACTGCTATTGCTATAAACCTGTTACTACTGATAAACTCTTGCGAGCAAGTCTGTTTCCAGGTGCAACTGAATTGACAACTCCGTTGTTAAGGCTTCCAAGTGTTCTTTGTCTCCCCTTGTGTCGAATCAATAAATTGGGTTTTACTTCCCTCGAAGACTGTTGCGATCCCCTATACTTGTGGGTCATCAAGACTATTTTCTGGCGCCGTTGCCGGGGAGCATAGCTTTATTTGAAAGTTCACTTGGATTAATATTGTTCGCTGCAAATTCTCCATCATGGGTAAACCTCGCGATACTAAGATCGCCATATTACCATCCACTACAAGAAAAGGTACAATTCTGAGTACTTCCGCTACACTTGATTCACCATCTGTGATTGATAAACTTGTTTCACCGCCACATGCTTCGCATGTGGGTACATCTGCTGAATCTGAACACTCTCATAATATTGATAATGTTTCTGCTGTGCTTGATGATAGTGGTTCATTGGGATCCTTTCTAGATGCTACAATTGCTAGGTCTAGACAAATTGAAAATACTGAAACTCCTAATGCTACTACACCTGTTAGTTCACCTGAACTTGGTTATTTTAGTGATGATCCTGAGGAAGATTATGTGGAGCTTGATGATGATTTTATTGAAAAATGCAATGCTACTACTGATGCAAGAAAAATTAAAAAGTTGCTTGCGTAACATACCGTTAGATATAAAGCTGTCTCCACGATCCTAAATTTGCCACATCTCCTATAAACATTAGGGATAAAGATTATGATTTTTCTCTTGATCTATCTCATATAGCTATTGTTGAGAAAACACCTTTCTGTGGTACTGAAAAAGAAAGTGCTGTTGAACACATGACTGAGTTATCTACTTTGAGTAGCTTGTTTTCTGATGACGTTAAGAAGCGTACTTACTTTGTTGCTAAAATATTTCCATTCTCATTGAAGGATGACGCTAAAACTTGGTATAATAATTTGCCACCTAGTTCTATTAAAAGTCCAAAAGAATTGCTTGCTGTTTTCTTTCGGAAATATTTTCCTGCTAGTGCTCAACATGCTTTGCTTTGCGAGAGAGTTTATAGTTTTGATCAGGAGATGAAGAGAAATTGCACGAGGCTTGGGCGAGATTTTGCTCTCTTATTAGAGCTTTGCCTGACCATGATTTAGAAAAGCATGAATTACTTGATATATTTTATAGTGGACTAACCATTGATTCTAGGGCATACCTGGATAGTTGTGCTGGTTGTGTTTTCAGAAAAGAACTCCAGGCACGCTGAAGAATTATTGGCTAAAATAGGCCGGAATTATGATGATTGGAATACGCTGAACCAACTCCAACGCCAATAGTGAAGAAGAGGGGTTTAATTAAATTGAATGATGAAGATATGAGGGAAGCCAAGAAGTCTCTCAAGGAGAAAGGTATTAAATCTGAAGATGTGAAGAATCTACCTCCTATTGAAGATATATGTGAGATAATTCCCCCTTCGTCCATGATTGAGGTAAACTACCTTCAACGCTTTACTAGGGAAGATATTCCGTATTCGAAACCTCCTGCACAATGCTTAGATGAGTTTGATAATTATATTGTTAAGCAAGAAAATTTTAATATGAGGGTAGAGAATCATTTAATGGAAAATTCTCAAGCTATTAGTGAATTGCATGGTATTGTGGAGAGAACCTCCAATGATGTTAAGATGCTTGTTAAACATTTTCAAATGATTCAAACTCAAATTGATCAACTCACTAAAGTGCAAAATGACTTGTTAGGGAATAATTCTAAAGAGAAACATGCTTATGAAGTAACAACTAGAGGTGGTGTCTCTACCCAGGATCCTCTATATCCTGAAGGGCATCCCAAAAGAGTTGAACAAGATTCTCAACGCATTGAACCTAGTGCTCATTCTAGGAAGAAAAAGAAGAAGAAACATAAAAATGTTGTAGAATCCTCTGAACCTGCTAATGATCCTAATAGTATTTCTATTTCTGATGCTGAAACTGAAAGTGGTAATGAACATGATAATGATAAAGATAATGATAAGAATGATACTCCTGATAAAGAAGAGGCTGAAGAAGAACCTGAGAAGCATGCTAAAAATAAAAAGTATACTAAAGAAGACTTTATTGCTGAGAAACATGGTAATGAAAGAGAACCTTGGGTGCAAAAGCAAATGCCTTTTCCTGCTAAGAAACTAAAATCAAAGGAAGAAGAACACTATAATAAATTTTGCGAATGGATGAAACCTTTATTCTTGCAAATCCCTTTGACTCGATGCCATTAAATTGCCTCCTTATTCAAAGTATATGAAAGATATTGTTACTAACAAAAGGAAAATCCCCAATGAGGAAATTTCCACTATGCTTGCTAATTACTCTTTCAATGGCAAAATTCCAAAGAAGTTGGGCGACCCAGGTATACCTACTATTCCTTGTTCTATTAAGAATAATTATGTTAAAACTGCTCTATGTGACTTGGGAGCCGGTGTTAGTGTTATGCCTTTTTTCTCTTTATAAGAGACTTTACCTAGATAAGTTGATACCTACTGATATATCTTTGCAAATGGCTGATAAATCTACTGCTATTCCTGTTGGTATATGTGAGAATGTTCCTGTTCAAGTTACTACTAACTGCTTGATATTAACTGATTTTGTTGTGTTGGAAATGCCTGAAGATGATAATATGTCTATTATTCTTGGGAGACCTTTTCTTAACACCGCAGGGGCTGTTATTGATTGCAATAAAGGAAAGGTTACTTTCAATGTTGATGATAGGGAGCATACCGTTTATTTTCCCAAGAGGATTGAGAAGGCATGTGGAGTTAATACTATTTCTAATGTGAGAACTATCAAAGTGGGAACTATTGATTGTCCTATATATGAGCCTAAGGAAGAATATCACACTCTCGTGATTGGATCCATATCAATACAATTCAAGGTAACATGATTGATTTGAGGTTTATTTCTTCTTATGCTATGAAAAAGTTATTTGGTGACAAGACTTGATCAACCTTGTTAACGGATACTTTTTATATGCATGGAGAGGGTAAACAACATCTCTTTCTTCCTCCACTTGCTCTAGTTGCTGTAGCACTTTTAATTTGCAAAGTTCTTGAGTTATTCGAAGATTTCAAAAATTTTCCTGGCCAGTAATAATAAACTAAATACCCAGAAATGTGCGTTTTTCAAAGTTTTCAAAAATTCGCGAAAATTATACAGTTGGTCCTATTTTTCGACGAGGCACACAGGAGTACCAGAGGATGACCTGTGGGGCACCAGGGCGCCACACCACTGGCCGGCGCGGCCAAGGAGGTGGCCGCGCCACCATGTGGTGTGGGACCCCCTCTGCCCCACTTTGTCATCTCTTTCGCCCAGAACAGTCTCTCTCCCGAAAAAACTCGTACCAAGTTCCTCTCACTCGCGTTTTTGCTCCAGAACTCCAGATTTTTCGATCTCTTTACTCAGCCCAGATTTCTGTCTGAAATTTGGCACATTTGCTCTTCGGTATGTGACTCCTCCACCCATCCAAGTAGAATTTCGTTTGGTTGAGTATATCTTGAATATTTTGCTGCTGTAGGTAACATGATTAGTGAGCTTGCATGCTTGTTCTAAGTGGTAGAAACTAGTTTTGATGCATGATTAGTACTCTAGCAAGTTCCTATTGTAGTTTCCCTCAATTATATGTCACCAAATCAAATTTTTATGTCATTTGTTGAAAATTTCAGAGAAGCTATGAAGAAGTTTAGCTTTGGAGAGTTGTTCAAGAAGGGGACAACCAGCACCGGGAGGCCTTCTAGGGCCGCCACCCGGATTAGGCAATCATACAATGAAGACATCCTCGCGCCTAGCTTCGCGCCCGAAGAGGACCACGGTCCCCCTAATGCTTCTACTTTTCCATGTTATGATTTTCTAAGGAATGCAGGGATACTGGAGGATTTCTTGACCCTTGTCAACAGGGCAGGGTTAACCACCTATATGAGCGATGAAAGGGAGCAATACCACATGCTCACCAAGATCTTTGTCGAGAGTTTCCAGTTCGACACCAAACAATATGAGCCAACGGTTGCATTCAGAATCTATGGTAAGACTGTGACTATGCTGTTGAAGGATTTTTGTTGTGCTTTGGACATTGCCCCGGTAGGTACAGCAAGTAGGATTGATGACAACCCCGGGACTTGCTGGAGCTCTACCGAGGGATCACCGAGGATGATTGTCGCACCATCCAGTGGGCAAGATAAGGAACATCCAACTTCCCGCCATTAAGTATTTCGCATACTACATTGCTACTAGCATTCTTGGTAGGGAGAACACTAGTAATATCTCTAGTTACCATCTTGCTTTCTTGCATATTGCACTTACTGGTCAAACCTCCTATCACCTCGGTGCTCTTATTGCTCGCCGCCTGACTACCGGGGGGCCTATTTTTGGAGGAACTATCGCATTGCGTGTTTTAACATATCTTAATCTTCCTCTTGATCCTAATGATGTGCCATTGGCCCCTAGGAGACTCGATATTACTGCTATGAAGAGTCATCATTTTGTTACCACTGACTCTACTTTAGATAATATGGTATATAGAATGTTGTTTTCTGACGGGGAGGAGAAGGAAATCCCTCTTCCCCAACCTGGTTTGTTAAGTATTGACAGGCAATCATGGTCGTGCACCAAGGAGGAGGTGGATGAACATATGAAGATACAAGAATTCCACCAGCAACATGACTCCGAGGATGTCGGGACCTCCTACGACCACACCGTCACATATCCGGGTGCTTCTTCTAGCACATACCCGGAATACGACCCATCTTCTTCATATTACGGAGACACTACTTCATGGGATCGATGGGATTGAACTCCACTTAGGCCAAAAGCCTAAGCTTGGGGAGGTATACCGGCATCACTCAATCTTTGCATATTATGATTGCTGGATACTTGCACATACTTGTTTTGTTCGTTTGAGTGGTTTTCTAATGAGAGGAAGATGATATTTGGGGAAGTGCTGCCTGAAAACAGATTCTGGAACGTTACTGTAAAAATCGTCAAAAATAGCCAGAACGTCATTTTAAGCTGCAAATTTTTGTGCAGGTTCCCCAGGTTGTTATCTAACTTTCATTAGTTGAACACTTTTCGATCTGAGCAACGTAAGATTTTTGTAAAAATCGATTTCTGTACTGCTGTCAGGTTTTGGCAGATTTCTGTCATCCTGCTTTTCTGTGTTTCTTTTAGTTCGCTATTTCTTGTTTTTGTTTTGTTTCCTTCCCAAAACACAAAAAGACCAAAAATATTTCTGTTGTTTCTCTTCACCATTTGTTTGCTTTGGTTTCTTGCATTTGTTTCACTTTATTTGCTATTGCTAGTTTGCTATAAGAAAACCCAAAAAGATTTTGCTTTGTTTGTTTGTTTCCTCTTGTTCTTATTTGCAATTTGAAAACACCAAAAATATTTGCTGTTCTTCTCTGGTTTGTAAAGTTCTTTTTGAGTTCAATGGTCTTCGGTGGCTGGAGCGTGGTTTTCATTTCATATTATCCAAGCTGCACAAGTGAAAAGGCAATAATGACGATCTACGACAATCTGATTGTGGTGAGAGGCTGGTATGAACTCTATTTGTTTTCATTTTTGTACATATACTCATCCATGTGAGCATGCTTAGTTGGTTCATGTGAGGTATATGTTATTTGAGAAAGTCTAGTAGTTCATGATCTCTCATGTTTAGCTTCAATTTATTAATATGAGTAGCATGTCATGTATGTTTGTCTGCATTGTTTTATTCATAAGTAAGTATGGCATTGTGGTATCCTCCTCTGAATAATTCATTTATATCGACTTGGCACATGCTCACGCATGCATATGACTGAACAAAAAGTCAATTAAGCCTCAATGATCTATATTGCTTCAGAGTTCTTGTATCACTTTTATGCCTCCGTTAATTTATTTTGCCGCAAGCATGATTATGACGATTCTTGCTCTCTTGATTTGTCGCTCCCTAGTCTTTTGCTAGCCTTCACTTGTACTGAGCGGGAACGCTGCTCGTGCTTCCAAACACATGAAAACCAAGTTATTCCAGAGTGTCCACCATAAATACCTATGCATGGCATTTCAAACCATTCCAAGTAAATTCTCATGCGCTACCTTTAAAATCTTCAAAATGCTTCTCAATTTGTGTTTATGTTTCATAGCTCATGAGGAAGTATGTGGTGTTTAACTTTCAACCTTGTCATTTACTTTTGACGGACTCTCATATGGACTAGTGGCACATCCGCTTATCCAATAATTTTGCAAAAAGAGCTGGCAATGGGATTCCCAGTCCCGAATTAATTAACTTAAATAGACACTCCTCCATGGTTTGTGATTGTTGGACGGCACCCGAAGGATTCGGTTAGCCATGGCTTGTGTAAGCAAAGGTTGGGGGGAGTGTCATCATCATAATAAAAATAAAATAAAAAGGCACTCCTTCATGGTATGAGAGTGTTGGCGAGCACCCGAGGATTCGGTTAGCCATGGTTTGTGAAAGAAAGGTTGGAAGGAGTGCCAAATAAATATGCAATAATTCATGGGAGCCGCTCTTGAAAGTCCGGTTGGCGAGGTAGTTAGTGTACCCATTACCATTCGTTGACAACAACAAACACCTCTCAAAATAATTTTACTCCTGACTTTATAAAAATGAAAAGCTCTAGCGCATGTTAATCCCTGCTTCCCTCTGCGAAGGGTCAATCTTTTACTTTTATGTTGTGTCTCCATTATTTCTTTGAGCACTATCTTGAGAGCACAACTGTCATTCTTAGTATAATATGCTTGTCTCAAAATATGATTGATTGTGGTATAACTTTGATGCATTTATCTTTTGACAATCACTACTTCTAGTCTTTCTATGAACTCCGAGGTGCCCGGGCATTTATGTTTTGCCAACCAAATACAGGCAAGCGAGATACCACTTTATCATGCTCTCTTATGAACATTACAATTCTGCTTATATACATGATTCATGATGCTTATTATTAATTGTTGGTGCTTCTCCATGATTGACATAGCTGTTAGATGATCTTATTTGCATGTATCTCATTATGAACTGCTTAAGTATTAGCCATACCATGAGAATATATACATCATATGAGCAAATGTGTTCGTGAAAGTTCTTTTATCGCTCGGTTGTTAACTGAATTGCTTGAGGACAAGCAATAAGCTAAGCTTAGGGGAGTTGATACGTCCAAAACGTATCTACTTTCCCGAACACTTTTGCTATTGTTTTGCCTCTAATTTGTGTATTTTGGATGCAACTAACACGGACTAACGCTGTTTTCAGCAGAACTGCTCTGGTGTCTCGTTTTTGTGCAGAAATCCAACTTTCGGGAAAAACCTCGGAATTTATGCAGAAGGCCCTATTTTCCCAGGAAACTAACGGAGCCAGAAGGGCAATTGAAGTGGAGGCCCGAGGGCCCCACACCATGGGGCGGCGCGGCCCGGGGGGGCCGCGCGGCCCTGTGGTGTGGCCCCCTCGGCCGGCCTCCGTCGCCCTCTGTGGGACTACTGATTCGCCTCGACCTAAAAACACCGGAAGAGAAGTCGAAGTCACCGGGAAACCCTCCGAACGCCGCCACATCGCGAAACTCCGTCGCGGGAGCCGAGAAGTCTCCGTTCGGCACTCCGCCGGACGGGGAATTGGAGGAGATCATCACCGCCATCACCGCCAACGCCTCTCCATCAACCAGCAATGTTTCCCCCATCCATGTGTGAGTAATTCCCCCGCTGTAGGCCGAAGGGGATGGTAGGGATTGGATGAGATTGGTCATGTAATAGCATAAGATTGTTAGGGCATAGTGCCTAGTGTCCGTTATTGGTACTTTGATGATATTGTTGCAACTTGTTATGCTTAATGCTTGTCACTAGGGCCCGAGTGCCATGATCTCAGATCTGAACATGTTATTGTTTCATGAAGATAATCATTGTTTATGGTCTTATCTATAAGTTGTATACACATGTCGCTGTCCAGAACCGATGGCCCCGAAGTGACAGAAATCGGGACAACCGGAGGGAATGGTAGCGATGTGAGGATCACATGTGTTCACGGAGTGTTAATGCTTTGCTCCGGTACTCTATTAAAAGGAGTACCTTAATATCCAGTAGTTTCCCTTGAGGCCCGGCTGCCACCGGCTGGTAGGACAAAAGATGTTGTGCAAGTTTCTCATTGCGAGCACGCACGACTATATATGGAACACATGCCTATTGATTGCTTTGTACTTGGACACCGTTTTATTATTATCTGCAAATGCCCTGCTATGATTGTTACATGAGTTTCTCTCATCCATGCAACGCCCGTCATCCGTCCCCGTGCCTACAGTATTTTAATCCTGCTGTTTACTATAATCACTACTGCTGTCTCTGTTACTCTGCTGCTGTTATTTCACTACTGCTACTGCTATAAAACTGTTACTACTGATAAACTCTTGCGAGCAAGTCTGTTTCCAGGTGCAACTGAATTGACAACTCCGTTGTTAAGGCTTCCAAGTGTTCTTTGTCTCCCCTTGTGTCGAATCAATAAATTGGGTTTTACTTCCCTCGAAGACTGTTGCGATCCCCTATACTTGTGGGTCATCAGCCAGCATCACATCTCTACAATCTCTCATCACTCTCTCATGGCTTCCGCCGCACCCACTCTAACCTACCAGCAGGTGGAGGAGCTTTGCGCCTCGAACTACCCTTGCCCTCCGGGCTACCGCGTCCCTGCCGGCTGGAGCCTAAGCGCCGGCGGCGTGCCGGTCCCTCCCGTCCCTCAGGGTACTGCGCGCCGGGCGGCCATCACGAACCACTACTACCTCGACCTCACGCCGGAGCAGCGGATGAATCCCCGCTGGCATCCCGATAACCAGCATACTTGGGACGCCTTCTTCATCAATCGGCGTGAGAGGGCGCTCGCCAGGTATGAGGAGGACGGTCTGCCTCCTGGAAACTTCCACGAGGCCGGCCGTCGGCTATGGTGGTACGGCCGGACTCTGCAGAGCGTCATGGACTACATCACGGCCGGCGATATCCCCCGCCTGCGCTACCCTCAGTTCGAGCCACGAGCGCCGCCCGACGACAGCGACGACAGCAGCGACGACGACGCCGGCAACTTAGAAGGCGACGACTACCAGTACAACGGCGGCGGCTATGAAGACTACGAGTATGCATATTATACGCCTAGGCAGGAGTATGACTAAATCACTCCAAATTTCATGTATGCAGGAGTATGACTTAGTCACTCCAAATTTCCTATATGCAGGAGTATGACTTAGTCACTCCAAATTTCATGTATGCAGGAGTATGACTTAGTCACTCCAAATTTCATGTATGCAGGAGTATGACTTAGTCACTCCAAATTTCATGTATCATCAGTGCTATCTCGAGTCAATTGAATCATTCGAAAATGGACACCAAACACATCACGGGTAATATAATTCACATGATTCATTCAACAAAGTTTGGTACAATTAATAAATTATTACACATCATTTCTTCCCTTGTGTCCCTGCTTGCTTACGATTGTGCCGTATCCATGGAGCATCCTCATCATTTAACTTAATGCTTGGGTCGGTGTTCACTTTGAAGGGCGGAATTTCAGCAAACATATTATAATCTTCTGACATGTCTGTCTTGTCCTCCACTCCCACGATGTTTCTTTTCCCTGAAAGAACAATGTGGCGCTTTGGATCATCGCATGATGTACTGATCGTTTTCTTATCTTTCCGTTTCCTCGGTTTGCTACTCATGTCCTTCACATAGAAAACCTGAGCGACATCTTTCGCTAGGACGAATGGTTCGTCAAGATAACCAAGATTGTTGAAATCCACCATTGTCATTCCGTATTGCTGGTCCACCTTTACCCCACCTCCTGTTAGCTTGAACCATTTGCACCGGAACAAAGGGACCCTAAAGGAGGGTCCATAGTCAAGTTCCCATATCTCCTCTATGTAACCATAATATGTGACCTTTTGCCCATTCTCGGTTGCTGCATCAAAGCGGACACCACTGTTTTGGTTGGTGCTCTTTTTATCTTGGGCGATCGTGTAAAATGTATTCCCATTTATCTCGTACCCTTGGAAAGTCGTTATAGTCGAAGATGGTGTCTTGGCCAACATGTACAGCTGATCTACAACCTTATTGTCACTCATTAAATGTTTTCTCAACCAAGCTGCCGAAAGTCTCCATGTGGGCCTTCCTAATCCAGGATTCGGGCTTCCCAGGGTTGTCCGAGCGTAAAATATTCTTGTGTTTCTCAAAGTACGGAGCAACCAAGCTGGAATTGGTCAGAACTGTGTGGTGTGCTTCATCAGAGAATGGCCGTCCATACATATCATTGATTTCCTTCCGATCGTGCCTTTTCCACTTAGTCTCCCCTCGTGCCGCGATTGAGGAAGACCAATCGGCTTAAGGTCAGGAACAAAGTCAACACAAAACTTAATTACCTCCTCATTTCCATAGCCCTTGGCGATGCTTCCTTCTGGCCTAGCACGGTTACGAACATATTTCTTTAATACTCCCATGAACCTCTCGAAGGGGAACATATTGTGTAGAAATACCGGACCGAGAATGGAAATCTCATCGACTAGGTGAACCAGGAGGTGCGTCATAATATTGAAGAAGGATGGCGGGAACACCAACTCGAAAGCGACAAGACATTGGATCACATCGTTACGTAACCGTGGTAGAACTTCTGGATTGATTACCTTCGAGAGATTGCATTGAGGAATGCACATAGCTTCACAATGGCTACTCGAACATTTTCCGGCAGAGCCCCTCAAAGCAATCGGAAGCAATTGCGTCATAATCACGTGGCGATCGTGAGACTTCAGGTTTTGGAACTTTTTCTCCGCCATGTTTATTATTCCCTTTATATTGGACGAGAATCCTGACGGGACCTTCATACTGCTCAGGCATTCAAAAAAGATGACCTTCTCTTCTTTGGTCAGAGCGTAGCTGGCACGACCTTGAAACCGTTCCGGATGCAGGTCATCAGGGTCTTTCAAACTTTGCTGGTCCTGCCGTGCTTCCTTTGTATCATTTGACTTCCCATACACGCCCAAGAAGCTTAGGATGTTCACGCAAATATTCTTCGTAACGTGCATCACGTCGATTGCAGAGCGGACTTCTAGGACTTTCCAATATTCTAGCTCCCGAGAATATAGATTTCTTCTTCCACATGGCTACGTGCCCGTCAGCTCCCTTCGGAACTGATTGTCCGCCAGGACCCTTTCCAAAGATGACTTTCAAACCCTTGACCATATCAAATACCTCAGCACCAGTGTGTTCCGCAGGCTTCGGCCGGTGATCTGCCTTGCCGTTGTAATGCTTGCCTTTCTTTCTTACTGGATGACCTTTCGGAAGAAATCGACGATGCCCAAGGTACACGTTCTTCTTATAATTTGGCAAATGTACACTTTCAGTCTCATGTAAGCAGTGCGTGCATGCATTGTATCCCTTATTTGACAGTCCCGAAAGGTTACTAAGAGCAGGCCAATCGTTGATGGTTACGAAAAGCAACGCTCGTAGGTCAAATTCCTCTTCTTTGTGCTCATCCCACACACGGACACCAGGTCTGCCCCACAGCTGTAAAAGTTCATCAACTAATGGCCTTAGGTACACATCGATGTCGTTGCCGGGTTGCTTCGGACCTTGGATGAGCACTGGCATCATAATGAACTTCCGCTTCATGCACAACCAAGGAGGAAGGTTGTAGATGCATAGAGTCACGGGCCAGGTGCTATGGCTGGAGCTCTGCTCGCCAAAAGGATTCATGCCATCCGTACTTAGACCAAATCTTATGTTCCTTGCGTCAGCTGCAAAATCTTTGAACTCTCTGTCGATCTTTCTCCATTGCGTTCCATCTGCGGGGTGTCTCAACTCCCCGTCCGACTTACGGTCCTCTTTGTGCCATCGCAACAACTTGGCATGCTCTTTGTTCCTGAACAGACGTTTCAACCGTGGTATTATAGGAGCATACCACATCACCTTGGCGGGAACCCTCTTCCTGGGTTTCTGGCCCTCAACATCGTCACCAGGGTCATCGCCTCTGATCTTATAACGCAATGCAGTGCATACCGGGCATTCATTCAAATTCTCGTATTCACCGCGGTAGAGGATGCAGTCGTTGATGCATGCATGTATCTTCAGAACCTCTAAACCTAGAGGGCAGACAACCTTCTTTGCTTCGTACGTAGTGGCGGGCAACTCGTTATTCTTTGGAAACATATTCTTCAACATTTTCAGCAAGTTTTCAAATGCCGAGTCAGCTACACCTGCCTGTGCCTTCCATCTCAGCAAATCCAGTGTGCAGCCCAGCTTTTTCAGACCATCATCGCATCCGGGGTACAGCGCCTTCCTGTGATCCTCTAACATGCGATCCAAATTCTCCCTCTCTTTTTCAGTTTCGCAGCGTCTCCGCGCATCAGCAATGGTCCGACCAAGATCATCAACGGGATCATCACGTGCCTCTTCTTCACCTTCCCCTTCACCTTCCCCTTCACCTTCAGCATCCTCCATGAAAGTATCACCGAAATGAGCAAGATAGCTTTCATCGATGAAATCATCCCCTTCTTCATCTTCTTCCATTATAACCCCTCTTTCTCCATGCTTGGTCCAACAATTATAGCTTGGCATGAAACCGTGCCGAAGCAGGTGCATGTGAACATCTCTTGAGGAAGAGTAACCCTTCTGATTCTTACATTTAACACATGGACAGATAACAAAACCCCCTGCTTGTTCGCATTAGCCACTACGAGGAAATCTTTCAAACCCGCACTGAACTCGCCGGAGAGTCGGTTACCGTACATCCATTGTCGATTCATCTGCATTATTATAATATAAAATATATAATTAACCATCATGCATTTGTTAAACTAACTAGCTACAAACAATATAAATTAAACAATGAACTACACACACATGCACATTTTATCAACGACACATCAAAGGTTCAAGTTGCTAACCGCGATCGAGGAGGAAAAAATAAATGAGAAAGCTCAAGTGTGGCTCCAACACTTCATATCATGTTTGTTTCATGCTCTTGGGGCATTTCATCAAACACCTTATGTGCATAAGAGGAACCAAAAGCAAACCTAACACCCACTTGTGAAGCTTGTGAAGAGAATGGCACCAAATGGCTAAGTGTTGGCTGCTGGATGGGTATATATAGGGGAGGGGCTTTAGTCCCGGTTGGCCTGGCCAACCGCGACTAAAGGCCTTCGGGCACCTTTAGTCGCGGTTGGCCTGGCCAACCGCGACTAAAGACCCCCCACGTGCACCGGCTGGCCACCGAGCGCCTGGGCCCAGGCCTTTGGTCGCGGTTCTCCTCCCGAACCGCGACTAAAGGTACCATTAGTCGCGGTTCCTGCAGCATCGCGACTTATGGGGCTCACCCGAAGCCTGTTTTTCCACCAGTGTCTACTATGACAAGTTCTGTTCGGTTCCGGTGATGGAGGGTCCTTGACGGCGGCGCGCCTTCGCCTCACGTCAATGTCCGTAGTCGTTGTTGATGGTCTAAGAACGTATTTATAATTTTATTATTTATAGTTCTTTATATTACTATAAATAATTAGGAATAGATAGATAGACTTTTTGCAAAGAAAATCTAACCTTCTGCCATATTTCTGAGCTTAGTTTTTCCTTCCAAGGTGATCATGCACCAACAGCCATAAGGGGTTTGTCCTGTTTTTGGTAAGTCTTGCATTTAATTTCTTTCCGCATAAATTCTACAGAGACATCAAGTGCTACAGTTTTGTAAACACTACAGGAGAACAGAGAAAGGTCAGTGATGGCTGATGCAACATCATACGTGTTTGTGCGCCTGGCGATGCGATAGTGAAACATCATAATTAGCTAGTTAAACACGGTACATTCATTTAACTGCAAAAGAAGTCCTGAAAATATCTTCAAAAAATAAAACATATGTAATGATATAATCTGCGGTTCCCCTAATTGTAAGCCAAATGAGAATTAACTAAATGTCATTTCCAAACCGTTGGATTGGGTCGCGATTATTATCCTGCAAGTTGCAACTGAAATAATTCCTAGTTGCACATAAGTAGCAACTGCATGAGTTTTTCCTAGCTTCGAATGGTTGCAACTTCGTGATTTATACGTATTATATGAGTTGCAACTGGATTGACACCCAACTGAGATTTACTTAGACTACCCACAATAGGAGTATCATAGGTAGTATCATGCATCACATGCATGCAAAAAACTGATGTGGCAGTGTGATTAAAGATGAGAGAGATGATAGTAGTATCATAGGTAGATACCGTATCATAGCACGTAGTACTAGAAAATTTAATGCCAAACAAATCTTGTACATATATTTGCATTGAGATTCTACAAATTAATTAATATAGAAAAATTATGATACTAGCATATGATACCATGCATTGTGGACATAATAACATGTAGTAGTATCATACACATAATACTTCTATATGATACTATGCATTGTGACTAGTCTTAGCATGCACATATATTTGTATGTGGCGAAAGTGCGATCGAACAGTACATGCAAGGGGCATGAACACGCGATGCGTAGGTTAACTTGGTCACAAGTTGCCACCTGTGCACAAGTGTAGGCCTACGATAGGCCAGATCAAGATTACCGGAGATTTCGTACATGAATGCCACTAACTGCGTTTCCCTGCGTCAATGTCTACATGTACAGCAGTCAAGGAGATGCATCCAGGCGCGCCGTAGCCATTGAGAAAACTAATGCTACGATTCAGAGCTGGTTCTAATTGCAATCAATGACATTTGCTATGCATGGGTGGTGCAGATTATTCAAAGTTTTTAACTGCCGGCTCCTATTTGACCTGGAATTTTCAAAAATCCATGTGTGCAACGCTTGTACGTTTTGCATGCTTTCTTAACATTCTGGAAGTTTAGGATTTAGGATTAATACTTGGAGCACAAAAACCCTTCCACTCTCCCGGCAACATGATAGAATGTGGCACAGAAATGGCGGGATGCGGGCAGTGATATCCTCATGTTGCTTCCGGCGTTTTCTCAAGCGTCACGGGAAGGCTTCGGGCTGTCAAACCGTCGAGATCATGCTAGGAAGACAGTGTGGGCTGGTAGGGAGGTTGCTGATATGAATGTTTCGACGACAACTATAAAAATTCTCTGGGTGAAAACTCATTACTCGATCAAGCATGATCCCCGTATGTCGGCCCTTGTTGAAGGTGTTGGCTCGAAGTTTTTGATTAGGGGATGACGTTCTTACGAACGACCTTTGGTTGGACCAATCAACGTCGCACGTGCCACGATCCCATCTTGAAGGCATTTTCTTGGAGTAGCATATTTTGGGCTGGACCTCATGTTATTTTCTCAATGATTTGTCAAAAATGATGGGTTGTGGTAGATGTCACACGGACGGCTGTTTGTTCTCTGGTGTTTTATTTTTCTTTCTTTAGGCTGCTTCTATTCAACATCAATGTTTAGATTTTTCTTAACATTATATGATAAATCATATATGCATCTATCAATGTAGTGTCCAGGGGTGATCCTCATTTTCTAAAAAAGATGTGCTACGCCATTTATGCTTTAATGTAGAAAAACCTCACAATGGAAGTTCACGGAGCAAACTATCTCCAACATTGCAGGATTGGGAATTAGGGACTTAGGGATCAGTGGGATTGCGAAAAGCAGAGTGCAAGATCAGGAAGGGTGGAAGAAGTAGAAGAGAAATGGGAGTAAATATAATAAAGAGGTGCCTACTGAAGTAGGGGCGCGTTTGGTAGGCTGCATGCCCCTTGCCTCGCATCAGCCCAGCTTTTTTCGGCCCGTTTGGTTTCCTAGTCGACGCCGCGTTCTTGCAGGAACCGGTTCTCAAAGCACCCTCGGGCCAGGCCCTGGAGGAACGCCCGGTTCGGCCGTTTCTAGCGAGCCACCCCCGCTTCCGCAGAAGTGGAGAACGCGGCGTCCTCGCAGATCCACCGCGGGAGATGGCGGGAGCTCGCGCGGGACGGCAAAATCTCGGCGCCATGAATTCGGTCACCGCGCTTGAATTTTCGCCACCGTATATAGGGGCGGCTCTCTCACCGGCAAATCCAAATCCCCCATTTCCCCCTCCCCCCCCCCCTCCCGCCATTTCAAGCTCATCCACCATCCCCAATCTAGCGACATGGCCGGCTCTACCTCACCCGCACGGTCGGCGAGGCTTGCGACGGCGACGGCGGCTGTGGCGGCGGCTACTGGCCACGGAGGATGGTCATCTTCTTCGTGTGCTTCGATGACTTCGGTTGTGGTAAGCTTTTGCAAACCCTAGTCTTAGATCTAGATCTTATGGGTACACAACCGGGGTCTGAACGAATCCACATTCCTTCGTCGCCGGTGGAGGTTGTGGAGGTTTTCCAGGTTCCATCTGACTCTACGACGGGGATGGTGGTGCTGCCTGCATCTTCCACTGGGACGGTGGTGCTGGCTGCATCTCCGCCAGGGTCCCCTGCTTCCCCTATCTCTTCAGCTGTACAACCACATCAGAAACTAGAGGACGAAGTGGAGTGTCATCACGAAGATGAAATTCGATCGCATTCTCGACTGGAGTGAAGATGGTTGCTGCTTCTATGGCGGTGACGAAGGGGCGACGGACGAGTACATCCTGGTACGAATCCTCATCGATCTGAAAGTATATACATGTCAATATCGTCCGCACTAACAGGTGTTCCTTGTTGATTGCAGCGGTACTCGAAGCACCGTCAGTACGTCGGCACCCTGATCACCAACTATGCTCAGATGAAGACGATCTTCACTCCCCGGTTCGTCTGCAAGGCGCAGCTGTTCCTGCCTAACTTGCTGGTCAGGGCTATCGACTTCATTGCAGACAATGAAGCCGAGTATGCCGCCTACCGTAACCTACAGCTACCGGAGAGGAGGAGCTGGCTTAGGACCTAGCTCCGCAACCAGTTTTCTGCTTAGTGCGTCTGCTACCATCTCATGATCCACTGATTTTGGGAGGTTATCTTGTATCCCTCCATTAGCTAGGACTTGCTACAACCTGATCCCCGGTTGTAATGATGAACTTGTTCGAGGTGGTATATACTAACCCCTCGTGAAGAACCTGTGATGCATCACGAAGTAGTTGCTTCGTTCGTGATGCATCGCCCACTAAGTACTAGTTGTTGTGTAGTACCAGCATCTTTTCTGATGAACTGAATCTGATGTGTGGTGTTATTCAGTACTGGGTAACCTCACCACTCAAAGTGAAGGGGTTACCACAGCACTGAGCTATGTGCAACCAAACAGGTTGTGGGCTACACGATCTGGGAAGAATGGGCTGGAAACGAGCAACCAAATGATGGGGCATGGGTTCCTTCTTCGGCGCGCAAAAGGCCTCACAACCTACCAAACGACCCACCAAAAGTGCCCATGGCCCGTTCGCAACGCGCAATGCCCCCCATCTCGCTGGCGCAGGCATGCAGGTTTTCGGCTCAGGCAACCAAACGCGCCCTAGGAGTTCACTCATGGGGGAGAAAATGGGTAGGGGGAGCAGCAAAGAGGAGTTGGAGGAGGGGTGATTATGAAGTAGTGTGAGCTTCCTGCAGAAGAAATCAAGAAGGTTAATCTGCTTTTTTAAATTTCTTTTCGAATAGTTGATGAATGTTTGATGATGGATACAATGCATAATGCAACTATTACAAATAAAAATTATTTTCATTCCCACCACCCCCAAGGTATACTAATTTTGTTAGCTCATAACCTTACTTAACCAGGGCAATTGGCCTTTTTCTATCAATGTAGAGTCCAGGGGCGATCCTCCTTTTTATATGCAATTGTAGTGCATGATTACATTTGTTTTATAAATAATAACTGGACATTTGAGAATAATCAGGATAACGTAAGCCAATTTAAGTTTAACATCATGCAGACGTATACAAATAGAATTGTCAAGATAAAAAATCATCTACTGCATTATTTACTCAGATATGCAAAACATAGTTCCTACTTAGTCCATATGCTCCTTCATCAAAGGATATACATATACACACTTGAATATCAATCACACGATGTTTATCTTTTGCTAGATAAGATAATAGTTCGTAGTTACTAGAATACATTGCTTGGGGCACGTATGTACACAAGCTAAATACATGACCACGTAATGTATCAATCTTTTAAGTATCCTTGTACTGTAGATCCGCGACAAAGAAATCGTCCAGTTAATCATGCCAGTAGAGATAATCAACTTGAATAATTAATAACAAATGAAACCATTCACTGGTCGTGAACCATGACGGACCCAGGCATGAGGCTGTAGCTGTATTGCGCCCATGGAAGTCTCTTGGAATAAAAGATACAAATCAGCGCACCTGGCCCAGAAATTCAGGGCAGCTATTTTTGTTAACATGACGTAATTATACGAAAAGTGCTCAAGAAACATGGGTAGATATTTATTCATTTTATAAATAAAGTAATAATCATATTTTCATTTTTTAATTAAAAACCCGATGTAGGTGTCGAGTAGAAACTTAGCCTTGTAATATTTGTAATACAAGTAGCCTATAGAAAAAAAAACTTGTACTAGCTCTGTCCATAAGAGGATCTCGTGAATTTATCTAAATAAAGATATATCTAGACACATTTTAATGTACTAGCAAAAGTGCCCGTGCGTTGCATCGAAAAACCAAATAGGAAAAGGCTAGCTATAATCCGGGGGATACCACGCCTCCCATCCTCCTTATTCTCCACGCGACACGCGCCCAATCTCCTGTCGCGAGTGATGCAGCCATGCAGGGGCTGCATGAGACGGCCGTGGCCGCCGCCTCCGTTGTGCCACATCGCCACCAATTTCCTCCACCAACATCTGACATTCGCTTCCCTCCACGCGCTGCCATGCACTCTAATATTTCATTCGCTTGTGCTCTATATTCTCCCGTACATCCCTCGCCCACTCTGTCCGCCGCCTCAACATCTGACATTCGCGTCCCTCCACGCGCCGCCATGCACTCTAATATTTCATTCGCGTGTGCTCTATATTCTCCCGTACATCCCTCGCCCACTCTGTCCGCCGCCTCCGTTGTGCCACATCGCCACCAATTTCCTCCACCAACATCTGACATTCGCTTCCCTTCACGCGCCACCATGCACTCTAATATTTCATTCGCTTGTGCTCTGTATTCTCCCGTACAGCCCTCGTCCACTTTGTGCTTCTTCGTGGCTCTCTCTTCCGATGGCGTCTATGCTTAATATTCCGTACAACTCTCGTTTCTCATTGTTTTCCGTGGAGGCTCGTTGATTGCAGGAAATCTTGCGTATATTAGCAGAAGAGATTTAGTACACCAGAGCGAGGTGGGACTATCCTAAGCAAAATATCTAGAGCTACTATAGCCTTGGGATGAAAATTACTTCAATACTTCATGATTGTACGAAGCCAGTCCACAGCAAAAGCCCACACGAAGGGAGCCGTGGAGCCAGGCGGGTCGTCCGGCAGCGCTGCATCAACTGGGCCGGCCCACACGTTGCTATCGATCCAGATTCCAGCACGAACGGCGCCCGCTCGCCTCTGCCTACCGCGCCGCCGGCCGGCGAGCCTCCGACGTCCATTCCCCGGCCGGGCGCCTCTCCCCTGCCGAGTCCCAGCTGTCGCTCCTCCCCGCAGGCACGAGGCGCACGCCGCTCGTCTCCGTCCTGACGGCCCGCGTCCGAGCTCCACCTCCTCCCTGCTCTGCGCCGCTAACCGCCTCGACCCGCTTCCTCCACGAGCTCAAGTCACCGTCAGTCGCTGCTCCGCCCGTCCATGACCACCTCCTGGACGCCCGCGGCCGCGCCAAGCCGTGCCGTCACCTGCCCCCCCCCCCCCCCCCAACCCCCAACCTCCGTGTGGCGCCGTTCACCTACTCGTCCTCGTGCGTGCCTCCGCGCCTCCATGAGCTTGGCCTAGAGGCTCGACCGCCGTCGACCGCGCGTCCTTGACCACCTCTGCGACCCGGCGCCATGTCCCTGCCTCCTCCTCTAGGCCATCCTCGACCTCGCCTGCGCGTACATCAACCGGCCTGGAGCTTCCGTACCCGCCGTGCATGGAGGTGGTCGCGAGATGTTTCGGCGGGGAATCCGCCCTGCCCCGGCGAGATGTTTCTGCGGGTAATTGCGGGGTAGGTGCGTTCTTTCGGGTGCAGGTTCGGGAAAAAGAAAGCAAACCAACCGGTAGTGGCAATCTGCAGTATTATGCGATTTGGTGGGAGGGCAAAACAGTCCAATAAAAAGTTGGACGAAAATTTTGGCAGAAACCTTAGCTCCTTTATTATTAGGTATAGATAGATACATCTAAATTTAGACAAATATTCAAATACTTTTATAGATGGAGGGAGCACTATATATTCCTTTTGTACTGCAAGTATGTTTCTGCATAACACATCGAAATAATCAACAATTTTGAACTAATGTAATTCACATTAATTAATACCATGACATCCGTGCTAGAAATATTAATTGCATACATAAAAATATACGGACCCGTTTGTATAAGTAATTGAAGTATGATATTTATCAATATTGCATACTACCATTAATATGATCAGGACATATGTGTTGGTCGGGATAACTGGAACATTGATGTTTACGTCGGCCGTCAAGATGATGGTGGCGTAACCAAAGTAGTTGGTCATCATCGCGGAGGATGTAGCCCCTTTTGAGGAACTATGCAGTGGTCTATGCGTGAGGAGAGAGTAAGGTTGCCCTTTTCATCCTTATATAAGGTGAACCCACATTCAAGTGACCAACCATGCAAGATTTGTACGGGTATGATCCTGGCTCTCGGCTTGTTCACGAAACATGATGTGCACACGTCGCCTGGCATCGCAAGCGATAATGACTAAGTGACTGCACGATGGTGTCTCATGTTCTCATTTTTTTTCTTGAAATGGGGGTAAGCCCCAGCCTCTGCATCGGTTGATACACACAAATTTTTATTAAAACCCGAATAAAGAACCCTTAGTCATACTCCCCTCCAATCTATATGTGGGACATAACTTTCACATACCGTACAATTCACAAATGTGCCTTTGAGATTATTCTAAACTAGAAGGATACCCCGCGCGTTGCGGCGGAAATTTCTCCAATAACCCTATTTTGTAAAAAACAAAAGGATATATGTTGTAGGATGTTATTTGTAGGAACATGCATGATTCAATTGGCGTAAATAGTCAAGAGGCTAACTTAAAAAAAAAACTGACTTGAAATGGTTATGTAGTTGACGGCTAAAAGTTGATGATGTGAATAATTGGATGGCTTAAAAAATAGACGATGTGGCTTGCATGTAGAGTATTAATGAATGTTAGTGGGGGATGACATGGACAATTGGATGGCTAAAAGAATGGATGATGTGGATAGCTTGCATGTTGAGATAGATAACTTACAAGACCCACTAGTGGGGTTTTGCTTTATAAGAGATATAGATATGTATGGTGCATATGAGCAAAATCCAACAAATTTTTGTGGGCTTGCAAGAGACGATCAAGGCTTCCTTTACCCCTGCGGAGCTTCTCTGTATTGATCCACTGGGCAAATTTGCTTGGCACTCCACCCCAGCGTTGGGGCGCTCTGGTGGCATGCTCCTCGGGGTGAACGGGGGTGCCTTCTTTATCCGGACAGATGTGCTGCAATTTGATAACTCCTCTCGGTGGTCGTTGTTCGTGGTGTACGGTCCCGCGGACCACCGTAGGTCTTCAGAGTTCTTGGGGAACTCTCGACTGCGGTGAGTGCGTGCCCCTTTCCGCTAGTGGTCGGGGGGATTTCAACCTGATTAGGGGATTAGAGGATAAAAATAATGACAATATTGACTAGCCCCGTGTCCAGAGGTTCAACGATTGTATCGCTAGCCTGGCCCTCCATGAGATCCGTAGGACGGGGTCTAGATACACTTGGACCAACAAACATCTCTCCCGTGTGCATTGTGTTCTAGATAGGGTGCTGGTGTCTTGCGAATGGGAGACCATGTTCCCCCTGTGTTTGCTTCTCGCGGACACCATTATAGGAGCGGACAATCCCCCTCTTGTCCTTAGCTCCGGGGAGGAGCTGGGAAGGAGGAGCTCCCATTCTTTCTTCCAGAAGGGCTGGCTGGAGAAATCAGACTTCCATTACCTAGTGGGGCACAAATGGCGGCATTTGTTAGGTGGCGTATCTCCGAGCCAGGATCCGATTGAGGTGTGGCACCGGGTTGCCGTGGGCCTTAGACAGTTCCTGAGAGGCTGGGGAGCCAACCTTGGGAAAGAGGAACGGGACCTCAAGGCTGACATTTTGGCTGAGATTCGTAGTCTCGACAATATGGCGGACCTGTCGGGGTTGGACGATGAGGGATGAGTTGTGCGCTATCATCTGGAGCCTCAACTCTTACATCTCTCCAAGATGGAGGAGGACTACTGGCGACACCATAGTAGTGCTAATTGGCTCACCCAGGGTGACTCCAATACGGCCTTTTTCCATGCGTTCGCTAATGGCCAACGCAGAAAATGCGCAATCACTAACCTCACAACAGATTCGGGAATTACTGTGGATGAACATGAACTGCAGGCACATATCTATGACTTCTATCGTAGTCTGATGGGTGCTCGGGGTGAGCCGAGTCTCTTCTTGCTTTCCCCCTCCATGTGGCACACGATTCGACATGTGTCAGATGAGGAGAATAACAACCTTATGCTCACGTTCTCCGGGGAGGACATGGACAAGGTGCTGGCTAGTATGAAGACAAACACGGCTCCGGGCCCAGATGGGTTCCCGGTGTTCTTATTCAAGTCTTTCTGGCATTTGACAAGGCCCCTCATTTTTGCTATTGCCAATGGTTTTGCTCTTGGGAGAGTAGACATTGCCAGGCTCAATCTGGGGGTGCTTTCTCCCTTTCCCAAGGTCCCTCGGGCGGACGATATTAGGAAGTTTAGGACTATTCCGCTTATAAATATTATCTTCAAGTTTGCGGCTAAAGCGTATGCGCGATTAGGTTGTCTCCGGTTGCCCATAGAACTATTAGCACAACCCAATCGACGTTTATCAGGGGTCGGCATATCCATGAAGGGGTTCTGGATCTCCAGGAAATCATACATGAGACCAAGTCCAAGAAACTTAGGGGAGTTTTCTTGAAACTAGATTTTGAGAAGGCGTATGATCGTGTGAACTGGTCCTTCCTTCGGGAGGTCTTGCTTTTTCTGACACCTTTACCGTAGGGGAAGCCCCTACGGTGTAAATTTTATATTAATATGCACAAAGATAGAACTAGCCCCAAAGGAAGGGAGATTACATCAGGGAGGGAGAAAATGTCTCAGAAAGCACAAAAAAATTACAGAAAAATGGAGAGAAGCCATTCAACAAGGGGTTGAACACAACTAGATTTAACCTTGTACTTATGAAGAAGAACATCACTCTGGAAGCAGACTTTCCATCTGTTAAAGGACGCTGGCTTACCGTTGAAGATCAAATCATTTCTTACTTTCCAAATGTTCCATGCCGCACAAGCAAACACTTCCATAAAACAAGGTCCTCCGAAGGCCTCCCTGGTAGTAACAAAGTTTTCCGCAAACGGCCTGGAGAAATCTCAATGGATGTTTAAAAATAGCCAACAATGCCGCGCAAAGTCACAATCAAAGAAGAGATGGTCGCGTGTTTCTAGGTCGCCTCCTGCGCAAAGCACACAGCCAGGTCCCGAGTCAATGTGCCAGTGCTTACACAACATTAAGTCACGAGTGTTCAACTGCTATAACGATCAACGAAGAAGTTGGGAACTTCTTCCGTAATGGATGTGGGTGAGTCAAGGAGATCCACTATCTCTGCTCCTCTTTGACTTTGTGGTGGAAGCCCTTGCTTCAATCCTTGTCGAGGCCAGAGAGGCGGGCCACATTGCGGGGGTGATCCCGCACCTGATACCTGGGGGGGGAGGTATCGCACTTACAATACACTGATGATAACATTATCATGTTCTAGCCGGATGACCTAGATATCGCCAACCTTATGTACATACTTCTTTGCTTTGAGAATATGTCGGGCCTCGGGATAAACTTCCATAAGAGTGAGGTTATGTTGGTTGGGGGCGACGTCTCTGAGGGGACCAGGATTGCCAATATGCTCAACTATAAACGTGGTGATGGGATTCGTAGCATAGAAAACAAAAAATTCCTACCGCAAGAATGAATAACAAGCCAGGATCCAATCTAGAAGATGGTAGCAACGAGAAGATCATGAGACTAACCCTCGAAGATTTCCAAAGCCTACTGATACGTCTCAAACGTATCTATAATTTATTATGTTCGATGCTAATTTTATGACAATATCTACATGTTTTATATGCACTTTATATCATATTATGGCATTTATTGGACTAACCTATTAACAAGATGCCACAGTGCCAGTTTCTGTTTATTATGTCTGTTTATTGCAGAAAAGGGCCAAAAACCAAAGTGCTCGGAAAAATCCAGAAAAATCACAGAAATTCTATTCCGCCAGAAGACTCACGGAGTCAGAAGGGCCAGGCCAGAGGAGGCCCAGGGCCTCCTCCCCATCAGCCGGCGCGGCCAGGAGGGGGGCCGCCCCACCCTATGGTGTGGGCCCCTAGGGACTCCACCGACGCTGCCCTTTCGCCTATATAATCCCTCGCGACGCGAAAACCCTACATCAATCAATAATACTCCAGAAAGACTCCAGGGGCGCCGCCGCCATCGCGAAACTCCGTTTCGGGGACAGAAGTCTCTGTTCCGGCACGCCGCTGGGACGGGGAATTGCCCCCGGAGTCATCTCCATCGACACCACCGCCATCTTCATCGCCGTTGCTGTCTCCCATGATGAGGAGGGAGTAGTTCTCCCCCGCGGCTAAGGGCTCTACCGGTAGCTATGTGGTTCATCTCTCTCTCCCATGGTGTGATCTTTATGTGATCATGAGCTTTGTATCACTATTAATCTATGTGCTACTCTAGTGATGTTATTAAAGTAGTCTATCCCTCCTCCATGATGTAAAGGTGATAGTGTGTGCATCATGTAGTACTTGGCGTAGGTTATGATTGTAATCTTTTGTAGATTATGGAGTTAACTATTACTATGATAGTATTGATGCGATCTATTCCCCCTTTCATAGCTATTGGTGACAGTGTGTATGCTATGTTAGTACTCAGTCTAAATTGCAACGGTCTATTATGCACTCTAGAGGTTACTTTAATATGAACTCCGGATTCACTCTCCACGGTGTGACGGTGACAGTGTGCGCTTCGTGTGTGTTTCCTTTATGAAGTTGTGGAGCTTGTTTACTCCGGCTTGAGGGAGCTCTTGTAGCCCTACACAATGAATGGGGTTTGTTATCCAACAGGAGAGTGTTTGAAAGTAGCATTTATTTATTCAGTTATGTGATCATTGTTGAGAGTGTCCACTAGTGAAAGTATGATCCCTAGGCCTTGTTTCTAAGTATTGAAACACCGTTTCCAACAAGTTCTGTTGCATGTTCGCTTGCTGCCATTTTTATTTCAGATTGCAATTACTACTTACAATCATCCATATTACTTGTATTTCACTATCTCTTCGCTAATTGCAGGGTTGCTTGAGAGGGATATCTTTGACCTCTACCTCCCTGAGTTCGATAAACCTTGGGTGATTTACTTAAGGGAAACTTGCTGCTGTTCTACAAACCTCTGCTCTTGGAGGCCCAACACTGTCTACAGGAATAGAAGCGTGCGTAGACATCAAGCTATTTTCTGGCGCCGTTGCCGGGGAGGTAAGGTAAAAGGTATTCACATCCTCCGACTACTAAGCTATTTCCTAGCACTGTTGCCGGTGTGTGAGTGCTCGAAGCTATTTCCTTTAGATCCTGCAATTATATCTTTTTGTTTCTTGTTTTTATTTTCACTAGTTAGGCTTAATGGAAAACAACAACAAAATTAGAGATCTTTATGAACTTTATATTGAATTAGGACATGATGTGTTTGAAGAGAGAATTAAAAAACCCATGGAACTTTGTTTGCAAAATAGTTGTAGCAATGTTATTAGCATGAACTCTTTGAACACTATTATTGCTAATGCTATGGAAGAATTTAAGCTTGGGGAAGCTGGTTTTGATGAGTATGATATTTTTAGTCCCCCAAGTTTTGAGGAGAAAATTTTCTTTGATGATACTTTGCCTCCCATTTATGATGATTATTATGATAGTGGTATTTTGGTGCCACCTACTACGGAGGATAAAGTTTATTATGATTATACCATGCCTGCAATTTATGATAATTACAATGATGGTTGTGATAGTTTTACTCCCACTATTACTAATAAAATTGATTATGCTTATGTGGAGAGTAATGATACTTTTATGCATGTGAATAAGAATGCTTTATGTGATAGTTATATTGTTGAGTTTGTTCATGATGCTACTAAAAGTTATTATGAGAGAGGGAAACATGGTTATATGCATCTTAATAATATTAAGTTTCCACTCTTTATGTTGAAAATCTTGAAGTTGCGCTTGTGTTGCCTTTCTATGCTTATTGCATTATGCTTACATGACTTGTTTATTTACAAGATTCCTTTTCATAGGAAGTGGGTTAGACTTAAAAGTGTTTCTTATTTACTTTTGATGCTCTCTTTTGCTTCATTTTCTATTTTCATGAGAGCATCATTAAAATTACTGAGCCCGTCTTAATGGCTATAAAGAAAGCACTTCTTGGGAGATAACCCATGTTTTATTTTGCTACTGTTTTGTTGTGTCTTGGAAGTTGTTACTACTGTAGCAACCTCTCCTTATCTTTATTTTATTGCATTTTTGTGCCAAGTAAAGTCTTTGATAGTAAAGTTGATACTAGATTTGAATTCCTGCGCAGAAACAGATTTTTAGCTGTCACGAATTTGAGTACATCTCTCTGTAGGAGACTCTAAAAATTCTGCCAAAATTCACGTGTATTCCACAGATATGTACGCAACTTTCATTCAATCTGAGCTTCTTCATCTGAGCATGTTAAGTGCGTCGAAACAATTCGTCTTTACGGATTGTTCTGTTTTGACAGATTCTGCCTTTTATTTCACATTGCCTCTTTTACTGTGTTGAGTGGATTTCTTTACTCCATTAAATTTCAGTAACCTTGGGTAATGTCCAGAAGTGTTGGGAATGATTGTGTCCTTGCTGAACATGTGAATTTTTGATTATGCACTAACCCTCTAATGAGATTGTTTTGAGTCTAGTGTGAAGGAAGTTTTGAAGGGTCAAGAGAGGAGGATGATATAATATGATCAAGAAGAGTGAAAAGTCTAAGCTTGGGGATGCCCCCGTGGTTCATCCCTGCATATTTCGAGAAGACTCAAGCATCTAAGCTTGGGGATGCCCAAGGCATCCCCTTCTTCATCAACAACTTATCAGGTCACCTCTAGTGAAACTATATTTTTATTCCGTCACATCTTATGTGCTTTACTTGGAGTGTCTGTGTGCTTTTATTTTTGTTTGTGTTTGAATAAATTCGGATCCTAGCAATCCATGTGTGGGAGAGATACATGCTCCGCTTTTTCATGTGAACACTTGTGTTCTTCGTTTTACTTTAATATTCATGGCTAAAGTTGAAAGCTGCTTCATTGCTATTTGGTTGGAACAGAAAATGCTTCATGTGGTAATTGGTATATTGTCTTGAATAATTTTATACTTGGCAACTGTTTTGAGTTCTCAAGTAGATCATGTTTAAGCTCTTGCATCATGTAGTTTAAACCTATTAATGAAGAACTACCATAGAGCTTGTTGAAATTTGGTTTGCATGATTGGTCTCTCTAAAAGTCTAGATATTTTCTGGTAAAGGTTTTTGAACAACAAGGAGACAGTGTAGAGTCTTATAATGCTTGCAATATGTTCTTATGTAAGTTTTGCTTTACCAGTTCATACTTGTGTTTGCTTCAAACAACCTTGCTAGCCAAAGCCTTGTACTGAGAGGGAATGCTTCTCGTGCATCCAAAACCTTGAGCCAAAGCCCATGCCATTTGTGTCCACCATATCTACCTACTATGTGGTATATCTCTGCCATTCCAAAGTAAATTTCTTGCGTGCTACCTTTAAAATTTCATTCCTTGTCTTTGCAATACATAGCTCATGGGAAAGTAGCCTAAAAAAACTAGGGATTTCTATTTTCGTGCCCTCGGTTCCTTAGTTGTGCTCAGTTTTCCCCAGCCCCTTAGTTTTTCCTCAGTTTTCCCCAAGTCCTTGTTTGAAACCCGCAGAAGCAGCTCAGACGGCAGGATTCCCGTTAAGTTGACCGTTCCGTGCTGTGCTGACATGTGGGGCCGCGTCGTGTGGGCCCTCGTCGCGTGGAGCTGGTAGAAAGGGACCGCGTGGGATAGGACGAGATAGCATTTGGTTGCACGTGAGCAGGAGCTCAGTTTTGTCTCTCTCGGCCCAAATTGGCATTTTCCCTTTTAAGAGCACCTTTTCGCCTCTTTCTCTCTCTGTCTTTTTCACCAAATTAGTATCAAATCTAGAGAAGCTTCTCTATTTCTGCCTTTTGACCCTCATTTTTTGCCCAATATGGCAGCAAATCTAGAAGCTAGTATATGATAAATTCACAACAGCATAATCAGAAAACGTATAATACATAAACTGCATACAGCAGCCAAAAGCAGCCAATAACATTGTTAATGTTCACGACAAACTAAGATGAAAAAAAATACAAGACGCACGCAATGTATGGCCAGCTAGAAGATTCCTCATTGCCCAATATGGCAGCCAATATTTCTTCGTCGTTCCATCCGTGCATTATCCCAAGGAAATATTCATTGAACTCCTTCCGTCTGCAGTATGCGGCCAATACATCCTCCAGACGGTATGGCCTGTGTTCATTTCTCAGACCGTAGTTTCCCATTCTATTCACATATCGTGGCCACTCATCCCAGGCCTTTGTATCATGAATGTACTCTCTGATATAACCCAAATCGGCGTAGTAGATGCAGCCAGGTAGAAGTGTCGGGTGCACTGTGGTGTCGATGGAGATACACCGGATATAATGCACGAAGAAGGCATGACTGCCAATATTACTGACCGGATGGAGAGAGCGGCTCTGAGTGTCCACACGGTACACCAATGGTTGGTCCTCCAAAAGCATGTTGTCCAACAACACAAGCAGCAGATCACCATCCGACTTCACAAGATAGAACTTGTCATTTCCAAGTTGTGGAAATGAAATTAGTGTCTCCATCTTGACAGTGCTCGCGCGCTGCTGCAACTGTACATTGGTGCACACTATTCTTCCGGACTCAAAATTATCCACAGCTATTGCATACAGTTCACCATTGAACGGGGTAATGCAACGCAAACTATGGTTCTCCATCGAAAAACTACCATCTCCCCAATCTTCAAATATATCCTTAGTTGGAGTGCTCTCATCGACCCAACTAATTTCGTTCGGGTAATGTGAGCAAACTAAAACCATAGTCGGGGATTTGATCACAGCGACTGAATTCACAAAAATAGATGGCATCTGCGCCTCAAACATAGTGTTCGATGCCTTTGTGAGTGGGTTCAGAAGCCGTATCTTGTGCGGCGGGTTCTTCTGGGCAAGCACGATGACACCACGGCAAAAGCCGACGAAGTAGTATCTAAAATATATTGATGAAGATAACATTCAACACTAAGATTGAAAATAAGAATATATTAACCCTATAGATATGGAGGAATTTGGAGGAATTTGAACCTTGCACGAACTTCCGATATATCTATGGTGACGTAGCGGGATGTGCCGAGTTGGAGGAAGGTGAACTCAGTGGCGCGTGGAAGGGCGTGGTCTACCATGATCCATTCGTGCAGGTGCACGTCGGGCTTAGGTAAACCTGAGCGCCAATTTCTACAGACTTGCCTCATAGCAGAGTAGGCGTCCACGTACTCCTCATTCGCTAGTAAGCATTCGCCGATCTTGTGAAGTGGTCCGTCACCCACGAGAGAGGCCCAGCTCACGGAGGCGCCGCGCATGGATGCGCCGCCCTCGGAGGCGACGGGCTCGGCGGCGACGGGCTCTGAGGCGCCGGGCTCGGCGGTGACGGGCTCGGCGGCGACGGGCTCGGCGGCGACGGGCTTGGAGGCGACGGGCTCGGCGGCGACGGGCTCGAAGGCGACGGGCTCAGCGGCGACGGGCTCGGATGCGACGGGCTCAGATGCGACGGGCTCGGCGGCGACGGGCTCGGATGCGACGGGCTCGGAGGCGACGGGCTCGGGGGCGATGGCCGCCGGCGCATTCTTCTTCTCCATCGCCGGCAGGGCTCGTACGGCGGTTGGGGTTTTTCCTTCGATTTGGAGAAGTTGATGGGACGTGAGAGGCGTGGTTTTGTGCGTGAGCGAGAATGAGACGTACTGTGTGCAGAGGGAGGGAGAGAGGGGCTTACGCGTCCTAAATGCGACCTGCGTCCACTAGTGCACGTTTGCACCGCGACACGCGTCAACAATGGCACGTCTTCCACTTCTGCACCGCAACACGTCCTCGAGTCTAACCTTGGAAATTTAGATATACTCAGGTATACCCTCGAGTCATATACTAGCATTTTTTGTGTGCTCAGTTTTCCCCTTGGGTGCTAATACTGGCTAGTGCAATATACTCAGTTTTACCCTCAAGTGGCTGGTCAACAGAGAGTCAACAAATGGGATTAACCAGTTAAATGAGTTATTTAATGTGCAAAAAATTACAAAAAAGAGTGGAACTTACTCATGGAGTCTTTACCACAAGTTGCCACTTCTCAAATCATAGATAAATCATAGATAATCAAGTTTTACCACAAATTGCCACTTCTCAAATTACCTAGTAGCTATGAAGGTGCATGGTTTTCCACAATAAGCCCTACCCAAAACAGCTTTCCCCAAAACATACTTTGTCTGAATGAGGCCATAATTTTCACACTCATGTATATTTGTATTGCAAATAGTTTGAGGTAGGCCAAGATGGGTTTCATTGTACAAAACACGCATTTTTCATTTTTTAAATCTCATATTTGAATTCCTTAGTCTGTTTACTACTCACTTGCCCTTGGTTTCTTGATACTACTCAGTTTTGCCCTCTCCCTTCACAAATTCTCACAGACGCCCAACATTGCCCTAATTGGTCTAGCCCATGTCACGCGGATCGTGCCCGCCGACCGTTGATCGTATGATTTAACGGGCAGGATAACCCCTATCTCTCTCTAGTCGGGGCCACCATCCTCTCTCTCTCTGTCGGCGGTTAGCTTCCACCCTCTATGTATGCTAAAGGGCGGTTACCCAGTACGCTAAAGTTTGGTTTTCTGTATTATTTTTCACGAGATAAATTATAAACTCTTTTAGGTATTATTTTTCACGCAAAAAATGATAAACCATCACCGATTTGTACTTTTCACGCAAAAAATGATACACCATCACCCATTTGTTGTAGCCATTACTTTTCACGCAAAAAATGATACACCATCACCCATTTATTGTAGCCATTACTTTCCACGCAAAAAATGATACACCATCACCCATTTCTTGTAGCCATTACTTTCCACACAAAAAATGATGAACAATCACCGATTTCTTGTAGCCATTACGGTAAAATGATAAACTATCATGAATTACCATTTCTTTTAGCCATTACTTTTCACGGTAAAATGATGAACAATCACCCATTTCTTGTAGCCATTACGGTAAAATGATAAACTATCATGAATTACCATTTCTTTTAGGCATTACTTTTCACGGTAAAATGATGAACAATCACCCATTTCTTGTAGCCATTACGGTAAAATGATAAACTATCATGAATTACCATTTGAAGGGATCTCAGGATACTAAATTAGTGTCATAAATGCTACTACTTTTTCCTATATATGTGGTCAAAGTTTAAAGGGAAGTTTGACTAAACACAAAACCTAGATGACTACCCCCACAACGATCATGTCCTCCTTAGGCTGGCCATAGTGCTAGTATCTAAATAGATCTTGTACACACATTTTGTATTGAGATTCTACAAAACAATAAATTTAGAAGATTATGATATTACCCTTTAATACCACCCACTATTGTGATAGTATCATAGGCAAATACCATATGCATGATACAACAATATGATACTATGCACTATGACTAGCCTTAATTTATTGTGTAAACCCACATGATGACCCACAAGTATAGGGGATCGCAACAGTCTTCGAGGGAAGTAAAACCCAATTTATTGATTCGACACAAGGGGAGACAAAGAACACTTGGAAGCCTTAACAGCGGAGTTGTCAATTCAGCTGCACCTGGAAACAGACTTGCTCGCAAGGGTTTATCAGTAGTAACAGTTTTATAGCAGTAGCAGTAGTGAAATAACAGCAGCAGAGTAACAGAGACAGCAGTAGTGATTTTAGTAAACAGCAGGATTAAAATACTGTAGGCACGGGGACGGATAACGGGCGTTGCATGGATGAGAGAAACTCATGTAACAATCATAGCAGGGCATTTGCAGATAATAATAAAACGGTGTCCAAGTACAAAGCAATCAATAGGCATGTGTTCCATATATAGTCGTGCGCGCTCGCAATGAGAAACTTGCACAACATCTTTTGTCCTACCAGCCGGTGGCAGCCGGGCCTCAAGGGAAACTACTGGATATTAAGGTACTCCTTTTAATAGAGTACCGGAGCAAAGCATTAACACTCCGTGAACACATGTGATCCTCACATCGCTACCATTCCCTCCGGTTGTCCCGATTTCTGTCACTTCGGGGCCATCGGTTCCGGACAGCGACATGTGTATACAACTTATAGGTAAGACCATAAACAATGAATATCTTGATGAAGCAATAACATGTTCAGATCTGAGATCATGGCACTCGGGCCCTAGTGACAAGCATTAAGCATAACAAGTTGCAACAATATCATCAAAGTACCAATTACGGACACTAGGCACTATGCCCTAACAATCTTATGCTATTACATGACCAATCTCATCCAATCCCTACCATCCCCTTCGGCCTACAGCGGGGGAATTACTCACACATGGATGGGGGAAACATGGCTGGTTGATGTAGAGGCGTTGGCGGTGATGGCGGCGATGATCTCCTCCAATTCCCCGTCCGGCGGAGTGCCGAAACGGAGACTTCGGCTCCCGCGACGGAGTTTCGCGATGTGGCGGCGTTACGGGAGGGTTTACGGCGACTTCGACTTCTCCCGTGCGTTTTTAGGTCGAGGCCGATAAATAGTCCGAAGGAGGGCGTCGGAGGCCGGCCGAGGGGCCACACCACAGGGCCGCGCGGGCCCCCCCTGGGCCGCGCCGCCCTATGGTGTGGGGCCCTCGGGCCTCCACCTCAATTGTCCTTCTGGCTCCGTTAGTTTCCTGGGAAAATAGGGCCTTCTGCATAAATTCCGAGGTTTTTCCCGAAAGTTGGATTTCTGCACAAAAACGAGACACCAGAGCAGTTCTGCTGAAAACAGCGTTAGTCCGTGTTAGTTGTATCCAAAATACACAAATTAGAGGCAAAACAATAGCAAAAGTGTTCGGGAAAGTAGATACGTTTTGGACGTATCAACTCCCCCCAAGCTTAGCTTATTGCTTGTCCTCAAGCAATTCAGTTAACAACTGAGCGATAAAAGAACTTTCACGAACACATTTGCTCATATGATGTATATATTCTCATGCTATGGCTAATACTCGAGCAGTTCATAATGAGATATATGCAAATAAGATCATCTAACAGCTATGTCAATCATGGAGAGGTACCAACAATTAATAAGAAGCATCATGAATCATGTGTATAAGCAAGATTGCAATGTTCATAAGAGAGTATGATAAAGTGGTATCTCGCTGGCCTGTATTTGGTTGGCAAAACATAAATGCCCGGGCACCTCTGGAGTTCATAGAAAGACTAGAAGTAGTGATTGTCAAAAGATAAATGCATCAAAGTTATACCACAATCAATCATATTTTGAGACAAGCATATTGTACTAAGAATGACAGTTGTGCTCTCAAGATAGTGCTCAAAGAAATAATGGAGACACAACATAAAAGTAAAAGATTGACCCTTCGCAGAGGGAAGCGAGGGGATTAACATGCGCTAGAGCTTTTCATTTTTATAAAGACAGGAGTAAAATTATTTTGAGAGGTGTTTGTTGTTGTCAACGAATGGTAATGGGTACACTAACTACCTCGCCAACCGGACTTTCAAGAGCGGCTCCCATGAATTATTGCATATTTATTTGGCACTCCTTCCAACCTTTCTTTCACAAACCATGGCTAATCAATCCTCGGGTGCCTGCCAACAATCTCATACCATGAAGGAGTGCCTTTTTTATTTTGGTTTTATTATGATGATGACACTCCCCCCAACCTTTGCTTACACAAGCCATGGCTAACCGAATCCTTCGGGTGCCATCCAACAATCACAAACCATGGGGGAGTGTCTATTTAAGTTAATTAATTCGGGACTGGGAATCCCATTGCCAGCTCTTTTTGCAAAATTATTGGATAAGCGGATGTGCCACTAGTCCATATGAGAGTCCGTCAAAAGTAAATGACAAGGTTGAAAGCTAAACACCACATACTTCCTCATGAGCTATGAAACATAAACACAAATTGAGAAGCATTTTGAAGGTTTTAAAGGTAGCGCATGAGAATTTACTTGGAATGGTTTGAAATGCCATGCATAGGTATTTATGGTGGACACTCTGGAATAACTTGGTTTTCATGTGTTTGGAAGTACGAGCAGCGTTCCCGCTCAGTACAAGTGAAGGCTAGCAATAGACTAGGGAGCGACAAATCAAGAGAGCGAATCGTCATAATCATGCTTGCGGCAAAATAAATTAACGGAGGCATAAAAGTGATACAAGAACTCTGAAGCAATATAAATCATCGAGGCTTAATTGACTTTTTGTTCAGTCATATGCATGCGTGAGCATGTGCCAAGTCGATATAAATGAATTATTCAGAGGAGGATACCACAATGCCATACTTACTTATGAATAAAACAATGCAAACAAACATACATGACATGCTACTCATATTAATAAATTGGAGCTAAACATGAGAGATCATGAACTACTAGACTTTCTCAAATAACATATACCTCACATGAACCAACTAAGCATGCTCACATGGATGAGTATATGTACAAAAGTGAAAACAAATAGAGTTCATACCAGCCTCTCACCACAATCAGATTGTCGTGGATCGTCATTATTGCCTTTTCACTTGTGCAGCTTGGATAATATGAAATGAAAACCACGCTCCAGCCACCGAAGACCATTGAACTCATAAAGAACTTTACAAACCAGAGAAGAATAGCAAATATTTTTGGTGTTTTCAAATTGCAAATAAGAACAAGAGGAAACAAACAAACAAAGCAAAATCTTTTTGGGTTTTCTTATAGCAAACTAGCAATAGCAAATAAAGTGAAACAAATGCAAGAAACTAAAGCAAACAAATGGTGAAGAGAAATAACAGAAATATTTTTGGTCTTTTTGTGTTTTGGGAAGGAAACAAAGCGAAATCAAGAAATAGCAAACTGAAAGAAACACAGAAAAGCGAGATGGCAGGAATCTGCCAAAACCTGACAGCAGTACAGAAATCGATTTTAACAAAAATCTTACGTTGCTCAGATCGAAAAGTGTTCAACTAATGAAAGTTAGATAACAACCTGGGGAACCTACACAAAAATTTGCAGCTCAAAATGACGCTCTGCCTATTTTTGAGAATTTTTACGGTAACGTTCCAGAATCTGTTTTCAGGCAGCACTTCCCCAAATATTATCTTCTTCTCATTAGAAAACCACTCAAACGAACAAAACAAGTATGTGCAAGTATCCAGCAACCATAATATGCAAAGAATGAGTGATGCCGGTATACCTCCCCCCAAGCTTAGGCTTTTGGCCTAAGTGGAGTTCAATCCCATCGATCCCATGAAGTAGTGTCTCCGTAATATGAAGATGGGTCGTATTCCGGGTATGTGCTAGAAGAAGCACCCGGATATGTGACGGTGTGGTCGTAGGAGGTCCCGACGTCCTCGGAGTCATGTTGCTGGTGGAAGTCTCTTATCTTCAAATGTTCATCCACCTCCTCCTTAGTGCACGACCATGACTGCCTGTCAATACTCAACAAACTAGGTTGGGGAAGAGGGATTTCCTTCTCCTCCCCGTCAGAAAACAACATTCTATACACCATACTATCTAAAGTAGAGTCAGTAGTAACAAAATGATGACTCTTCATAGCAGTAATATCAAGTCTCCTAGGGGCCAATGGCACATCATTAGGATCAATAGGAAGATTAAGATATGTTAAAACGCGCAGTGCAATGGTTCCTCCAAAAATAGGCCCCCTGGTAGTCAGGCGGCGAGCAATAAGAGCACCAAGGTGATAGGAGGTTTGACCAGTAAGTGCAATATTCAGGAAAGCAAGATGGTAGCTAGAGATATTACTAGTGTTCTCCCTACCAAGAATGCTAGTAGCAATGTAGTATGCAAAATATTTAATGGCGGGGAGTTGAATGTTCCTTATCTTGCCCCGCTGAATGGTGCGACAATCATCGTCGGTGATCCCACGGTAGAGCTCCAGCAAGTCCCGGGGGTTGTCATCAATCCTACTTGCTGTACCTACAGGGGCAATATCCAAGGCACAACAAAAATCCTTCAATGGCATAGTCACAGTATTACCATAAATCCTGAACGCAACTGTTGGCTCATAGTGTTTGTTGTTGAACTGGAAACTCTCGACGAAGATTTTGGTGAGCAAGTAGTATTGCTCCCTTTCATCGCCCATAGAAGTGGTTAACCCTGCCCTGTTGACAAGGGTTAAGAAATCCTCCAGTATCCCTGCATTCCTTAGAAAATCATAACATGGAAAAGTAGAAGCATTAGGAGGACCGTTGTCCTCTTCAGGCGCGAAGCTAGGCGCGAGGATGTCTTCATTGTATGATTGCCTAATCCGGGTGGCGGCCCTAGAAGGCCTCCCGGTGCTGGTTGTCCCCTTCTTGAACAACTCTCCAAAGCTAAACTTCTTCATAGCTTCTCTGAAATTTTCAACAAATGACATAAGAATTTTGATTTGGTGACATATAATTGAGGGAAACTACCATAGGAACTTGCTAGAGTACTAATCATGCATCAAAACTAGTTTCTACCACTTAGAACAAGCATGCAAGCTCACTAAACATGTTACCTACAGCAGCAAAATATTCAAGATATACTCAACCAAACGAAATTCTACTTGGATGGGTGGAGGAGTCACATACCGAAGAGCAAATGTGCCAAATTTCAGACAGAAATCTGGGCTGAGCAAAGAGATCGAAAAATCCGGAGCTCTGGAGCAAAAACGCGAGTGAGAGGAACTTGGTACGAGTTTTTTCGGGAGAGAGACTGTTCTGGGTGAAAGAGATGACAAAGTGGGGCAGAGGGGGACCCACACCACATGGTGGCGCGGCCACCTCCTTGGCCGCGCCGGCCTGTGGTCTGGTGCCCTCTGGTGCCCCACAGGTCATCCTCTGGTGTTCCCAGGTGCCTCGTCGAAAAATAGGACCAACGGTATAATTTTTGTGAATTTTTGAAAACTTTGAAAAACGCACATTTCTGGGTATTTAGTTTATTATTACGGCCAGGAAAAATTTCGAAATCTTCAAATAACTAAAGAACTTTGCAAATTAAAAGTGCTACAGCAACTAGAGCAAGTGGAGGAAGAAAGATATGTTGTTTACCTCCTTTATGCATATAAAAAGTATCCGTTAACAAGGTTGATCAAGTCTTGTCACCAAATAAATTTTACATAGCATAAGAAGAAATAAACCTCAAATCAATCATGTTACCTTGAATTGTATTGATATGGATCCAATCACGAGAATTTGATATTCTTCCTTAGGCTCATATATAGGACAATCAATAGTTCCCACTTTGATAGTTCTCACATTAGAAATAGTATTAACTCCACACGCTTTCTCAATCTTCTTAGGAAAATAAACGGTATGCTCCCTATCATCAACATTGAAAGTAACCTTTCCTTTATTGCAATCAATAACAGCCCCTGCGGTGTTAAGAAAAGGTCTCCCAAGAATAATAGACATATTATCATCTTCGTGCATTTCCAACACAACAAAATCAGTTAATATTAAGCGAGTTAGTAGTAACTTGAACAGGAACATTCTCACATATACCAACAGGAATAGCAGTAGATTTATCAGCCATTTGCAAAGATATATCAGTAGGTATCAACTTATCTAAGTAAAGTCTCTTATAAAGAGAAAAAGGCATAACACTAACACCGGCTCCCAAGTCACATAGAGCAGTTTTAACATAATTATTCTTAATAGAACAAGGAATAGTAGGTATACCTGGGTCGCCCAACTTCTTTGGAATTTTGCCATTGAAAGAGTAATTAGCAAGCATAGTGGAAATTTCCTCATTGGGGATTTTCCTTTTGTTAGTAACAATATCTTTCATATACTTTGAATAAGGTGGCAATTTAATAGCATCAGTCAAAGGGATTTGCAAGAATAAAGGTTTCATCCAATCGCAAAATTTATTATAGTGTTCTTCTTCCTTTGATTTTAATTTCTTAGCAGGAAAAGGCATTTGCTTTTGCACCCAAGGTTCTCTTTCATTACCATGTTTCTCAGCAATAAAATCTTCTTTAGTGTACTTTTTATTTTTAGCATGCTTTTCAGGTTCTTCTTCAACCTCTTCTTTATCGTGAGTATCATTCTTATGATTATCATTATCATTATCATGTTCATTACCACTGTCAGTTTCAGCATCATAAATAGAAATACTATTAGGATCATTAACAGGTTCAGAGGATTCTACAACATTTTTATGTTTCTTCTTCTTTTTCTTCCTAGAATGAGCACTAGGTTCAATGCGTTGAGAATCTTGTTCAACTCTTTTGGGATGCCCTTCAGGATATAGAGGATCCTGTGTAGAGACACCACCTCTAGTTGTTACTTCATAAGCATGTTTCTCTTTAGAATTATTCCCTAACAAGTCATTTTGCACTTTAGTGAGTTGATCAATTTGAGTTTGAATCATTTGAAAATGTTTAACAAGCATCTTAACATCATTGGAGGTTCTCTCCACAATATCATGCAATTCACTAATAGCTTGAGAATTTTCCATTAAATGATTCTCTACTCTCATATTAAAATTTTCTTGCTTAACAATATAATTATCAAACTCATCTAAGCATTGTGCAGGAGGTTTCGAATACAGAATATCTTCCCTAGTAAAGCGTTGAAGGGAGTTTACCTCAATCATGGATGAAGGGGGAATTATCTCACATATATCTTCAATAGGAGGTAGATTCTTCACATCTTCAGATTTAATACCTTTCTCCTTGAGAGACTTCTTGGCTTCCCTCATATCTTCATCATTCAATTTAATTAAACCCCGCTTCTTCAATATTGGAGTTGGAGTCGGTTCAAAGCGTAGTCCAATCATCATGATTCCGGCTTATTTTAGCCAATAATTCTTCAAATATTGCCCTGGAGTTCTTTTCCTGAAAACACAACCAGCACAACTATCCAGGTATGCCCTAGACTCAATGGTTAGTCCACTATAAAATATATCAATTAAATCATGCTTTTCCAAATCATGCTCAGGTCGAGCTCTAATAAGAGAGCAGAATCTCGACCAAGCCTCAGGCAATTTCTCTTCATCTCCCTGATTAAAATTATAAATTCTCTGCAAAGCAATATGTTGAGCACTAGCAGGAAAGTATTTGCGGAAGAAAACATCAAGCAATTCTTTCGGACTTTTAATAGAATTAGGTGGCAAATTATTATACCAAGTTTTAGCGTCATCCTTTAATGAGAATGGAAATATTTTAGCAACAAAGTAAGTACGCATCTTAACATCATCAGAAAACAAGATACTAAGAGTAGATAGCTCAGTCATGTGTTCAACAGCACTTTCTTTTTCAGTACCACAAAAGGGTGTTTTCTCAACAATAGCTATATGAGATAGATCAAGAGAAAAATCATAATCTTTATCCCTAATGTTTATAGGAGATGTGGCAAACTTAGGATCAGAGACAGTTTATATCTAACGGCATGTTCTCGCAAGCAACTTTTTAATTTTTCTTGCATCAGTAGTAGCATTGCATTTTTCAATAAAATCATCATTAAGCTCCACATAATCTTCCTCAGGATCATCACTAAAATAACCAAGTTCAGGTGAACTAACAGGTGTAGTAGCATTAGGAGTTTCAGTATTTTCAATTTGTCTAGACCTAGCAATTGTAGCATCTAGAAAAGATCCCAATGAACCACTATCATCAAGCACAGCAGAAACATTATCAATATTATGAGAGTGTTCAGATTCAGCAGATGTACCCGCATGCGAAGCATGTGGCGGTGAAACAAGTTTATCAATCACAGATGGTGAATCAAGAGCAGCAGAGGTATTCAGAATTGTACCTTTTCTTGTAGTGGATGGTAATATGGCGATCTTAGTATCGCGAGGTTTACCCATGATGGAGAATTTGCAGCGAACAATATTAATCCAAGTGAACTTCCAAATAAAGCTATGCTCCCCGGCAACAGCGCCAGAAAATAGTCTTGATGACCCACAAGTATAGGGGATCGCAACAGTCTTCGAGGGAAGTAAAACCCAATTTATTGATTCGACACAAGGGGAGACAAAGAACACTTGGAAGCCTTAACAGCGGAGTTGTCAATTCAGCTGCACCTGGAAACAGACTTGCTCGCAAGGGTTTATCAGTAGTAACAGTTTTATAGCAGTAGCAGTAGTGAAATAACAGCAGCAGAGTAATAGAGATAGCAGTAGTGATTTTAGTAAACAGCAGGATTAAAATACTGTAGGCACGGGGACGGATAACGGGCGTTGCATGGATGAGAGCAACTCATGTAACAATCATAGCAGGGCATTTGCAGATAATAATAAAATGGTGTCCAAGTACAAAGCAATCAATAGGCATGTGTTCCATATATAGTCGTGCGCGCTCGCAATGAGAAACTTGCACAACATCTTTTGTCCTACCAGCCGGTGGCAGCCGGGCCTCAAGGGAAACTACTGGATATTAAGGTACTCCTTTTAATAGAGTACCGGAGCAAAGCATTAACACTCCGTGAACACATGTGATCCTCACATCGCTACCATTCCCTCCGGTTGTCCCGATTTCTGTCACTTCGGGGCCATCGGTTCCGGGACAATGACATGTGTATACAACTTATAGGTAAGACCATAAACAATGAATATCTTGATGAAGCAATAACATGTTCAGATCTGAGATCATGGCACTCGGGCCCTAGTGACAAGCATTAAGCATAACAAGTTGCAACAATATCATCAAAGTACCAATTACGGACACTAGGCACTATGCCCTAACAATCTTATGCTATTACATGACCAATCTCATCCAATCCCTACCATCCCCTTCGGCCTACAGCGGGGGAATTACTCACACATGGATGGGGGAAACATGGCTGGTTGATGTAGAGGCGTTGGCGGTGATGGTGGCGATGATCTCCTCCAATTCCCCGTCCCGGCGGAGTGCCAGAACGGAGACTTCTGGCTCCCGCGACGGAGTTTCGCGATGTGGCGGCGTTCTGGAGGGTTTCTGGCGACTTCGACTTCTCCCCGTGCGTTTTTAGGTCGAGGCCGATAAATAGTCCGAAGGAGGGCGTCGGAGGCCGGCCGAGGGGGCCACACCACAGGGCCGCGCGGGCCCCCCCTGGGCCGCGCCGCCCTATGGTGTGGGGCCCTCGGGCCTCCACCTCAATTGTCCTTCTGGCTCCGTTAGTTTCCTGGGAAAATAGGGCCTTCTGCATAAATTCCGAGGTTTTCCCCGAAAGTTGGATTTCTGCACAAAAACGAGACACCAAAGCAGTTCTGCTGAAAACAGCGTTAGTCCGTGTTAGTTGTATCCAAAATACACAAATTAGAGGCAAAACAATAGCAAAAGTGTTCGGGAAAGTAGATACGTTTTGGACGTATCACCCCACAAGGCCACAACGGTCACCTCCTTCTTAATTTATTGTGTAAACCCCTACAACGGTCATCTCTCCCTTATAAACACCCACAACGGCCATCCCTTGTGTCAATAGGTTCTGCCTCTCTCTTCTTCGTTCACATACACTTGATCCATTGCCATGGCTTCCACGTGGATTATCATCATTGCCACCACCACCGTCAACACTGCCATTGATCATAGAGGAGTTCTTCATCATCGTCTATGAAGATCCTTTGGTCAAGAAGGTACGTCCGCGTTCCCACATATATGATGCATGTGATTAATTATGGGGGCTACATGTATTTCGCCCTCTGTTTCGTTTCCAGACTATGTTACTATTGCATAATATCAGTGGCGGAGCTAATAACTAATATCTTGCATGAAAATTCCACCTAAATTTTTCCATGAAAGAATTAGGCAATAAATGGACTCTATTAATATTACATGTACTACTACTCGGACGACGAAGATACTGACGATGAAAGCGACGACGACGTGAAGCCATGCATCCATCCCCTTTAGATAAGGGAATTATGACCAAGAATATATATGTAGCTTCATATGCATCGATTTAGAGATCTAGCTATATATTATGCATTTAAAAAATTATATCGCAATTTCCACCATGATTCGAGCACCACAGCCTCCAAACGATGCCGATATCGGCATGGTCAGAACGGCTATGCTCGCCGCCACTGCTAGGTCACCGTCGGGAAGCACCATGTTTAGCATAAGATTCACTTTAGATTAAGCTACGAAAATAGTCACCTGCCATTGGCTGAGGCGGCCCCACAGAGCGGCTCTATATGATATTCTCTAAATAAATAGACGACCCCAGCGGTCATTGGCTGCGGAGGTCCCACAGAGCGGGAATATATAATTTTCTCTAAATAAATAGAAGACCCCACTGGTCATTGGCTACGGCAGCCCCACAGAGCGGTAATATATGTCTTTTCCTGAAAAATAGACGACCCCACTGGTCATTGGCTGCGGCAGCCACACAGAGCGGTTATATATGTATTTTCTTGAAAAATAGACGACCCCACTGGTCATTGGCTGCGGCAGCCCTATAGAGCGGCCCCATTTGTCATTGGCAGCACCGCGTATACAATCAGGAAATAAAACGGCCCACGCGTCAGCGACAAATGGATGGCTACCCGTCAGCACGAGACGGTCAGAGAGGAACTGCCCTCTGTGCAGCCCCACCTCGATCTGTGCAGCCCCACCCGTCAGATTAACGGTAACGGTAAGGCCTCTGACCTGACGGCAACCCTCCCGTCCGAGGGGTTTCAAACTAGAGGGAGGAGAAAACTGAGGAAAAGTTAAGAGGCTGGGGAAAACTGAGCACAACTAAGGAACCAGGGGCACGAAAATAGAAATCCCAAAAAACTATTGTGGTGATGAATATGTCGCTTATGTATCTTATTTCGTATAAGTTGTTTGTTGAGCGGTAACCATGTTTCTGGGGACGCCATCAACTGTTACACCTTTGTTGAATATCATGTGAGTTGCTATGCATGTTCGTCTTGTCTGAAGTAAGGGTGATTTATCATGATCAAATGGTTTGAGTATGCATATTGTTAGAGAAGAACATTGGGCCGTGATACGTCTCCAACGTATCTATAATTTCTTATGTTCCATGCTAGTTTTATGACAATACCTACCTGTTTTATTCATACTTTATATCGTTTTGATGCATTTTCCAGCACTAACCTATTAACGAGATGCCGAAGAGCCAGTTGCTGTTTTCTGCTATTTTTGGTTTCAGAAATCCTAGAAAGGAAATATTCTCGGAATTGGACGAAATCAACGCCCAGTATCTTATTTTTTCCGGAAGCTTCCAGAGCACCGAAGAGGGGCCAGAGGGGAGCCAGGGGGCCCCACCCCACATGGCGGCGCGGCCAAGGGGGGGGGGCGCCCCCTATGGTGTGGCTGCACCAGGACTCCTCCGAGGCTGCCCTTCCGCCTATATGAAGCCTCCGTCACGAAAACCATAAAGGAATAAGCCACGATACGAGAAAAGTTCCAGAGCCGCCGCCATCGCGAAGCCAATATTCGGGGGACAGAAGTCTCTGTTCCGGCACACCGTCGGGACGGGGAAGTTCCCCCGGAAGGCATCTCCATCAACACCACCGCCATCTTCATCAACGCTGCTGTCTCCTATGATGAGGAGGGAGTAGTTCTCCCCCGAGGCTAAGGGATGTACCGTAGCTATGTGGTTCATCTCTCTCTCCCATGTGATCTTTATGTGATCATGAGCTTTGTGATCTAGTTGAATATCATCTATGTGCTACTCTAGTGATGTTATTAAAGTAGTCTATTCCTCCTTCATGATGTAATGGTGACAGTGTGTGCATCATGTAGTACTTGGTATAAGCTATGATTGTGATCTCTTGTAGATTATGGAATTAACTATTACTATGATAGTATTGATGCGATCTATTCCCCCTTTCGTAGCCTGACGGTGACAGTGTGCATGCTATGTTAGTACTCGGTATTATTGCAATGGTCTATTATGCACTCTAAAGTTACTTAAATATGAACACCGAATGTTGTGGAGCTTGTTAACTCCGGCTTGAGGGAGCTCTTGTAGCCTTACACAATGAATGGTGTTTGTCATCCAACAAGAGAGTGTAGAGAAAGTAGTATTTGTTTATTCAGTTATGTGATCAATGTTGAGAGTGTCCACTAGTGAAAGTATGATCCCTAGGCCTTATTTCCAAGCATCGAATCACCGTTTATTTACTGTTCCATTGCATGTTTACTCGCTGCCATCTTTATTTCAGATTGCTATTACCACTCATATTCATCCATATCACTTGCATCTTACTATCTCTTCACCGAACTAGTGCACCTATACATCTGACAAGTGTATTAGGTGTGTTGGGGACACAAGAGACTTCTTGTATCGTAATTGCAGGTTGCTTGAGAGGGATATCTTTGTCCTCTACCTCCCTGAGTTCGATAAACCTTGGGTGATTCACTTAAGGGAAACTTGCTGCTGTTCTACAAACCTCTGCTCTTGGAGGCCCAACACTATCTACATGAATAGAAGCGTGCGTAGACATCAAGCTATTTTCTGGCGCCATTGCCGGGGAGGTAAGGTAAAATGTATTCACATCCTCCGACTACTAAGCTATTTCCTAGCACTGTTGCCGGTGTGTGAATGCTCGAAGCTATTTCCTTTAGATCCTGCAATTGCATCTTTTTGTTTCTTGTTTTTATTTTTCACTAGTTAGGCATAATGGAAAATAACAGTGAGCTTTTTAATCTATTTCCTGAGTTAAGACATGAATTGTGCGATGCAAAAATTAAACCTTATTTGCATGCTAGTAGCAATGTTATTAGTATGAACGCAATTACTGGTAATGCTATAGAAAAGTCTAAACTTGGGGAAGCTAGTTTATATAAAAATAATCTTTTTTGCTCCTCAGCTTTGGAAGAAATATTTTGCCCTGATAATGCTTTGTCTCCAATATGTGGTGATTCGAATGATGCTTGTGATATTTTAAATCCACCTGTTGAAAGTATTCCATATAAAATACCTATGAAAATCATTGAACATGTTATGGATAACCGCTATGAAGGGGATGGAACTGTCCATCCTAGAGATCATTTACTGTTTTTGCATGAATTATGCGGGTTATTCAAGTGTGCAGGTATCTCTATGGATGAAGTTAGAAAGAAACTATTCTCTATATCGCTGTCTGGTAAAGCGGCGCATTGGTATAAACTGCTGAAGGATGGGCATTCTCTTGATTGGAAGGATATTGTGCCTCTATTTTATTCTAAATTCTATCCTCCAAGTGAAATTCACAAAGATCGAAACCACATATATAATTTCTGGCCTCATGATGGAGAGAGTATTGCCCAAGCATGGGAGAGATTGAAGTCTTTAATGCTCAAATGCCCCATTCATGAGCTTCCTGGTAATATCATCATTGATAATTTCTATGCAAGACTTTCTTTTCAAGATAAAACCTTGCTGGATACTACTTGTTCTGGATCATTTACACGCAATGAAGAAGAGTTTAAAAGGGACCTTCTTGATCGGATTCAGGAGAATACTGAAGGATGGGAGAACAACGAAGGTAAAGAGTCAGATATAAATTATGATTATGAATGCATTGAAACTTTTATGGATACTGATAAAATTCGAAATGTGAGTGCTACTTATGGTCTTGACTCTCAAGTTGTTGCAAATCTTTATAAAGATTTTGCCTCTCATTTTGAATTGCCTAGGAAGAATTTTGATAAGTATCATGAACCTTTTAAAGATGCTTGCATGAAGGATGAAACTGTTATCAATGATTGCAATAAACATGCCCAAACTTCTGAAAATACTATTTCTTATAAGCATGTTAATTTTTGTGGAATGCATAGACCTTGTGGAATTAATCAAATTGAAGATGAATATTGTATCCACCATAGGAATGAAAAAACTAGAAAGTGGTTTAGGGCTCTATATGATCTTGGTAAAAAAGTTTGTGCCCTCTATCCTTTTATTTGTGAACTTTGCCATAGAGTGGGTCATTTTAATTTTCAATGCTCCTCCAATGATAATTCGAACCCCATGAGTGCTGCAAATTTGTATTGTGATGATGAAATCCTTCTTAATCAGCATGATGAACTTACTTTATTTCTGTGGTGTGAAGAGTTATCAAGAAAAATTTCTTTGTTACATATGAGTGATCTTGATATTGATGATGTCCTGCATGGGTGTCTTTCGTATTGCATTAATAATTGCCATACAAATACTTACATACGGAATATTTTAGAAGATGACACTTTGCCAAAATATGATAGGACCGCTGTGTGTTTTGAACTTATTAATGAAAAGGAGGAATCCTCCCAAGTTTCTTCTATTGTTTCTGGAAATAAAATAGGTTATATGGAGAAGCCTCTCATCAAGCCTCTCCCTCCTAAAGAAGGGAACGAGGAGAATGAGAAGAAGAAGAAGAAGAAGAAGAAGAAGGGAACGAAGAAGAAGAAGAAGAAGAAGAAGAAGAAGAAGAAGAAGAGGGGGAATAAAAAGAAAGAGGTAACAGCATATCCCCGCGTGTATGAGATAACGATAGGTAACCGTAAGTATGTTGCTCCTAATGATTATTATGATAATGAATCTGAGTACAATGATCTTTCTATGCCCTTTACCTACATTAGTGATCATGATTTGAAAGAGCACACTACTTTTGATATTGAAAATCTCTGGAAAACTAATTCTGAAAATGATGATGTTAATAATTGCCATAATATTAGTATTATCCATGCTTCTTCCCATAATGATATAGAAAGCTCTAAGCTTGGGGATGAGGTGTTTGAAAATCCTTTTGCTACTGATGATTATATGTTTGATACATCTCCTTCTAGTAACAATGATGGTAAGGTTATAGATGAACATACTGTAGAGGATAACTATTCTATTTCTTATGATGACACTATGCCTCCAATCTTTGACAATTATTATAAAGAATGCTATGACACATGTTATAATTATCCTTATGAAACTTATCATAGTTATGGTGGGATCGCTAAAAATCATTCCCTTAGTATGCAACTTGTTTACCATGTTCAAATTCTTGATAATGATCCTGCTCCAATTACTATTAATGAGAAGAGTTTTTCTTATGCCAAAATTAATGATACTTTTATGTATATGAACCAAGATAAGAATGTTTTAAGTGATGGGTATATTGTGGATTTCATCAATGATGCTACTGAAAGTTATTATGAGAGAGGGAAACATGGTTATATGCATCTTAATAATATTAAGTTTCCCCTCTCTATGTTGAGAATCTTGAAATTACTCGTGTTTTATCTTCCTATGCTTGTCACTTTGCTCCTCATGAATTTATTTGTGTACAAGATTCCTTTTCATAGGAAGTGGGTTAGGCTTAAATTTGTTTCATACTTGCTTTTTGATGTTCTCTTTGCTTCAACTCTCATCCTTATGTGAGCATCATTAAAATTGTTGAGCCCATCTTAATGGCTATAAAGAAAGCACTTCTTGGGAGATAACCCATGTCTTTATTTTGCTACTGTTTTGTTGTGTCTTGGAAGTTGTTACCACTGTAGCAACCTCTCCTTATCTTTATTTTATTGCATTGTTGTGCCAAGGCTTTGATAGTAAGGTTGATACTAGATTTGGATTGCTGCGCAGAAACAGATTTCTTGCTGTCACGAATTTCAATAGGCCTCTCTGTAGGTAACTCAGAAAAATCTGCCAATTTACATGCGTGATCCTCAGATATGTACGCAACTTTCATTCAATTTGAGCTTTTCCATCTGAGCAAGTTAAGTGCCCCTGAAAAATTTGTCTTTACGGACTGTTCTGATTTGATAGATTCTGCCTTTTATTTCGCATTGCCTCTTTTGCTATGTTGAAAGGATTTCTTTGTTCCATTAACTTTCAGTAGCTTTGTGCAATGTCCAGAAGTGTCAAGAATGATTATGTCACCTCTGAATATGTGAATTTTTGATTATGCACTAACCCTCTAATGAGTTTGTTTTGAGTTTGGTGTGGAGGAAGTTTTCAAGGGTCAAGAGAGGAGGATGATACAATATGATCAAGAAGAGTGAAAAGTCTAAGCTTAGGGATGCCCCCGTGGATCATCCCTGCATATTTCAAGAAGACTCAAGCATCTAAGCTTGGGGATGCCCAAGGCATCCCCTTCTTCATCGACAACTTATCAGGTCACCTCTAGTGAAACTATATTTTTATTCCGTCACATCTTATGTGCTTTACTTGGAGCGTTTGTGTGCTTTTATTTCCGTTTTGTTATTTTCATTCTCTGAATAAATTCATGCTTATGTGGGAGAGAGACACGCTCCGCTTTTTCATATGAACACTAGTGATAACCCACAAGTATAGGGGATCGCAGCAGTCTTCGAGGGAAGTAAAACCCAAATTTATTGATTCGACACAAGGGGAGGTAAAGAATACTTATAAGCCTTAACAACTGAGTTGTCAATTCAGCTGCACCTGGAAAAGCACTAGTAACAGGGGTGATGTGAAAGTAGCAGTGATATGAGAGCAGCAGTAACAGTAACACAGCAGCAGTAATAGTAATGTGAGAGCAATGGCACCAAAAAATAGTTGATACTACTTCCAATGACATGTAGAACGAGTATATAATGATGAGAGATGGACCGAGGTTCCCAGCGATCTACACTAGTGGTAACTCTCCAATAACAAGTGACAAGTGTTGGGTGAACAAATTACAGTTGGGCAATTGATAGGATTCAAAGCATTAAGTTAGAACATCCAGCTTATTAATCATGTAGGCATGTTTTCCATATATAGTCGTACGTGCTCGCAATGAGAAACTTGCACAACATCTTTTGTCCTACCAGCCGGTGGCAGCCGGGCCTCAAGGGAATCTACTGGATATTAAGGTACTCCTTTTAATAGAGTACCGGAGCAAAGCATTAACACTCCATGAACACATGTGATCCTCACATCACTACCATCCCCTCCGGTTGTCCCGATTTCTGTCACTTCGGGGCCGTTGGTTCCGGACAGCGACATGTGTATACAACTTGTAGATACAATCTAAGCAATAAGTATAGAGCTTAAATCTAAGATCATGCCACTCGGGCCCTAGTGACAAGCATTAAGCATAACAAGATTGCCGCAACAATAACTTCACAAACTTTATAGATAGACTAATCATAATGTATCATCCATCGGATCCCAACAAACACAACACCGATTACATCAGATGGATCTCAATCATGTAAGGCAGCTCATGAGATCATTGTATTGAAGTACATGGGATAGAGAGTACCAACTAGCTACTGCTAGAACCCGTAGTCCATGGGGGAACTACTCACGGAGCATGATGGAGGCGGTGGCGTTGATGGAGATGGCTTCCGGGGGCACTTCCCCGTCCCGGCAGGGTGCCGGAACAGAGACTTCTGTCCCCCGAATTGGAGTTTCGCGATGGTGGCGGCGCCCCTGGAGTCTTTCTGGAGTTTCGTCAATTGGCATCGCGTTTTTAGGTCGGGACGGCTTAAATAGGCGAAGAGGCGGAGTTGGAGGGGCCACGGGGCCTCCTCCCCATAGGCTAGCGCGGCCAGGGTGGAGCCCGCGCGGCCCTGTCGTGTGGGCCCCCCTGGCTCGCCTCCGACTCTCCTTCGGTGTTCTGGGGCCTTCCGGGAAAAATAAGATGTTTGGCGTTGATTTCGTCCAATTCCGAGAATATTGCCCGAACAGCCTTTCTGGAACCAAAAATAGCAGAAAACAGGAACTGGCACTTCGGCATCTTGTTAATAGGTTAGTTCCGGAAAACGCATAAAAACATTATAAAGTGCAAGCAAAACATGTAAGTATTGTCATAAAACAAGCATGGAACATCAGAAATTATAGGTACGTTGGAGACGTATCAGCATCCCCAAGCTTAGTTCCTGCTCGCCCTCGAGTAGGTAAACGATAAAAAGAGTAATTTCTGTAGTGACATGCTACTTACATAATGTTGATCATCCTATTATAAAGCACATGAGATGAATGAAGTGACTCAAGGCAATAATCTATAGTTGCTAACAAATAGATAACATATAGCAAAACTTTTCATGAAGAGTACTTTCAAGACAAGCATCAATAGTCTTGCACAAGAGTTAACTCATAAAGCATTAGATTCAAAGTAAAGGCATCGAAGCAACACAAAGGAAGATTTAAGTTTCAGCAGTTGCTTTCAACTTTCAACATGCATATCTCATGGATAATTGTCAACATAAAGTAATATAATAAGTGCAAATAAGCAAGTATGTAAGAATCAATGCACAGTTGACACAAGTGTTTGCTTCTAAGATGGAAGGAAGTAGGTAAACTGACTCAACATAAAGTAAAAGAATGGCCCTTCGCAGAGGGAAGCATTGATTGCTATATTTGTGCTAGAGCTTTGGTTTTGAAAACATAAAGAGAGCATAAAAGTAAAGTTTTGAGAGGTGTTTGTTGTTGTCAACGAATGGTAGTGGGCACTCTAACCCCCTTGCCAGACAAACCTTCAAAGAGCGGCTCCCATTTTATTTTATTTTTGGGTGGCACTCCTTCCAACCTTTCTTTTACAAACCATGGCTAACCGAATCCTCGGGTGCCTGCCAACAATCTCATACCATGAAGGAGTGCCTTTTTATTTTAGATTTATTATGATGACACTCCTCCCCACCTTTGCTTTCACAAACCATGGCTAACCAAATCCTTCGGGTGCCGTCCAACAATCACATACCATGGAGGAGTGTCTATTCTTGTTAATTAATTTGGGACTGGGAATCCCATTGCCAGCTCTTTTTGCAAAGTTATTGGATAAGCGGATGAAGCCACTAGTCCATTGGTGAAAGTTGCCCAACAAGATTGAAGATAAACACCACATACTTCCTCATGAGCTATTAAACATTGACACAAATCAGAGGTGATAAATTTTGAATTGTTTAAAGGTAGCACTCAAACAATTTACTTTGGAATGGCGGAGAAATACCATGTAGTAGGTAGGTATGGTGGACACAAATGGCATAGTGGTTGGCTCAAGGTTTTGGATGCACGAGAAGCATTCCCTCTCAGTACAAGGCTTTGGGCTAGCAAGGTTATTTGAAGCAAACACAAGTATGAACTGGTACAACAAAACTTACATAAGAACATATTGCAAGCATTATAATACTCTACACTGTCTTCCTTGTTGCTCAAACACTTTTACCAGAAAATATCTAGACCTTAAGAGAGACTGATCTACTTGAGATCTCAAAACAATTGCCAAGTGTCAAATTATTCAAGACAATATGAGGCATTTTCTGTTTCCAACCAAATAACCATAAGTGATGTAGCTTCCAACTTTTATCATTGAACATTAAAAGTAAAACGAAGAACAAGTGTTCATATGAAAAAGCGGAGCGTGTCTCTCTCCCAAACAAGGATTGCTAGGATCCGATCTTATTCAAACAAAAACAAAAATAAAAGCACATAGACGCTCCAAGTAAAGCACATATGATGTGACCGAATAAAAATATAGTTTCAATAGAAGAAACCTGATAAGTTGATGAAGAAGGGGATGCCTTGGGCATCCCCAAGCTTAGACGCTTGAGTCTTCTTGAAATATGCAGGGATGAACCACGGGGGCATCCCCAAGCTTAGACTTTTCACTCTTATTGATCATATATCATCCTCCTCTCTTGACCCTTGAAAACTTCCTTCACACCAAACTTCTCATAAACTTCATTAGAGGGGTTAGTACTCAAAAAACTTGAATCCACCTTGGTCCTGTAGTGACACATTGCAAGAACTCAATAAAACATTAGCTACAGCTCTCCACGTCTAGAAAGCCTTGCTTAAAGTCCACAAGAGACAATGCAAAAAACAGAGACAGAATCTGCCAAAACAGAACAGCCAGTAAAGACGAATTTTAAAAAGGTACTTCCGTTGCTCAAATCAGAAAACTCAAAACTAATGAAATTTGTGTACATATCTGAGGATCACTCACGTAAATTGGCAGATTTTTCTGAGTTACCTACAGAGAATCATACCCAGATTCGTGACAGATAGAAATCTGTTTCTGTGCAGAAATCCAAATCTAGTATCAACCTTCGATTAGAGGCTTCACTTGGCACAACATTGCAATAAAATAAAGATAAGGAGAGGTTGCTACAGTAGTAACAACTTCCAAGACTCAACAAAATAGTAGCAAAATAAACACATGGGTTATCTCCCAAGAAGTGCTTTCTTTATAGCCATTAAGATGGGCTCAGCAATTTTGATGATGCACTCGCAAGAAATAAGAGTTGAAGCAAAAGAGAGCATCAAGAAGCAAATTATAAACACATTTAAGTCTAACCCACTTCCTATGCATAGGAATCTTGTACACAAATAAATTTATGAAGAACAAAGTGACAAGCATAAAAAGATAAAACAAGAGTAACTTCAAAAGTTTCAGCATATAGAGAGGTGTTTTAGTACCGTGCAAATTTCTACAACCATATTTTCCTCTCTCATAATAATTTTCAGTAGCTTCATGAACAAACTCAACAACATAACTATCACATGAAGCATGCTTCTCATGATCCATAAACACATATTTTTTATCAAGCTCAAAAATAGTGCGATTAAAACTTTCAAACACACTTTTATCAATAATATAACAAGATGGTTGATCAATCTCAAGAGATATGGGACTCATTGATAATGTCAAGACCTCTCCAATCCCATTTTCATTAGTAGTACAATTAATATTATCAAGTAACATATGACCATCATCAAGAGCTTTATCATAAACATTTGCTACGCACAATTCTTTAGTACCATGCATTTCGACATCAGGCACAAACAAAGTATTATCATAAGATTTATCAAAGTAGCATGGATTATCATAAATAATAGTAGCATAATTATTCTCACAAGTTTTACTCATAGGGAATATTTCAAGAGAATCCACAGGAACATAACATTCAACCTCTTTCGGTAAGCATGGAGGACAATCAAATAGTGTAAGAGATAAAGAGTTACTCTCATTAGAAGGTTGGCATGGGTAGCTAATACATTCTTCCTCCTTTTGTTCATCACTCTCCTCTTCTTTTTCATCCAATGAGCTTTCAGGTTCATCAATTTCCTCCTCTTTTTCATCCAATGAGCTTTCAGGTTCATCAATTTCTTCTTCCACAGGTCCCTGCAAATTGTGAGTGCATTCTTGTGCATTAATGAGTCTCTCTTTATAATCAATGATATAAGGATTATCAGTGTAACTTTCATTGCAAAAATTAAGGATAGAAGAGACATAATCTTTAAGGTCCTTACAAACAACACAAGTTTCATAATTTTTAACCATGAAGGATTCTATCTCAGAGGCTCCCATAAATATGACAAATTGTTCTACCTCTTCAAACCCAAAATGAATATAGCTATTCCGATTATAGTTCTTAATTAAAAATTCCTCACTAAAGCCACATTGAAATTTAAGATGTTTAGTGTCCTGTTGAGAGCAACAGTTTATATCATGGCGTTTAAGCAAGATTTTAGCAATTGTATTCAATTTTTCTATCACAGCACTCATCACTTTTCCCGCTCTTGATTCTCTATAATTATTATAATATTCTATAAGCTCCAAGTAGGTTATGGGTTCTCCCATAACAGCAGTTTTTAATTTTTAGGTTTTTCAAATTTTTATGGATTTTTGGGTATATGAGAAAAGTAAAACAAGACAAAAAGAAACTAGACAAAAGTAAACTAAGAAAAATAAAACAAGACAGAAATAAACTAGGCAAAAGTAAACTAAGCAAAACAAAGTAAAACAAAATAAAAACAGAGAGAGAGGTAGAGTGTACTCCCCAGGTGAACTTATGAGTAGAGCTATGCCTCCCCGGCAACGGCGCCAGAAAACAGTCTTGATAACCCACAAGTATAGGGGATCGCAGCAGTCTTCGAGGGAAGTAAAACCCAAATTTATTGATTCGACACAAGGGGAGGTAAAGAATACTTATAAGCCTTAACAACTGAGTTGTCAATTCAGCTGCACCTGGAAAAGCACTAGTAACAGGGGTGATGTGAAAGTAGCAGTGATATGAGAGCAGTAGTAACAAGAATACACAGCAAAGAATAATAATATGAGAGCAATGGCACCAGAAAATAGTTGATACTACTTCCAATGACATGTAGAACGAGTATATAATGATGAGAGATGGACCGGGGTTCCCAGCGATCTACACTAGTGGTAACTCTCCAATAACAAGTGACAAGTGTTGGTTGAACAAATTACAGTTGGGCAATTGATAGGATTCAAAGCATTAAGTTAGAACATCCAGCTTATTAATCATGTAGGCATATTTTCCATATATAGTCATACGTGCTCGCAATGAGAAACTTGCACAACATCTTTTGTCCTACCAGCCGGTGGCAGTCGGGCCTCAAGGGAATCTACTGGATATTAAGGTACTCCTTTTAATAGAGTACCGGAGCAAAGCATTAACACTCCGTGAACACATGTGATCCTCACATCACTACCATCCCCTCCGATTGTCCCGATTTCTGTCACTTCGGGGCCATTGGTTCCGGACAGCGACATGTGTATACAACTTGTAGATACAATCTAAGCAATAAGTATAGAGCTTAAATCTGAGATCATGCCACTCGGGCCCTAGTGACAAGCATTAAGCATAACAAGATTGCAGCAACAATAACTTCACAAACTTTATAGATAGACTAATCATAATGTATCATCCATCGGATCCCAACAAACACAACACCGATTACATCAGATGGATCTCAATCATGTAAGGCAGCTCATGAGATCATTGTATTGAAGTACATGGGATAGAGAGAGTACCAACTAGCTACTGCTAGAACCCGTAGTCCATGGGGGAACTACTCACGGAGCATGATGGAGGCAGTGGCGTTGATGGAGATGGCTTCCGGGGGCACTTCCCCGTCCCGGCAGGGTGCCGGAAGAGAGACTTCTGTCCCCCGAATTGGAGTTTCGCGATGGTGGCGGCGCCCCTGGAGTCTTTCAGGAGTTTCGTCAATTGGCATCGCGTTTTTAGGTCGGGACGGCTTAAATAGGCGAAGAGGCGGAGTCGGAGGGGCCACGGGGCCTCCTCCCCATAGGCCGGTGCGGCCAGGGTGGAGCCCACGCGGCCCTATCGTGTGGGGCCCCCCTGGCTCGCCTCCGACTCTCCTTCGGTGTTCTGGGGCCTTCCGGGAAAAATAAGATGTTTGGCGTTGATTTCGTCCAATTCCGAGAATATTGCCCGAACAGCCTTTCTGGAACCAAAAACAGCAGAAAACAGGAACTGACACTTCGGCATCTTGTTAATAGGTTAGTTCCGGAAAACGCATAAAAACATTATAAAGTGCAAGCAAAACATGTAAGTATTGTCATAAAACAAGCATGGAACATCAGAAATTATAGGTACGTTGGAGACGTATCAGTCTCTCTAGAGCCTAGATATTTTCTGGTTAAGGTGTTTGAACAACAAGGAAGACAGCGTAGAGTCTTATAATGCTTGCAATATGTTCTGATGTAAGTTTTGCTGTACCGGTTTATACTTGTGTTTGCTTCAAACAACCTTGCTAGCCAAAGCCTTGTACTGAGAGGGAATACTTCTCGTGCATCCAAATCCTTGAGCCAAAAACCATGCCATTTGTGTCCACCATACCTACCTACTACATGGTATTTCTCTGCCATTCCAAAGTACATTACTTGAGTGCTACCTTTAAAAATTCTATCCTTTGTCTTTGCAATATATAGCTCATGGGAAAATAGCCTTAAAAACTATTGTGGTGAAGAATATGTACTTATGTATCTTATTTCTTAATAAGTTGCTTTTTGAGTGGTAACCATGTTTCTGGGGACGCCATCAACTTTTACACCTTTGTTGAATATCATGTGAGTTGCTATGCATGTTCGTCTTGTCTGAAGTAAGGGCGATTTTCATGATCAAATGGTTTGAGTATGCATATTGTTAGAGAAGAACATTGGGCCGCTAACTAAAGCCATGAATCATGGTGGAAGTTTCAGTTTGGACAATCAATCCTCAATCTCTTATGAGAATATTGTCTGTTGTTGAATGCTTATGCATTAAAGAGGAGTCCATTATCTATTGTCTATGTTGTCCCGGTATGGATGTCTAAGTTGAGAATAATCAAAAGCGAGAAATCCAATGCGAACTTTCTCCTTAGACCTTTGTACAGGCGGCATAGAGGTACCCCTTTGTGACACTTGGTTGAAACATATGTTATGCAATGATAATCCGTGTTAATCCAAGCTAATTAGGACAAGGTGCGAGCACTATTGGTAATCTATGCATGAGGCTTGCAACTTATAAGATGTCTTATACATAACACATATGATTTATTACTACCGTTGACAAAATTGTTTCTATGTTTTCAAAATGAAAAGCTCTAGCACAAAAATAGTAATCCATGCTTCCCTCTGCGAAGGGCCTATCTTCTACTTTATTGTTGAGTCAGTTTACCTACTTCTTTCTATCTTAGAAGCAAACACTTGTGTGAACTGTGTACATTGATTCTTACATGTTCACCTATTGCACTTGTTATATTACTTTGTGTTGACAGTTTTCCATGAGATAAACATGTTGAAGTTGAAAGCAACTGCTGAAACTTATATCTTCCTTTGTGTTGCTTCAAAGCTTTTTACTAAGAATCTATTGCTTTATGAGTTGACTCTTATGCAAGTCTTATTGATGCTTGTCTTGAAAGTACTATTCATGAAAAGTCTTTGCTATATGATTCAGTTGTTTAGTCATTGTCTTTACCATTGCTTTGAATCACTTCATTCATCTCATATGCTTTACAATAGTATTGATCAAGATCATGTTTGTAGCATGTCACTTAAGAAATTATCCTTGTTATCGTTTACCTACTCGAGGGCGAGTAGGAACTAAGCTTGGGGATGCTTGATACGTCTCCAACGTATCTATAATTTCTTATGTTCCATGCTAGTTTTATGACAATACCTACATGTTTTATTCATACTTTATATCGTTTTGATGCATTTTCCGGCACTAACCTATTGACGAGATGTCGAAGAGCCAGTTGCTATTTTCTGCTGTTTTTGGTTTCAGAAATCCTAGAAAGGAAATATTCTCGGAATTGAACGAAATCAACGCCCAGTATCTTATTTTTCCCGGAAGCTTCCAGAGCACCGAAGAGGGGCCAGAGGGGAGCCAGGGGGCCCCACCCCACATGGCGGCGCGGCCAAGGGGGGGTGCCCCCCTATGGTGTGGCTGCACCAGGACTGCTCCGAGGCTGCCCTTCCGCCTATATGAAGCCTCCGTCGCGAAAACCCTAAAGGAATAAGCCACGATATGAGAAAAGTTCCAGAGCCGCCGCCATCGCGAAGCCAAGATTCGGGGGACAGAAGTCTCTGTTCCGGCACGCCGCCGGGACGGGGAAGTGCCCCCGGAAGGCATCTCCATCAACACCACCGCCATCTTCATCAACGCTGCTGTCTCCTATGATGAGGAGGGAGTATTTCTCCCCCGAGGCTAAGGGCTGTACCGTAGCTATGTGGTTCATCTCTCTCTCCCATGTGATCTTTATGTGATCATGAGCTTTGTGATCTAGTTGAATATCATCTATGTGCTACTCTAGTGATGTTATTAAAGTAGTCTATTCCTCCTTCATGATGTAATGGTGACAGTGTGTGCATCATGTAGTACTTGGTATAAGATATGATTGTGATCTCTTGTAGATTATGGAATTAACTATTACTATGATAGTATTGATGCGATCTATTCCCCCTTTCATAGCCTGACGGTGACAGTGTGCATGCTATGTTAGTACTCGGTATAATTGCAATGGTCTATTATGCACTCTAAGGTTACTTAAATATAAACACCGAATGTTGTGGAGCTTGTTAACTCCGGCTTGAGGGAGCTCTTGTAGCCCTACACAATGAATGGTGTTTGTCATCCAACAAGAGAGTGTAGAGAAAGTAGTATTTGTTTATTTAGTTATGTGATCAATGTTGAGAGTGTCCACTAGTGAAAGTATGATCCCTAGGCCTTGTTTCCGAATATCGAATCACCGTTTATTTACTGTTCCATTGCATGTTTACTCGCTGCCATCTTTATTTCAGATTGCTATTACCACTCATATTCATCCATATCACTTGCATCTTACTATCTCTTCGCCGAACTAGTGCACCTATACATCTGACAAGTGTATTAGGTGTGTTGGGGACACAAGAGACTTCTTGTATCGTAATTGCAGGGTTGCTTGAGAGGGATATCTTTGCCCTCTACCTCCCTGAGTTCGATAAACCTTGGGTGATTCACTTAAGGGAAACTTGCTGCTGTTCTACAAACCTCTGCTCTTGGAGGCCCAACACTGTCTACAGAAATAGAAGCGTGCGTAGACATCAGGCCGCCAAACAAAGCCATGTATCATGGTGGAAGTTTCAGCTTGGACATTAATCCTCAATCTCTTACGAGAGTATTATCTGTTGTTGAATGCTTAAGCATTAAAGAGGAGTCCATTATCTGTTTTCTATGTTGTCCCGGTATGGATGTCCTTAAGTTGAGATCTATCAAAATTGAGAAATCAAATGCGATTTATCTCCTTGGACCTTTGTACAGGTGGCATAGAGGTACCCCTTTGTGACACTTGGTTGAAACATATGTAATGCAATGATAATCCATGGAAATCCGAGCTAATTAGGACAAGGTGCGAGCACTATTGGTATTCGATGCATGAGGCTTGCAACTTATGGGAGGTTTTATGCATAACACATATGAATTATTACTACCGTTGACAAAATTGTTTCCATGTTTTCAAAATAAAAAGCTCTAGCACATGAGTAATCCCTGCTTCCCTCTGCGAAGGGCCTTTCTTTTACTTTATGTTGAGTCAGTTTACCTACTTCTTTCTATCTTAGAAGCAAACACTTGCGTCAACTGAGTGCATTGATTCTTACATACTTGCTTATTTGCATTCATCATATTACTTTGTGTTGACAATTATCCATGAGATATACATGTTGAAGTTGAAAGCAACTGCTGAAACTTATATCTTTCTTTGTGTTGCTTCAAAACCTTCTACTAAGGATCTATTGCTTTATGAGTTAACTCCTATGCAAGACTTATTGATGCTTGTCTTCAAAGTACTATTCATGAAAAGTCTTCGCTATATGATCAGTTGTTTAGTCATTATCTTTACCATTGCTTTGAATCACTTCATTTATCTCATATGCTTTACAATAGTATTGATCAATATTATGATAGTAGCATGTCACTTCAGAAATTATCCTAGCTTGTTATCGTTTACCTACTCGAGGGCGAGTAGGAACTAAGCTTGGGGATGCTTGATACGTCTCAAACGTATCTATAATTTCTTATGTTCCATGCTAGTTTTATGACAATATCTACATGTTTTATATGCACTTTATATCATATTATGGCATTTATTGGACTAACCTATTAACAAGATGCCACAGTGCCAGTTTCTGTTTATTATGTCTGTTTATTGCAGAAAAGGGCCAAAAACCAAAGTGCTCGGAAAAATCCAGAAAATTCACAGAAATTCTATTCCGCCAGAAGACTCACGGAGCCAGAAGGGCCAGGCCAGAGGAGGCCCAGGGCCTCCTCCCCATCAGCCGGCGCGGCCAGGAGGGGGGGCCGCCCCACCCTATGGTGTGGGCCCCTCGGGACTCCACCGACGCTGCCCTTTCACCTATATAATCCCTCGCGACGCGAAAACCCTACATCAATCAATCATACTCTAGAAAGACTCCAGGGGCGCCGCCGCCTTCGCAAAACTCCGTTTCGGGGACATAAGTCTCTGTTCCGGCACGCCGCCGGGACGGGGAATTGCCCCCGGAGTCATCTCCATCGACACCACCGCCATCTTCATCGCCGTTGCTGTCTCCCATGATGAGGAGGGAGTAGTTCTCCCCCGAGGCTAAGGGCTCTACCGGTAGCTATGTGGTTCATCTCTCTCTCCCATGGTGTGATGTTTATGTGATCATGAGCTTTGTATCACTATTAATCTATGTGCTACTCTAGTGATGTTATTAAAGTAGTCTATTCCTCCTCCATGATGTAAAGGTGACAGTGTGTGCATCATGTAGTACTTGGCGTAGGTTATGATTGTAATCTCTTGTAGATTATGGAGTTAACTATTACTATGATAGTATTGATGCGATCTATTCCCCCTTTCATAGCTATTGGTGACAGTGTGTATGCTATGTTAGTACTCAGTCTAAATTGCAACGGTCTATTATGCACTCTAGAGGTTACTTTAATATGAACTCCGGATTCACTCTCCACGGTGTGACGGTGACAGTGTGCGCATCGTGTGTGTTTCCTTTATGAAGTTGTGGAGCTTGTTTACTCCGGCTTGAGGGAGCTCTTGTAGCCCTACACAATGAATGGGGTTTGTTATCCAACAAGAGAGTGTTTGAAAGTAGCATTTATTTATTCAGTTATGTGATCATTGTTGAGAGTGTCCACTAGTTAAAGTATGATCCCTAGGCCTTGTTTCTAAGTATTGAAACACCGTTTCCAACAGGTTTTGTTGCATGTTCGCTTGCTGCCATTTTTATTTCAGATTGCAATTACTACTTACAATCATCCATATTACTTGTATTTCACTATCTCTTCGCCGAACTAGTGCACCTATACATCTGTCAAGTGTATTAGGTGTGTTGGGGACACAAGAGACTTCTTGTATCTTAATTGCAGGGTTGCTTGAGAGGGATATCTTTGACCTCTACCTCCCTGAGTTCGACAAACCTTGGGTGATTCCCTTAAGGGAAACTTGCTGCTGTTCTACAAACCTCTGCTCTTGGAGGCCCAACACTGTCTACAGGAATAGAAGCATGCGTAGACATCACCTATGAGATTAGATCTCGTTGTTGCTGAAGATGATCACTTGCCGCTTTCAAAAGCGCGTAGAAGATCTTGACGGTGCCACAGTCGGGCAGCACCTCCGTACTCGGTCACACGTTCGGTGTTGATGACGACGTCCTTCTCCCTATTCCAGCGGGCAGCGCAAGTAGTAGATCCTCCTCAGAATCCCGACAGCATGACGGCGTGGTGTCGGTGGCGGTGGAGATCTCCTACAGGGCTTCGCCTAAGCTCTACGGGAGAGGTGGGAGGAGGGAGGCGGCTAGGGTTTGGGAGAGGGGGCGCCGGCCTGGGAGCCCTGGGGGGTGCGGCTGGATTGGTGTGGCCGGCCCCCTCCCTCTCCTCCTCTATATATAGGTAGAATCCCTAGGGTTTGCCCCAAAAGCTCGAATAAGACCACAATTCGAAACCTTCCATATGGACGAAACCTAGGGGGACTAGGACTTCTCCCTTCCCCCCCTTTTCTTGGCCGGCCAAGATGGTGGAGTCCACCATGGACTCCACCTTCCCTCTTGGTTGGCTGGTTAGGGTTGGTGGAGTCCAACCGGGACTCCACCTTCCATGGTGATTTCTTCCGGAAGGTTCTAGAACATTCGAGCGCCTTCCATAAATGCACCGGATCATTTCCAAACTTGGAAAGTGACTTCCTATATATGAATCTTATTCTCCGGACCATTCCAGACCTCCTCGTGATGTCATGGATCCCATCCGAGACTCCAAACAAAATTTGAACTCCATTCCATATTCCATATCTACTTAAAACGACATCAAACCTTAAGTGTGTCACCCTACGGTTCGTGAACTATGTAGACATGGTCGAGACTCCTCTCCGACCAATAACCAATAGCGGGATCTGGAGATCCATAATGGCTCCCACATATTCAACGATAACTTATTGATCGATTGAACCATTTACATACGATATTGATTCCCTTTGTCACGCGATACTCTACTTGTCCGAGGTTCGATCATCGGTATGTCCATACCTTGTTCAACCTCGTCACTGACAAGTACTCTTTACTCGTACCGTGGCATTTCATCTCTTGTCACCTAGTCACATGCTTCCAAGCTAATCAGACGACATTCCACCGAGAGGGCCCAGAGTATATCTATCCGTCATCGGGATGGACAAATCCCACTCTTGATCCATATGCCTCAACTCACACTTTCCGAATATTTAATCCCATCTTTATAACCACCCATTTACGTAGTGGCGTTTGATGTAATCAAAGTACCCTTCCGGTATAAGTGATCTACATGATTTCATGGTCGAAGAACTAGGTAAATATGTATCGGAAGCTTATAGCAAGTTGAACTTAATGACATGATCTTATACTACGCTTATTTGGGTGTGTGTCCATTATATCATTCATCTAATGACATAACCTTGTTATTAATAACATCCAATGTTTATGATCACGAAACCATGATCATCTATTAATCAACAAGCTAGTTATACAAGAGGCTTACTAGGGACTCCTTGTTGTTTACATAACACACATGTATCAATGTTTCGGTTAATACAATTATAGCATGGTATGCAAACATTTATAATAAACACAAAGATATATTATAATAACCACTTTATTATAGCCTCTTGGGCATATCTCCAACAGTCTCCCACTTGCACTAGAGTCAATAATCTAGATTACATTGTAAGGTACCTAACACCCATGGCATTCTGGTGTTGGTCATGCTTTGCCCTAGGGAGAGCTTTAGTCAACGGATCTGCCACATTCAGATCTGTGTGTACTTTGCAAATCTTTACTTCACCATCTTCGATGTACTCGCGAATCGAATGGAAACGCAGCTTGATATGCTTCAGCTTCTTATGTGACCTTGGTTCTTGTGCATTGGCGATGGCACCCATGTTGTCACAATACATGACTAATGGGTCCAATGCACTAGGAACCACACCAAGCTCAACAATGAACCTCTTCATCCATACCGCTTCTGATGAAGCCACCGAAGACGCTATGTATTCCGATTCAGTTGAAGACTTCGCCACCGTGCACTGCTTGGAACTCATCCAGCTTACTGCAGCACCATTCAATATAAACACGTACCCAGACTGAGACTTAGAGTCATCTGGATCATTGTTCCAACTTGCATCGGTGTAACTGGTTACAACGAGCTCTTGGTCACCGCCATAACAAAGAAACATATCCTTAGTCCTTTTCAAGTACTTCAAGATATTCTTGACCGCTGTCCAGTGTTCCATTCCTGGATCACTTTGATATCTACTGGTCAAACTAACAGCATGTGCGATATCCGGTCTAGTACACAGCATGTCATACATCATAGAGCCTACTGCTGAGGCATAGGGGATCTTGTTCATCCTCTCTCTTTCTTCTGCATGTCATTACATATGCTTACAATAGTATGATCAAGGTTATGATGGCATGTCACTCTAGAAATTATCTTTGTTATCGTTTACCTGCTCGGGACGAGCAGGAACTAAGCTTGGGGATGCTGATACGTCTCCGACGTATCGATAATTTCTTATGTTCCATGCCACATTATTGATGATATCTACATGTTTTATGCATACTTTATGTCGTATTTATGCATTTTCCGGCACTAACCTATTAACGAGATGCCGAAGAGCCAGTTGCTGTTTTCTGATGTTTTTGGTTTCAGAAATCCTACAAAGGAAATATTCTCGGAATTGGACGAAATCAACGCCCAGGGGCCTATTTTTACACGAAGCTTCCAGAAGACCGGAGGGAAGACGAAGTGGGGCCACGAGGTGGCGACACAACAGGGCGGCGCGGCCTGGGCCCTGGCCGCGCGGCCCTGGTGTGTGGGCCCCTCGTGACGCCCTCTGACCTGCCCTTCCGCCTACTTAAAGCCTCCGTCGCGAAACCCCCAGTACCGAGAGCCACGATACGGAAAACCTTCCAGAGACGCCACCGCCGCCAATCCCATCTCGGGGGATTCAGGAGATCGCCTTCGGCACACTGCCGGAGAGGGGAATCATCTCCCGGAGGACTCTTCACCGCCATGGTTGCCTCCGGAGTGATGAGTGAGTAGTTGACCCCTGGACTATGGGTCCATAGCAGTAGCTAGATGGTTGTCTTCTCCTTATGTGCTTCATTGTTGGATCTTGTGAGCTGCCTAACATGATCAAGATCATCTATCTGTAATGTTATATGTTGTGTTTGTCGGGATCCGATGGATAGAGAATACTATGTTATGTTGATTATCAATCTATTACCTATGTGTTGTTTATGATCTTGCATGCTCTCCGTTATTAGTAGAGGCTCTGGCCAAGTTTTTGCTCTTAACTCCAAGAGGGAGTATTTATGCTCGATAGTGGGTTCATGCCTCCATTAAATGCAGGACGATGTGAGAAAGTTCTAAGGTTGTGGATGTGCTGTTGCCACTAGGGATAAAACATTGATGCTATGTCCGAGGATGTAGTTATTGATTACATTACGCACCATACTTAATGCAATTGTCTGTTGTTTGCAACTTAATACTGGAAGGGGTTCGGATGATAACCTGAAGGTGGACTTTTTAGGCATAGATGCATGCTGGATAGCGGTCTATGTACTTTGTCGTAATGCCCAATTAAATCTCACTATACTTATCATATCATGTATGTGCATTTTCATGCCCTCTCTATTTGTCAATTGCTCGACTGTAATTTGTTCACCCAACATGCTATTTATCTTATGGGAGAGACACTTCTAGTGAACTGTGGACCCCTGTCCATTCTTTTACATCAAATACAATCTACTGCAATACTTGTTCTACTGTTTTCTGCAAACAATCATCATCCACACTATACATCTAATCCTTTGTTACAGCAAGCCGGTGAGATTGACAACCTCACTGTTTCGTTGGGGCAAAGTACTTTGGTTGTGTTGTGCAGGTTCCACGTTGGCGCCAGAATCCCTGGTGTTGCGCCGCACTACATCTCGCCGCCATCAACCTTCAACGTGCTTCTTGGCTCCTCCTGGTTTGATAAACCTTGGTTTCTTTCTGAGGGAAAACTTGCTACTGTGTGCAACATACCTTCCTCTTGGGGTTCCCAACGAACGTGTGTGTTACACGCCATCAAGCTCTTTTTCTGGCGCCATTGCCGGGGAGATCAAGACACGCTGCAAGGGGAGTCTCCACAATCCAATCTCTTTACTTTGTTTTTGTCTTGCTTTATTTTATTTACTACTTTGTTTGCTGCATTATATCAAAACACAAAAAAAATTAGTTGCTAGCTTTACTTTATTTACTGTCTTGCACTCTATATATCAAAAACACAAAAAAATTTAGTTACTTGCATTCGCTTTACTTATTTCAACATGTTTCCTTTTAATTTTACTGTAAAAGATATACCTGTGGGACAAGGGTCTATAATTGGAAGAGATAATATAGAAGAATTTTTCACCCATGTTAGTATGCATGAAGATCTTAAAGATATACCCCTTGCAAAAGCTGTCCCTACTTATGAAGATGCCTCTGTTTGTTTGGTACGCATGATGGAAGCTAGATTTATTAGTCTCAACCCCATGATACAACACATGTTTCTTACACTTTCTGGTATGGAGCGGGGAGAGAAGAGAGATTTTGTTCTAAAAGTCTTAGTGCGAGAATTTGCGGATATAGCTAAAGAAGCTAGAAAAGTTTTTAGTAAGCATGAGAGGCTTGGTACGATCACCGATTTTAAAAGAACACTTGAAAAAATGGATATGGATAGAATTAAGTACACTAATAGTGTTAATAATGGTGGGGAGATTAAAGCACCAATACCATGTAAGCTCCTAGCGATGCATGAAGCTCTAGATGATAATTATGCTTGGCTTGTTCCTGAAAATTTGTTTGATGAGAGTAGCAAGCCCAAGACTAATGAAAAGGGAGCCGCTGAAACTTATGTATCCAAAATACTATGCATGGTTGAGAAAACTCGAAACCCCGCTGTTGATGCTTCATCTCTTGATAACACTTGATACACACTTTCTGCGCCTAGCTGAAAGGCGTTAAAGAAAAGCGCTTATGGAAGACAACCCATGTTTTTACTACAGTACTTTATTTTATATTTGAGTCTTGGAAGTTGTTTACTACTGTAGCAACCTCTCCTTATCTTAGTTTTGTGCCTTGTTGTGCCAAGTAAAGTCTTTGATAGTAAGGTTCATACTAGATTTGGATTACTGCGCAGAAACAGATTTCTTTGCTGTCACTAATCTGGGCCTAATTCTCTGTAGGTAACTCAGAAAATTATGCCAATTTACGTGAGTGATCCTCAGATATGTACGCAACTTTCATTCAATTTGAGCATTTTCATTTGAGCAAGTCTCGTGCCACTTTAAAATTCGTCTTTACGAACTGTTCTGTTTTGACAGATTCTGCCTTTTATTTCGCATTGCCTCTTTTGCTATGTTGGATGAATTTCTTTGATCCATTAATGTCCAGTAGCTTTGTGCAATGTCCAGAAGTGTTAAGAATGATTATGTCACCTTTGAACATGTAAATTTTTATTGTGCACTAACCCTCTAATGAGTTGTTTTGAGTTTGGTGTGGAGGAAGTTTTCAAGAATCAAGAGAGGGAAATGATGCAATATGATCAAGGAGAGTGAAAGCTCTAAGCTTGGGGATGCCCCGGTGGTTCACCCCTGCATATTCTAAGAAGACTCAAGTGTCTAAGCTTGGGGATGCCCAAGGCATCCCCTTCTTCATCGACAACATTATCAGGTTCCTCCCCTGAAACTATATTTTTATTCCATCACATCTTATGTGCTTTGCTTGGAGCGTCGGTTTGTTTTTGTTTTTGTTTTTGTTTGAATAAAATGGATCCTAGCATTCATTGTGTGGGAGAGAGACACGCTCCGCTGTTGCATATGGACAAATATGTCCTTAGGCTTTACTCATAATATTCATGGCGAAGGTTGAATCTTCTTCGTTAAATTGTTATATGGTTGGAATCGGGAAATGCTACATGTAGTAATACTAAAATGTCTTGAATAATTTGATACTTGGCAATTTTTGTGCTCATGTTTAAGCTCTTGCATCATAAACTTTGCACCTATTAATGAAGAAATACATAGAGCTTGCTAAAATTTGGTTTGCATATTTGGTCTCTCTAAAGTCTAGATAATTTCTAGTATTGAGTTTTGAACAACAAGGAAGACGGTGTAGAGTCTTATAATGTTTACAATATGTCTTTTATGTGAGTTTTGCTGCACCGGTTCATCCTTGTGTTTGTTTCAAATAACCTTGCTAGCCTAAACCTTGTATCGAGAGGGAATACTTCTCATGCATCCAAAATCCTTGAGCCAACCACTATGCCATTTGTGTCCACCATACCTACCTACTACATGGTATTTCTCCGCCATTCCAAAGTAAATTGCTTGAGTGCTACCTTTAAATTTCCATCATTCGCCTTTGCAATATATAGCTCATGGGACAAAATAGCCTTAAAAACTATTGTGGTATTGAATATGTACTTATGCACTTTATCTCTTATTAAGTTGCTTGTTGTGCGATAACCATGCTCCTGGGGACGCCATCAACTCTTTGTTGAATATCATGTGAGTTGCTATGCATGTTCATCTTGTCTGAAGTAAGGGAGATTTACCACTCATTAAATGGTTAGAGCATGCATAATGTTAGAGAAGAACATTGGGCCGCTAACTAAAGCCATGAATCATGGTGGAAGTTTCAGTTTTGGACATATATCCTCAATCTCATATGAGAACATTAATTGTTGCTACATGCTTATGCATTAAAGAGGAGTCCATTATCTGTTGTCTATGTTGTCCCGGTATGGATGTCTAAGTTGAGAATAATCAAAAGCGAGAAATCCAAATGCGAGCTTTCTCCTTAGACCTTTGTACAGGCGGCATAGAGGTACCCCTTTGTGACACTTGGTTGAAACATGTGTATTGCGATGATAATCCTGGTAATCCGAGCTAATTAGGACAAGGTGCGGGCACTACTAGTATACTATGCATGAGGCTTGCAACTTGTAAGATATAATTTACATGATACATATGCTTTATTACTACCGTTGACAAAATTGTTTCATGTTTTCAAAATAAAAGCTCTAGCACAAATATAGCAATCGATGCTTTCCTCTTTGAAGGACCTTTCTTTTACTTTTATGTTGAGTCAGTTCACCTATTTCTCTCCACCTCAAGAAACAAACACTTGTGTGAACTGTGCATTGATTCCTACATATTTGCATATTGCACTTGTTATATTACTTTACATTGACAATATCCATGAGATATACATGTTATAAGTTGAAAGCAACCGCTAAAACTTAATCTTCCTTTGTGTTGCTTCAATACCTTTACTTTGATTTATTGCTTTATGAGTTAACTCTTATGCAAGACTTATTGATGCTTGTCTTGAAGTACTATTCATGAAAAGTCTTTGCTTTATGATTCAGTTGTTTACTCATGTCATTACCATTGTTTTGATCGCTGCATTCATTACATATGCTTACAATAGTATGATCAAGGTTATGATGGCATGTCACTCTAGAAATTATCTTTGTTATCGTTTACCTGCTCGGGACGAGCAGGAACTAAGCTTGGGGATGCTGATACGTCTCCGACGTATCGATAATTTCTTATGTTCCATGCCACATTATTGATGATATCTACATGTTTTATGCATACTTTATGTCGTATTTATGCATTTTCCGGCACTAACCTATTAACGAGATGCCGAAGAGCCGATTCTTTGTTTCTGCTGTTTTTGGTTTCAGAAATCCTACAAAGGAAATATTCTCGGAATTGGACGAAATCAACGCCCAGGGGCCTATTTTTACACGAAGCTTCCAGAAGACCGGAGGGAAGATGAAGTGGGGCCACGAGGTGGCGACACAACAGGGCGGCGCGGCCTGGGCCCTGGCCGCGCGGCCCTGGTGTGTGGGCCCCTCGTGACGCCCTCTGACCTGCCCTTCCGCCTACTTAAAGCCTCCGTCGCGAAACCCCCAGTACCGAGAGCCACGATACGGAAAACCTTCCAGAGACGCCGCCGCCGCCAATCCCATCTCGGGGGATTCAGGAGATCGCCTCCGGCACCCTGCCGGAGAGGGGAATCATCTCCCGGAGGACTCTTCACCGCCATGGTCGCCTCCGGAGTGATGAGTGAGTAGTTGACCCCTGGACTATGGGTCCATAGCAGTAGCTAGATGGTTGTCTTCTCCTTATGTGCTTCATTGTTGGATCTTGTGAGCTGCCTAACATGATCAAGATCATCTATCTGTAATGCTATATGTTGTGTTTGTCGGGATCCGATGGATAGAGAATACTATGTTATGTTGATTATCAATCTATTACCTATGTGTTATTTATGATCTTGCATGCTCTCCGTTATTAGTAGAGGCTCTGGCCAAGTTTTTGCTCTTAACTCCAAGAGGGAGTATTTATGCTCGATAGTGGGTTCATGCCTCCATTAAATGCAGGACGATGTGACAGAAAGTTCTAAGGTTGTGGATGTGCCGTTGCCACTAGGGATAAAACATTGATGCTATGTCCGAGGATGTAGTTATTGATTACATTACGCACCATACTTAATGCAATTGTCTGTTGTTTGCAACTTAATACTGGAAGGGGTTCGGATGATAACCTGAAGGTGGACTTTTTAGGCATAGATGCATGCTGGATAGCGGTCTATGTACTTTGTCGTAATGCCCAATTAAATCTCACTATACTTATCATATCATGTATGTACATTGTCATGCCCTCTCTATTTGTCAATTGCCCGACTGTAATTTGTTCACCCAACATGCTATTTATCTTATGGGAGAGACACCTGTAGTGAATTGTGGACCCCGGTCCATTCTTTTACATCGAATACAATCTACTGCAATACTTGTTCTACTGTTTTCTGCAAACAATCATCATCCACACTATACATCTAATCCTTTGTTACAGCAAGCCGGTGAGATTGACAACCTCACTGTTTCGTTGGGGCAAAGTACTTTGGTTGTGTTGTGCAGGTTCCACGTTGGCGCCGGAATCCCTGGTGTTGCGCCGCACTACATCTTGCCACCATCAACCTTCAACGTGCTTCTTGGCTCCTCCTGGTTCGATAAACCTTGGTTTCTTTCTGAGGGAAAACTTGCTACTGTGTGCAACATACCTTCCTCTTGGGGTTCCCAACGAACGTGTGTGTTACACGCCATCAGTCTCATCGTAGTCAACTCCTTGAATTTGTCGGAAACCCTTTGCGACAAGTCGAGCTTTATAGACAGTAATATTATCATCAGCATCTGTTTTTCTCTTAAAGATTGATACGCGTACAGCACGCGTCCGTTGGGAACCCCAAGTGGAAGGTGTGATGCGTACAGCAGCAAGTTTCCCTCAGTAAGAAACCAAGGTTTATCGAACCAGTAGGAGCCAAGAAGCACGTTGAAGGTTGATGGCGGCGGGATGTAGTGCGGCGCAACACCAGGGATTCCGGCGCCAACGTGGAACCTGCACAACACAACCAAAGTACTTTGCCCCAACGAAACAGCGAGGTTGTCAATCTCACGGCTTGCTGTAACAAAGGATTAGATGTATAGTGTGGATGATGATTGTTTGCAGAAAACAGTAAAACAAGTATTGCAGCAGATTGTATTCGATGTAAAAGAATGGACCGGGGTCCACAGTTCACTAGAGGTGTCTCTCCCATAAGATAAATAGCATGTTGGGTGAACAAATTACAGTCGAGCAATTGACAAATAGAGAGGGCATGACCATGCACATACATGATATGACGAGTATAGTGAGATTTAATTGGGCATTACGACAAAGTACATAGACCGCTATCCAGCATGCATCTATGCCTAAAAAGTCCACCTTCAGGTTATCATCCGAACCCCTTCCAGTATTAAGTTGCAAACAACAGACAATTGCATTAAGTATGGTGCGTAATGTAATCAATAACTACATCCTTAGACATAGCATCAATGTTTTATCCCTATGGCAACAGCACATCCACAACCTTAGAACTCTCTGTCACTGTCCCAGATTTAATGGAGGCATGAACCCACTATCGAGCATAAATACTCCCTCTTGGAGTTAAGAGCAAAAACTTGGCCAGAGCCTCTACTAATAACGGAGAGCATGCAAGATCATAAACAACACATAGGTAATAGATTGATAATCAACATAACATAGTATTCTCTATCCATCGGATCCCGACAAACACAACATATAGCATTACAGATAGATGATCTTGATCATGTTAGGCAGCTCACAAGATCCGACAATGAAGCACATAAGGAGAAGACAACCATCAAGCTACTGCTATGGACCCATAGTCCAGGGGTGAACTACTCACTCATCACTCCGGAGGCGACCATGGCGGTGAAGAGTCCTCCGGGAGATGATTCCCCTCTCCGGCAAGGTGCCGGAGGCGATCTCCTGAATCCCCCGATATGGGATTGGCGGCGGCGTCTCTGGAAGGTTTTCCGTATCGTGGCTCTCGGTACTGGGGGTTTCGCGACGAAGGCTTTAAGTAGGCGGAAGGGCAACGCGGGGGGCCACACGAGGGCCCCACACACCAGGGCCGCGCGGCCAAAGGCCAGGCCGCGCCGCCCTGTTGTGGCGGCGCCTCGTGGCCCCACTTCCTTTCCCCCTCGGTCTTCTGGAAGCTTCGTGCAAAAATAGGACCCTGGGCGTTGATTTCGTCCAATTCGGAGAATATTTTCTTACTAGGATTTCTGAAACCAAAAACAGCAGAAAACAGCAACTGGCTCTTCGGCATCTCGTTAATAGGTTAGTGCCAGAAAATGCATAAATACGACATATAATGTGTATAAAACATGTAGATATCATCAATAATGTGGCATGGAACATAAGAAATTATCGATACGTCGGAGACGTATCAGCATCCCCAAGCTTAGTTCCTGCTCGTCGGCAGTAAACGATAACAAAGATAATTTCTGGAGTGACATGCCATCATAACCTTGATCATACTATTGTAAGCATATGTAATGAATGCAGCGATCAAAACAATGGTAATGACATGAGTAAACAACTGAATCATAAAGCAAAGACTTTTCATGAATAGTACTTCAAGACAAGCATCAATAAGTCTTGCATAAGAGTTAACTCATAAAGCAATAAATCAAAGTAAAGGTATTGAAACAACACAAAGGAAGATTAAGTTTCAGCGGTTGCTTTCAACTTATAACATGTACATCTCATGGATATTGTCAATGTAAAGTAATATAACAAGTGCAATATGCAAGTATGTAGGAATCAATGCATAGTTCACACAAGTGTTTGCTTCTTGAGGTAGAGAGAAATAGGTGAACTGACTCAACATAAAAGTAAAAGAATGGTCCTTCAAAGAGGAAAGCATCGATTGCTATATTTGTGCTAGAGCTTTGGTTTTGAAAACATGAAACAATTTTGTCAACGGTAGTAATAAAGCATATGTATCATGTAAATTATATCTTACAAGTTGCAAGCCTCATGCATAGTATACTAATAGTGCCCGCACCTTGTCCTAATTAGCTCGGATCACCAGGATTATCATCGCAATACACATGTTTTAACCAAGTGTCACAAAGGGGTACCTCTATACCGCCTGTACAAAGGTCTAAGGAGAAAGTTCGCATTTGGATTTCTCGCTTTTGATTATTCTCAACTTAGGCATCCATACCGGGACAACATTGACAAAAGATAATGGACTCCTCTTTAATGCATAAGCATGTAGCAACAATTAATGTTCTCATATGAGATTGAGGATATATGTCCAAAACTGAAACTTCCACCATGATTCATGGCTTTAGTTAGCGGCCCAATGTTCTTCTCTAACAATATGCATGCTCTAACCATTAAATGAGTGGTAGATCTCCCTTACTTCAGACAAGACGGACATGCATAGCAAATCACATGATATTCAACAAAGAGTTGATGGCGTCCCCAGGAACATGGTTACCGCACAACAAGCAACTTAATAAGAGATAAAGTGCATAAGTACATATTCAATACCACAATAGTTTTTAAGGCTATTTTGTCCCATGAGCTATATATTGCAAAGGCGAATGATGGAAATTTTAAAGGTAGCACTCAAGCAATTTACTTTGGAATGGCGGAGAAATACCATGTAGTAGGTAGGTATGGTGGACACAAATGGCATAGTGGTTGGCTCAAGGATTTTGGATGCATGAGAAGTATTCCCTCTCGATACAAGGTTTAGGCTAGCAAGGTTATTTGAAACAAACACAAGGATGAACCGGTGCAGCAAAACTCACATAAAAGACATATTGTAAACATTATAAGACTCTACACCGTCTTCCTTGTTGTTCAAAACTCAATACTAGAAATTATCTAGACTTTAGAGAGACCAAATATGCAAACCAAATTTTAGCAAGCTCTATGTATTTCTTCATTAATCGGTGCAAAGTATATGATGCAAGAGCTTAAACATGAGCACAACAATTGCCAAGTATCAAATTATTCAAGACATTTTAGAATTACTACATGTAGCATTTCCCGATTCCAACCATATAACAATTTAACGAAGAAGATTCAACCTTCGCCATGAATACTATGAGTAAAGTCTAAGGACATATTTGTCCATATGCAACAGCGGAGCGTGTCTCTCTCCCACACAATGAATGCTAGGATCCATTTTATTCAAACAAAAACAAAAACAAAAAACAAACCGACGCTCCAAGCAAAGTACATAAGATGTGATGGAATAAAAATATAGTTTCAGGGGAGGAACCTGATAATGTTGTCGATGAAGAAGGGGATGCCTTGGGCATCCCCAAGCTTAGATGCTTAAAATATGCAGGGGTGAACCACAGGGGCATCCCCAAGCTTAGAGCTTTCACTCTCCTTGATCATATTGCATCATTTCCCTCTCTTGATCCTTGAAAACTTCCTCCACACCAAACTCGAAACAACTCATTAGAGGGTTAGTGCACAATAAAAATTTATATGTTCAGAGGTGACATAATCATTCTTAACACTTCTGGACATTGCATAAAGCTACTGGACATTAATGGATCAAAGAAATTCATCCAACATAGCAAAAGAGGCAATGCGAAATAAAAGGCAGAATCTGTCAAAACAGAACAGTTCGTAAAGACGAATTTTAAAGTGGCACCAGACTTGCTCAAATGAAAATGCCCAAATTGAATGAAAGTTGCGTACATATCTGAGGATCACTCACGTAAATTGGCATATTTTTCTGAGCTACCTACAGAGAGGCAGGTCGAAATTCGTGACAGCAAAGAAATCTGTTTCTGCGCAGTAATCCAAATCTAGTATGAACCTTATTATCAAAGACTTTACTTGGCACAACAATGCATAAAACTAAGATAAGGAGAGGTTGATACAGTAGTAAACAACTTCCAGGACTCAAATATAAAATAAAAGTACTGTAGTAAAATAATGGGTTGTCTCCCATAAGCGCTTTTCTTTAACGCCTTTCAGCTAGGCGCAGAAAGTGTGTATCAAGTATTATCAAGAGATGGAACATCGACATCATAACTTGTTTTAATAATAGAATCAAAAGGTAACTTCATTCTCTTTCTAGGGAAGTGTTCCATACCTTTCTTGAGAGAAAATTGATATTTAATATTACCTTCCTTCATATCAATGATAGCTCCAACAGTTCAAAGAAAAGGTCTTCCCAATATAATGGGACAAGATGCATTGCATTCAATATCCAAGACAACAAAATCAACGGGGACAAGGTTATTGTTAACGGTAATGCGAACATTATCAACTCTCTCCCCAAAGGTTTCTTTATAGCATTATCAACAAGATTAACATCCAAATAACAATTTTTCAATGGTGGCAAGTCAAGCATATTATAAAGGGATTTCTATTTCTGTGCCCTCGGGTCCTTAGTTGTGCTCAATTTTCCCCAGCTCCTTAGTTTTTCCTCGGTTTTACCCTAGCCTTTGTCTGAAACCCGCAGAAGGAGCAGAAGCAGCTCGGACGGCAGGATTCCGTTAAGTTGACCGTTCCGTGGGGGTCGTGTCATTTGTGGGGCCGCGTCGTGTGGGGCTGGTAGAAAGGAACCGCGTGGGACAGGACGAGACCATGTTTGTGTGGCCGTAGCGTGTGTGGCCGTAGCGTGTGGGGTCGTAGCGTGTGGGGCCGTAGCATGTGGAGCCGTGTGGGTCCGGGACGTGGGCACGAGTGGTTTCTGTCTCTTTCGCCCAGATTAGCAGTTTTCAATGTACCTTTTTCCTCTCTCTCGCTCGATCTCATTCATATTTGATAGCCCAAATTGGTAGCAAATCTAGAGCAGCTTCTCCTTCTGTTTTTTAACGACATTCATTTCTTTATGCCTTCGTTTTTACCCAATCAGGTAGGAAATCTAGGGCACAAATCCAGAAAAAATATAGGATAAGCTGCATACAGCAGCCAACATAGCATAGATATGTTCACGACAGATCCAACAGTAGTACCGATAGAACCCTACAACATAAGCTACATTTTACATGAATTTAAGCTGCTCTACAGATAGAGCAGTCACATACAGAGAGTGCAGTAGGCATGTTCAACGCCTCCAGGTTGCGCCTGTGACTCGCCTGGAGGTTGCGCAGGTGAATCCCAAGTGCTTTGTGTTTGGCCATGAACGCATGCACGTTCACCGTCGTTCCAACTCTAGCGCCGCATCTGCCAATGGATTCAGCATGGTTCACCAGGCAGTTGAAGTCGGTGGCGCGGAGCTTCCTGTTGCAGAAGGGGCACTTGTAAATGCCTCGAGCAAAGGGGCCATCGTAATGGCCAGACTGCAGCCTCCTGAGGACGTGACGAGTCTTGGTGTGGAAGGACTCGTCGTCGCTGTCGACGTCGCTGCTCTGCACCTGTCACGTAGCACCAAAGATCGTGCAAAAAACACGGAGTCAATTGCAACGATGATGGAACAGAGAGTGAACAAAGATCATGCATGATAATATGGGCTCGAAAAAAAGAGGTAGCCTCAGTTACATTGGACACACTTATATCCAGGATTTGAGTCAGCAAACCACAGATCATGCACAACAAATTTGTACACACCAATTGTTCTTGACCAAACCCTGAATCAATTTGTGCCCAAATATTCATCATCATCGGCACAAATCTTAAACAAAAGCAAATCACAAATGGATTGAACTAGGGAACAAACGCACCCTAATAATGCTAGATCTAACACAAATGGATTGAACTAGGAACAGATGAACCCTAATAATGCTAGATCTAACACAAAAGGATTGAAATGGGATAAGAACAAGGGAGCAAAGGGTTACCTCCGGCTCGTCGTCGACGATGTTGGTGTCGTAGGGGTTCTCCGGCGTGACGTACGGCGCTGGTTCGTACGGGTCCCAAGCGACGGGGGCCTGGACGGTGGCGGCGGCCGATGCGCCGGCTGCTACGTTGGAAGCAGCGACAGGGGCCTGGACGGGGGCAGCGGCCGATGCACCGGCGGCTGATGCTCCGACAATGGGCATCTCATTCTTCTCCATCGCCGGCGGTTTTCTTCGGGGTTTTTTCTTCGGTTGTGGAGAAGATGATGGGACAGGAGAGGCGATTGCAGTGAGAAAGTGCGTCGAGGGAGAGGAAAAGGGCTCTATAAAGACGAAGGTGGCGTGCACCGCAACACGCGTCCGCTATGCACGGCTGCAGCGTGCACCGCGACACGAGTCTAACCCTGGGACGTTAGGTGTACTCAGTTATAACCTCGGGCCTTATACAGAAATTTTATCTGTACTCAGTTTTCCCCTCGAGTACTTAGACTGGCAAGTGCAATATACTCAGTTTTACCCTCAAGTAGCTAGTCAACAGAGAGTCAACAAATGAGATTAACATATCTAATTGAGTCATTTCATGCGCAAAAAAAAATCAAAAAAATAAAAACATAGTGGCACCTACTCATGGAGTCTTCCTACGCAATCTGCCACCAAGAAAACCTTAACAAACATATATAAATCAAGTTTTACCACAAATTGCCACTTCTCGGAATCACTAGTGTAGCTATGAAGATGCATGGTTTTCCACTCAAACCCCTTTGCAAAACATCTTCCCCAAAAACATAGTTTGTCTAAATGATGCCATAATTGTCACACTCATGTATATTTGAATTGCAAATAATTTGATGTAGCCCAATATGAATTATATTGTAGAAAACACGCATTTTTCATTTTGTAATTCTTTTTGTTTGAATCCCTTAGTCTATTTACTATTTATGTGCCCTTGGATTGTTAGTACTACTCAGTTTTGCCCTCAAGTTCTGTCACAAATGCTCTCGAAGCCCAAACTTATCCGATTGGTTGAGCCGTTGTCACACGGATCGACTCCACGAACCGCTGATCAACTGATCTAGCAGGCGTATACCCCTCCCCGTCTCTTCGTGGCCACCCCTCTCTCTCTCTTCGTGGCCACCCCTCTCTCTCTGTCGGTGGATGCATTATTGTCACCCCTCTAACAATTATCAACTATCTTTCGCTTTCCTTTTTCTTTTAGGGGATATAGTTTTGGCATATAGTTTCGGTAATTTGAAACGGCCCAAAAGTGGTATAATTTCGGTATAAACATGAGGCATACATATTTGCGGATTTCGGTGAATGCATTATTGTCACCCCTCTAACAATTATCAACCATCTTTCGCTTTCCTTTTTCTTTTAGGGGATATAGTTTTGGCATATAGTTTCGGTAATTTGAAACGGCCCAAAAGTGGTATAATTTCGGTATAAACATGAGGCATACATATTTGCGGATTTCGGTGAATGCATTATTGTCACCCCTCTAACAATTATCAACCATCTTTCGCTTTCCTTTTTCTTTTAGGGGATATAGTTTTGGCATATAGTTTCGGTAATTTGAAATGGCCCAAAAGTGGTATAATTTTGGTATAAACATGAGGCATACATATTTGCGGATTTCGGTGAATGCATTATTGTCACCCCTCTAACAATTATCAACTATCTTTCGCTTTCCTTTTTCTTTTAGGGGATCCCATATAGTTTTGGCGTTTTAGTAATTTGAAACGGCCCAAAAGTGGTATAATTATCAACTTTTTTTAGCATTCCAATATAGTTGGTAATTTCGGTGAATGCACACACTAACTATGAAAACAAATACAAGTACATGTAACTGAATAATGAATTTGTAACAAGGTATCCCTTGTAACAACTTCTAGCGCCTGGTGAGCAATGATAAGAATCTGATCGCAATTATACAACAGAAAAAACAACCAGCCATCAGATTAGCTTGCTTCTTCAACTCGATCAGCTGCCTTAACTGCTTGTTCATTTTCTTCAGTTCTCCCTTCACTTCCTCCAGTCCTACATTGGGAGCATTAGGCATAATCGGAACGGCTCCTCTCTCCGCCGCCTTCTCTCTGACAAGTCCCCCCTCCCAAATTGCGCTCCCCAATAGCGCCAATTGATTCCTGCAATTGAAGCCTCCGAACGTACACATCGATCCACTCGAAATGCCTGCATTTCTTCAGGATCTGAAAACAACAACGGGAACCCTAAATCCCAAATTCGAGGGAATAGCAAGAAAATCGAGAGAAAACAGAGAAATTGGAGCGAGATCTAACCTTATCCCCCTCTCTATATGGCAAGCTCTCGCATGCAAGGAACTCACGTCCACGGTTGCCATTCTTGTCCGTCTTACAGATCGACCGCTTTAGAGGCTCCTGGCGTGGGTAGTCAGGGCATCTTGTCAAAGGCACGGGTCCATACTGCGGCCATGAAGAACGGGAGGTCGAAGAGAAACTAGACATCACCCGCCTGCCGGAGAAGGGCTGCCGCTGGCGGAGAAGAAGAACAATGGGGCGCGGGGAAAGAAAGGGGAAGCAATGGCACGGGCATGGGATGGCTCGGGCTCCCATTTTGCAACGGTCACCTGGGTAAGCTGTGGGTCCGGCGCACTAACGTGGACAAGTTGTGGGTCCCACGATGATCTGGATAAGTGAAGACGTGTCCACTGCGGGGCACCAACAGCGGCCCCACTTGCCAGCACCAACCAACGTCAACTAAATGGGATTCCTTCCATCCGAGCTCCTTCTGCGGGTTTCAGACAAGGTCTTGGGGAAAACTGAGGAAAAACTAAGGGGCTGGGGAAAACTGAGCACAACTAAGGAGCCAGGGGCACGAAAATAGAAATCCCTATTATAAATCTTCTTAGGCATAACGGAAATACTTGCACCAAGATCACATAAAGCATTAAAATCAAAGTCATTGACCTTCATCTTAATGATGGGCTCCCAACCATCTTCTAACTTTCTAGGAATAGAAGTTTCAAGTTTTAGTTTCTCCTCTCTAGCTTTTATGAGAGCATTTGTAATATGTTTTGTAAAAGCCAAGTTTATAGCACTAGCATTAGGACTCTTAGCTAGTTTTTGCAAGAACTTTATAACTTCAGAGATGTGACAATCATCAAAGTCTAAACCATTATGATCTACAGCAATGGGATCATCATCCCCAATGTTGGAAAAAATTTCAGCAGTTTTATCACAGGCAGTTTCAGCAGTTTTAGCAGTTTTTTGCAGTTTTGCAGGCTTTGCATTAGGAGTAGAAACATTGCCAACACCAATTATTTTACCATTGATAGTAGGAGGTGCAGCAACATATGAATCATTAACATTACTAGTGGTGGTAATAGTCCAAACTTTAGCTACATTATTCTCTTTAGCTAGTTTTTCATTTTCCTCTCTTTCCCACCTAGCATGCAATTCAGCCATCAATCTTATATTCTCATTAATTCTAACTTGGATGGCATTTGCTGTAGTAACAATTTTATTTTCAATATCCTTATTAGGCATAACTTTCAATTTTAAAAGATCAACATCAGAGGCAAGTCTATCAACCTTAGAAGCAAGTATATCAATTTTCCCAAGCTTTTCTTCAACAGATTTGTTAAAAGCAGTTTGTGTACTAATAAATTCTTTAAGCATAGCTTCAAGTCCAGGGGGTGTGTGATGGCGTGTATTTCACACGTTCGTTGGGCAACCCCAAGAGGAAGGTATGATGCGCACAGCAGCAAGTTTTCCCTCAGAAAGAAACCAAGGTTTATCGAACCAGGAGGAGCCAAGAAGCACGTTGAAGGTTGATGGCGGCGAGATGTAGTGCGGCGCAACACCAGGGATTCCGGCGCCAACGTGGAACCTGCACAACACAACCAAAGTACTTTGCCCCAACGAAACAGTGAGGTTGTCAATCTCACCGGCTTGCTGTAACAAAGAGTTAACCGTATTGTGTGGAAGATGATTGTTTGCAGAAAACAGTAGAACGTATTGCGATGGGATTGTATTTCAGTAAAGAGAATTGGACCGGGGTCCACAGTTCACTAGAGGTGTCTCTCCCATAAGACAAACAGCATGTTGGGTGAACAAATTACAGTTGGGCAATTGACAAATAAAGAGAGCATGACCATGCACATACATATCATGATGAGTATAGTGAGATTTAATTGGGCATTACGACAAAGTACATAGACCGCCATCCAACTGCATCTATGCCTAAAAAGTCCACCTTCAGGTTATCATCCGAACCCCCTCCAGTATTAAGTTGCAAACAACAGACAATTGCATTAAGTATGGTGCGTAATGTAACTAGTGACTACATCCTTGAACATAGCACTAATGTTTTATCCCTAGTGGCAACAGCACAACACAACCTTAGAACTTTCTGTCCTTTGTCCCGGTGTCAATGCGGGCATGAACCCACTATCGAGCATAAGTACTCCCTCTTGGAGTTATAAGCATCTACTTGGCCAGAGCATCTACTAGTAACGGAGAGCATGCAAGATCATAAACAACACATAAGCATAACTTTGATAATCAACATAACAAGTATTCTCTATTCATCGGATCCCAACAAACGCAACATATAGAATTACAGTTAGATGATCTTGTTCATGTTAGGCAGCTCACCCGCTCCGACAATGATATCTCAATGGTGAGACGACAACCATCTAGCTACTGCGATGGACCCTTAGTCCAGGGGTTGACTACTGACACATCACACCGGAGGCGACCATGGCGGCGTAGAGTCCTCCGGAGATGATTCCCCTCTCGGCAGGGTGCGGAGGCGATCTCTGGATCCCCCGAGATGGGATCGGCGGCGGCGGCGTCTCTGGAAGGTTTTCCGTATCGTGGTTCTCGGTACTGGGGTTTTCGTCACGGAGGCTATTTGTAGGCGGAAGGGCAGAGTCGGGAGCCAGATGAGGGGGCCACACCATAGGGCGGCGCGGGCCCCCCCTGGGCCGCGCCGCCACGTGGTGTCGCCACCTCGTGGCCCCACTTCGTGTGTTCTTCGGTCTTCTGGAAGCTCCGTGGAAAAATAGGCCCCTGGGCTTTGATTTCGTCCAATTCCGAGAATATTTCCTTACTAGGATTTACGAAACCAAAAACAGCGACGACAAAGAATCGGCACTTCGGCATCTTGTTAATAGGTTAGTTCCGGAAAATGCACAAATATGACATAAATTGTGCATAAAACATGTAGATTACATCAATAATGTGGCATGGTACATAAGTAATTATCGATAAGTCGGTGACGGATCAGCATCCCCAAGCTTAGTTACGCTCGTCCCGGCGGGTAAAAGCGATAACACGAGATAATTTACGGAGTGACATGCCATCATAATCTTGATCATACTATTTGTAAAGCATATGTAGTGAATGCAGCGATCAAAACAATGTGTATGACATGAGTAAACAAGTGAATCATATAGCAAAGACTTTTCATGAATAGCACTTCAAGACAAGCATCAATAAGTCTTGCATAAGAGTTAACTCATAAAGCAATAATTCAAAGTAAAGGCATTGAAGCAACACAAAAGAAGATTAAGTTTCAGCGGTTGCTTTCAACTTGTAACATGTATATCTCATGGATATTGTCAACATAGAGTAATATAATAAGTGCAATAAGCAAGTATGTAGGAATCAATGCACAGTTCACACAAGTGTTTGCTTCTTGAGGTGGAGAGAAATAGGTGAACTGACTCAACATTGAAAGTAAAAGAATGGTCCTCATAGAGGAAAAGCATCGATTGCTATATTTGTGCTAGAGCTTTGATTTTGAAAACATGAAACAATTTTGTCAACGGTAGTAATAAAGCATATGCATCATGTAAATTATATCTTATAAGTTGCAAGCCTCATGCATAGTGTACTAATAGTGCCCGCACCTTGTCCTAATTAGCTTGGACTACCTGGATTATCACCGCAATACATATGCTTTAACCAAGTATCACAAAGGGGTACCTCTATGCCGCTTTGTACAAAGGTCTAAGGAGAAAGCTCGCATTGGATTTCTCGCTTTTGATTATTCTCAACTTAGACATCCATACCGGGACAACATAGACAACAGATAATGGACTCCTCTTTTAATGCTTTAAGCATTCAACAACAATTAATTCTTTTCTCATTAGAGATTTGAGGATGTTTGTCCAAAACTGAAACTTCCACCATGGAACATGGCTTCGGTTAAGCGGCCCAATGTTCTTCTCTCACAATATGCATGCTCAAACCATTCAACTCGAGTAGATCGCCCTTACTTGAGACAAGACGAACATGCATAGCAACTCACATGAAATTCAACAATGAGTTGATGGCGTTCCCCGATAAACATGGTTATCGCACAACAAGCAACTTAATAAGAGATAAAGTGCATAATTACATATTCAATACCACAATAGTTTTTAAGCTATTTGTCCCATGAGCTATATATTGCAAAGGTGAATGATGGAATTTTAAAGGTAGCACTCAAGCAATTTACTTTGGAATGGCTGGAAAATACCATGTAGTAGGTAGGTATGGTGGACACAAATGGCATAGTGGTTGGCTCAAGTATTTTGGATGCATGAGAAGTATTCCCTCTCGATACAAGGTTTAGGCTAGCAAGGCTTATTTGAAACAAACTCAAGGATGAACCGGTGCAGCAAAACTCACATAAAAGACATATTGAAAACATTATAAGACTCTACACCGTCTTCCTTGTTGTTCAAACTCAATACTAGAAATTATCTAGACCTTAGAGAAACCAAATATGCAAACCAATTTTAGCATGCTCTATGTATTTCTTCATTAATGGGTGCAAAGCATATGATGCAAGAGCTTAAACATGAGCACAACAATTGCCAAGTATCACATTACCCAAAACATTTATAGCAATTACTACATGTATCATTTTCCAATTCCAACCATATAACAATTTAACGAAGGAGAAACTTCGCCATGAATACTATGAGTAGAAACCAAGGACATACTTGTCCACATGCTACAGCGGAGCGTGTCTCTCTCCCATAAAGTGAATGCTAGGATCCATTTTATTCAAACAAAACAAAAACAAAAACAAACCGACGCTCCAAGAAAAAGCACATAAGATGTGATGGAATAAAAATATAGTTTCAGGGAGGAACCTGATAATGTTGTCGATGAAGAAGGGGATGCCTTGGGCATCCCCAAGCTTAGACGCTTGAGTCTTCTTGATATATGCAGGGGTGAACCACCGGGTGCATCCCCAAGCTTAGAGCTTTCACTCTCCTTGATCATGTTGCATCATACTCCTCTCTTGATCCTTGAAAACTTCCTCCACACCAAACTCGAAACAACTCATTAGAGGGTTAGTGCACATTATAAATTGACATATTCAGAGGTGACACAATCATTCTTAACACTTCTGGACATTGCATAATGCTACTGGACATTAGTGAATCAAAGAAATTCATCCAACATAGCGAAAGAGGCAATGCGAAATAAAAGGCAGAATCTGTCAAAACAGAACAGTTCGTATTGACGAATTTTAAAATGGCACCAGACTTGCTCAAATGAAAATGCTCAAATTGAATGAAAGTTGCGTACATATCTGAGGATCATGCACGTAAATTGGCTTAATTTTCTGAGCTACCTACAGGGAGGTGGACCCAGATTCGTGACAGCAAAGAAATCTGGAACTGTGCAGTAATCCAAATCTAGTACTTACTTTTCTATCAACGGCTTAACTTGGCACAACAAAACACAAAACTAAGATAAGGAGAGGTTGCTACAGTAGTAAACAACTTCCAAGACACAAAATAAAAACAAAGTACTGTAGGTAAAAACATGGGTTGTCTCCCATAAGCGCTTTTCTTTAACGCCTTTCAGCTAGGCGCAGAAAGTGTGCATCAAGTATTATCAAGAGATGGTGCATCAACCTTACCTTGAGCTTTACCCTTACCTTTCTTGTTGTTTTTCTTTCCCTTTGGTTTAGGAAATATATGAGTTTCTCCCGGTATAGAGGTGAATTTCAGAGTGCCTTCTCCGACATCAATGACTGCTCCCAATAGTTTCAGCAGGGATCTTCCGAGTGTGAGTTTTCCTGTTTCAACAACAAGATAATCAATGGATATTGTTCTTCCACGAATAGTTGTATGCACACCTGCAGCTATTCCTTTAGGAGTTATGGTAGAGTTATCAATGAGAGTTATTTCTTCTCCTCCTTCCTCAACTCCCCAAAGTTTCAAAGATTTATAAATACTTTCAGGCATAAGGCAAAATTCATACATAATATCACAAGAGGGCATGGAGGGTTCGATCACCGATAACAATTTTAACAGCAGGATCCCACAATGAGAGTTTAGAGTTCACTAAAACTTGTTCAAGACGATTACGAACGTGGCAATAGTTATCATTCAAGCGAGATGTACTTATCTCTAGATTATTTAATCTACTATATATGCTAGTGAGGACTGAATCAAAGTTATTAGCTGAATCATGTGATGCAACCAACTTCTTTATGGCATTAAAAGCTTGATCCCCATTGCAATGAAGGAAATCTCCTCCCACCAAAGTATCCAAAGCATATCTATAGCGAACCATAAGACCAAAATAAAAATTACTAAGGAGCAAACTTAGAGTCATTTGAGGTTCAGTTTTACGATAAGAAGAAAAAATTCTAGACCAAGCATCCTTAAAACTCTCCTCATCCCCTTGTTTAAAAGTGAAGACTAATTCTTCAGGTGAAGAAGTAACAGGTTCAGAGCTAGACATGGTAACAAAAGTAACTAATTTTTTTTGTATTTTTAATATAGAGTGCAAGACAATAAAGCAAACTAGATAATTAAATGCAAGTAAACTAATTTTTTTGTATTTTCGATATAGCAAACAAGATAACAAAATAAAGTAAAACTAGCAACTAATTTTTTTGTATTTTGATTTAGTGCAGCAAACAAAGTAGTAAATAAAACTAAGCAAGACAAAAACAAAGTAAAGAGATTGAGAAGTGGAGACTCCCCTTGCAGCGTGTCTTGATCTCCCCGGCAACGGCGCCAGAAAAAGAGCTAGATGGCGTGTATTTCACACGTTCGTTGGGCAACCCCAAGAGGAAGGTATGATGCGCACAGCAGCAAGTTTTCCCTCAGAAAGAAACCAAGGTTTATCGAACCAGGAGGAGCCAAGAAGCACGTTGAAGGTTGATGGCGGCGAGATGTAGTGCGGCGCAACACCAGGGATTCCGGCGCCAACGTGGAACCTGCACAACACAACCAAAGTACTTTGCCCCAACGAAGCTTGATGAGGTTGTCAATCTCACCGGCTTGCTGTAACAAAGAGTTAACCGTATTGTGTGGAAGATGATTGTTTGCAGAAAACAGTAGAACAGTATTGCAGTAGATTGTATTTCAGTAAAGAGAATTGGACCGGGGTCCACAGTTCACTAGAGGTGTCTCTCCCATAAGACAAACAACATGTTGGGTGAACAAATTACAGTTGGGCAATTGACAAATAAAGAGAGCATGACCATGCACATACATATCATGATGAGTATAGTGAGATTTAATTGGGCATTACGACAAAGTACATAGACCGCCATCCAACTGCATCTATGCCTAAAAAGTCCACCTTCAGGTTATCATCCGAACCCCCTCCAGTATTAAGTTGCAAACAACAGACAATTGCATTAAGTATGGTGCGTAATGTAACTAGTGACTACATCCTTGAACATAGCACTAATGTTTTATCCCTAGTGGCAACAGCACAACACAACCTTAGAACTTTCATCCTTGTCCCAGGTGTCAATGCAGGCATGAACCCACTATCGAGCATAAGTACTCCCTCTTGGAGTTATAAGCATCTACTTGGCCAGAGCATCTACTAGTAACGGAGAGCATGCAAGATCATAAACAACACATAAGCATAACTTTGATAATCAACATAACAAGTATTCTCTATTCATCGGATCCCAACAAACGCAACATATAGAATTACAGATAGATGATCTTGATCATGTTAGGCAGCTCACAAGATCCGACAATGATAGCACAATGGGGAGAAGACAACCATCTAGCTACTGCTATGGACCCATAGTCCAGGGGTAGACTACTCACACATCACACCGGAGGCGACCATGGCGGCGTAGAGTCCTCCGGGAGATGATTCCCCTCTCCGGCGAGTGCCGGAGGCGATCTCTGGATCCCCGAGATGGGATCGGCGGCGGCGGCGTCTCTGGAAGGTTTTCCGTATCGTGGTTCTCGGTACTGGGGTTTTCGTCACGGAGGCTATTTGTAGGCGGAAGGGCAGAGTCGGGAGCCAGACGAGGGGGCCACACCATAGGGCGGCGCGGGCCCCCCCTGGGCCGCGCCGCCACGTGGTGTCGCCACCTCGTGGCCCCACTTCGTGTGTTCTTCGGTCTTCTGGAAGCTCCGTGGAAAAATAGGCCCCTGGGCTTTGATTTCGTCCAATTCCGAGAATATTTCCTTGCTAGGATTTCTGAAACCAAAAACAGCAGAAAACAGCAACTGGCACTTCGGCATCTTGTTAATAGGTTAGTTCCAGAAAATGCACAAATATGACATAAAGTGTGCATAAAACATGTAGATAACATCAATAATGTGGCATGGAACATAAGAAATTATCGATACGTCGGAGACGTATCAGTGTGTTCCTATTATTGTTGTAATAATTCCCATAAGAATTACCATAACCGTTACCATTATTATAAGGATATGGCCTATAGTTATTACTAGAATTGTTCCGATAAGCATTGTTGTTGAAATTATTATTTTTAATGTAGTTTACATCAACATGTTCTTCTTGAGCAACCAACGAAGCTAACGAAACATTATTAGGATCAACATTAGTCCTATCATTCACAAGCATAGACATAATAGCATCAATCTTATCACTCAAGGAAGAGGTTTCTTCGACAGAATTTACCTTCTTACCTTGTGGAGCTCTTTCCGTGTGCCATTCAGAGTAATTAATCATCATATTATCAAGAAGCTTTGTTGCTTCACCAAGAGTGATGGACATAAAGGTACCTCCAGCAGCTGAATCCAATAGGTTCCGCAAAGAAAAATTCAGTCCTGCATAAAAGGTTTGGATGATCATCCAAGTAGTCAGTCCATGGGTTGGGCAATTCTTTACCAAAGATTTCATTCTCTCCCATGCTTGAGCAACATGTTCATTATCTAATTGCTTGAAATTCATTATGCTACTTCTCAAAGATATAATTTTAGCGGGAGGATAATATCTACCAATAAAAGCATCCTTACATTTAGTCCAAGAATCAATACTATTTCTAGGCAGAGATAGCAACCAATCTTTAGCTCTTCCTCTTAAGGAGAAAGGAAACAATTTTAATTTTATAATGTCACCATCTACATCCTTATACTTTTGCATTTCACATAGTTCAACAAAATTATTAAGATGGGCAGCAGCATCATCAGAACTAACACCAGAAAATTGCTCTCTCATAACAAGATTCAGTAAAGCAGGTTTAATTTCAAAGAATTCTGCTGTAGTAGCTGGTGGAGCAATAGGTGTGCATAAGAAATCATTATTATTTGTGGTTGTGAAGTCACACAACTTAGTATTTTCAGGAGTACCCATTTTAGCAGTAGTAAATAAAGCAAACTAGATAAAATAAATGCAAGTAACTAATTTTTTTGTGTTTTTGATATAGAGTGCAAGACAGTAAATAAAGTAAAACTAGCAACTAATTTTTTTGTGTTTTGATTTAGTGCAGCAAACAAAGTAGTAAATAAAATAAAGCAAGACAAAATCGAAGTAAAGAGATTGGATTGTGGAGACTCCCCTTGCAGCGTGTCTTGATCTCCCCGGCAACGGCGCCAGAAATTTAGCTTGATACGCGTACAGCACGCGTCCGTTGGGAACCCCAAGTGGAAGGTGTGATGCGTACAGCAGCAAGTTTCCCTCAGTAAGAAACCAAGGTTTATCGAACCAGTAGGAGCCAAGAAGCACGTTGAAGGTTGATGGCGGCGGGATGTAGTGCGGCGCAACACCAGGGATTCCGGCGCCAACGTGGAACCTGCACAACACAACCAAAGTACTTTGCCCCAACGAAACAGCGAGGTTGTCAATCTCACCGGCTTGCTGTAACAAAGGATTAGATGTATAGTGTGGATGATGATTGTTTGCAGAAAACAGTAAAACAAGTATTGCAGCAGATTGTATTCGATGTAAAAGAATGGACCGGGGTCCACAGTTCACTAGAGGTGTCTCTCCCATAAGATAAATAGCATGTTGGGTGAACAAATTACAGTCAAGCAATTGACAAATAGAGAGGGCATGACCATGCACATACATGATATGACGAGTATAGTGAGATTTAATTGGGCATTACGACAAAGTACATAGACCGCTATCCAGCATGCATCTATGCCTAAAAAGTCCACCTTCAGGTTATCATCCGAACCCCTTCCAGTATTAAGTTGCAAACAACAGACAATTGCATTAAGTATGGTGCGTAATGTAATCAATAACTACATCCTTAGACATAGCATCAATGTTTTATCCCTAGTGGCAACAGCACATCCACAACCTTAGAACTTTCTGTCACTGTCCCAGATTTAATGGAGGCATGAACCCACTATCGAGCATAAATACTCCCTCTTGGAGTTAAGAGCAAAAACTTGGCCAGAGCCTCTACTAATAACGGAGAGCATGCAAGATCATAAACAACACATAGGTAATAGATTGATAATCAACATAACATAGTATTCTCTATCCATCGGATCCCGACAAACACAACATATAGCATTACAGATAGATGATCTTGATCATGTTAGGCAGCTCACAAGATCCGACAATGAAGCACATAAGGAGAAGACAACCATCTAGCTACTGCTATGGACCCATAGTCCAGGGGTGAACTACTCACTCATCACTCCGGAGGCGACCATGGCGGTGAAGAGTCCTCCGGGAGATGATTCCCCTCTCCGGTAGGGTGCCGGAGGCGATCTCCTTAATCCCCCGAGATGGGATTGGCGGCGGCGGCATCTCTGGAAGGTTTTCCGTATCGTGGCTCTCGGTACTGGGGGTTTCGCGACGAAGGATTTAAGTAGGCGGAAGGGCAACGCGGGGGGCCACACGAGGGCCCCACACACCAGGGCCGCGCGGCCAAAGGCCAGGCCGCGCCGCCCTGTTGTGGCGGCGCCTCGTGGCCCCACTTCCTTTCCCCCTCGTTCTTCTGGAAGCTTCATGCAAAAATAGGACCCTGGGCGTTGATTTCGTCCAATTCCGAGAATATTTCCTTACTAGGATTTCTGAAACCAAAAACAGCAGAAAACAGCAACTGGCTCTTCGGCATCTCGTTAATAGGTTAGTGCCAGAAAATGCATAAATACGACATATAATGTGTATAAAACATGTAGGTATCATCAATAATGTGGCATGGAACATAAGAAATTATCGATACGTCGGAGATGTATCAAAGATCATTTATTCCCGACAGCCTTGCGGCTATCAGGTAAGTCTACCAAAGTCCACACTTGGTTATCATACATGGATCCCATTTCGGATTTCATGGCTTCTTGCCATTTGTTGGAATCTGGGCTCATCATTGCTTCCTCATATGTTGCAGGTTCTTCATCATTGTTATCCACAATCATGACATTTAGACAGGGATCATACCAATCAGGAGTGGTACGCTCCCTCGTCGATCTGCGAGGTTCAGTAGCTTCCTCGTTCGAAGTTTCATGATCATTATCATTTGCTTTCTCTCCTATCGGTGTAGGCTGTACAGGAACATCTTCCGGCACTGCGCTATTCTGATCTACGAGAGAAGGTTCAATAACCTCGTCGAGTTCTACTTTCCTTCCAGTCACTTCTTTAGTGAGAAACTCCTTCTCAAGAAAGGATCTGTTCTTGGCAACAAAGATTTTGCCTTCGGATCTGTGATAGAAAGTGTACCCAATTGTTTTCTTTAGGGTATCCTATGAAGATGCATTTCTCCGCTTTGGGTTCTAGCTTGTCAGGTTGTAACTTCTTTACATAAGCTTCGCAACCCCAAACTTTAAGAAACGACAGCTTAGGTTTCTTCCCAAACCATAATTCATACAGTGTCGTTTCAATGGATTTAGATGGTGCCCTATTTAAAGTGAATGCGGCTGTCTCTAATGCATAACCCCAAAATGATAACGGCAAATCAGTAAGAGACATCATAGAACGAACCATATCTAAGAGAGTTTGATTACGATGTTCGGACACACCATTGCACTGTGGTGTTCCCGGTGGTGTCAACTATGAAAGTATTCCGCATTTCTTTAAATGCATGCCAAACTCATAACTTAGATATTCGCCTCTACTGTCAGAACACAGAAACTTAATCTTCTTGTTACGTTGATTTTCTACTTCACTTTGTAATTCCTTAAACTTCTCGAAAGTTTCGGACTTATGTTTCATGAAGTAAATATACCCATATCTACTCAGATCATCCGTGAAGGTTAGAACATAACGATAACCACCGCGTGATGCTATACTCATTGGTCCGCACACATCGGTATGTATGATTTCCAATAAGTCTGTAGCTCGCTCCATTGTACCAGAGAATGGAGTCGTAGTCATTTTTCCCATTAGACATGCTTCGCATCTGTCAAGTGACTCAAAGTCAAGTGACTCAAGAAGTTCATCGGAATGGAGTTTCTTCATGCGCTTCACTCCAATATGACCAAGACGACAGTGCCACATATACGTAGAATTATCATTCAATTTAATTCGCTTAGCATCAATGTTATGAACATGTGTATCACTACTGTCGAGATTTAACAAGAATAAACCATAAAAGATATTCATATAAATAGAACCATCATTATTCTCTGACTTAAATGAATAACCGTCTTGCACCAAACAAGATCCAGATATAATGTTCATGCTCAACGCAGGCACAAAATAACAATTATTAAGGTTTAAAACTAATCCCGAAGGTAGATGTAGAGGGAGCGTGCCGACGGCGATCACATCGACCTTGGATCCATTTCCAACGCGCATCGTCACCTCGTCCCTCGCTAGGCTTCGTTTATTTCGTAGTTCCTCTTTTGAGTTACAAATGTGAGCAACCGAACCAGTATCAAATACCCAGGCACTACTACGAGAACCCGTAAGATAGACATCAATAACATGTATATCAAATATACCTTTCTTCTTGACAAGGCCGCTCTTCAGATCAGCCATGTACTTGGGGCAATTACGCTTCCAGTGCCCCTTCTCCTTGCAGTAATAGCACACAGTATCAGGTTTAGGGCCAGCCTTAGGCTTCTCAGGAGGCGCAGCAACTTTCTTTCCGCCCTTCTTGAAGTTGCCCTTCTTAGGTTTGCCTTGCTTCTTGAAATTGGTGGTCTTGTTGACCATCAACACTTGGTTCTCTTTTCGTATCTCTACCTCAGCAGATTTCAGCATGGAGAAGAGTTCAGGTAACTCTTTGTTCATGTTCTGCATGTTGTAGTTCATTACAAAGTTCTTGTAACTAGGTGGCAGTGATTGGAGTACACGATGAATACCCAGCTGGTTAGGAATCACTATCCCCAAGTCACTGAGCTTCTTCGCATGCCTGGACATAGCGAGCATGTGCTCACTAACGGAGCTACCCTCTTCCATCATACAGCCAAAGAAGTGTTTCGAGGCCTCATAGCTTTCCACGGCCGCATGAGTTTCAAAAATAGTTTTTAGCTCATGGACCAGCTCATAAGGATCGTGGTGCTCAAAATGCTTTTGGAGCTCTGCCTCTAGGCTGCACAGGATGGCACACTGCACTTGAGAGCACTGAGTTACCCGAGTCTCGTAAACATTCTTTACATCCTCAGATATTGCAGGTGGTGGTGGGGGACCTAGCGGTGCTTCGAGCACATATTGCAGATTTCCACCATTGAGGAAAATCCTCACATGAGGAACCAGTCGGTGAAGTTCTTACCATTGCTTTTAAGCTTTTCTTTCTCTAGGAACTGGTTAAAATTTATGGAGGGGGGCGCCATGATCTACAACATATTTGCAAAGAGTTTAGACTAAGTTTATGATAAATTGAGTTCAAATTTTAATTCTTAAATTAACTAGGTGAACTCCCACTCAAAACAATATCCCTCGCATTGTCTTAGTGATCACACGAACCAAATCCACAACACCAAATCCGATCATCATGAGAAAAGATGTATCTTCAAAGGCAAACACTCAAAGTGTTCATCATATCATTCATATGATTCATGCTCTACCTTTCGGTATCCCGTGTTCCGAGACCATGTATGTACATGCTAGGCTCGTCAAGGCAACCTTAGTATCCGCGTGTGCAAAACTGGCTTGCACCCGTTGTATGCACATGTAGAATCTATCACACCCGATCATCACGTGATGCTTCGAAACGACAAGTCTTAGCAACGGTGCATACTAAGGATGAACACTTTATTATCATGATATTTAGTGAGAGGGATCATCTTATAATGCTACCGTCGCGATCTAAGCAATACAAGATGCATAAAACGATTAACATCACATGCAATTCATATGTGATATGATATGGCCCTTTTGTCTTTGCGCCTTTGATCTTCATCTCCAAAGCACGGACATGATCTCCATCATCAACGGGCATGATCTCCATCATCGTCGGTGTAGCGTCAAGGTCTATGGCGTCGTCTTCATGGTTGTTCTCCCATGTAGCAACTATTACAACTACTTTGAAATAATACTTCAACATGAAATTTAAAGACAACCATAAGGCTCCTGCCGGTTGCCACAATACAATAATGATCATCTCATACATATTCATCATCATATCATGGCCATATCACATCACCAAACCCTGCAAAAACAAGTTACACGCCTCTAATTTGGTTTGCATATTTTATGTGGTTTAGGGTTTTCGAGTAAGATCCAATCTACCTACGAACCTGAACCACAACGGTGATACTAGTGTTGTCAATAGAAAGAGTAGATTGAATCTTCACTATGGTGGGAGAGACAGTCACCCGCAAAGCCACTTATGCAATACAAGTTGCATGTCAAGCGTGGAGCAAATCTCATGAACGCGGTCATGTAAAGTTAGCCCGAGCCGCTTCATCCCACCATCCCGCAAGATGCAAACTACACCAACTAAAGAAAAAAAAAGCATCAACGCCCACAAAACCATTGTGTTCTACTCGTGCAACCAATCTATGCATAAAAACCTGGCTGTGATACCACTGATGGGATTCGTAACATAGAAAACAAAAAATTTCCTACCGCAAGAACGAATAACAAGCCAAGATCCAATCTAGAAGATGGCAGCAACGAGAAGATCATGAGACTATCCCTCGAAGATTTCCAAAGCCTACGAGATTAGATCTCGTTGTTGCTGAAGATGATCACTTGCCGCTTTCAAAAGCGCGTAGAAGAGCTTGACGGTGCCACAGTCGGGCAGCACCTCCGTACTCGGTAACACGTTCGGTGTTGATGACGACATCCTTCTCCCCGTTCCAGCAGGAAGCGGAAGTAGTAGATCCTCCTCGGAATCCCGACAGCACGACGGCGTGGTGTCGGTGGCGGTGGAGATCTCCGGCAGGGCTTCGCCTAAGATCTACGGGAGAGGTGGGAGGAGGGAGGCGGCTAGGGTTTGGGAGAGGGGGCGCCTGCCTGGGAGCCCTGGGGGGTGCGGCTGGATTGGTGTGGCTGGCCCCCTCCCTCTCCTCCTTTATATATAGGTGGAATCCCTAGGGTTTGCCCCAAAAGTTCGAATAAGACCCCAATTCGAAACCTTCCATATGGACGAAACCTAGGGGGACTAGGACTTCTCCCTTTCCCCCTTTTCTTGGCCGGCCAAGATGGTGGAGTCCACCATGGAGTCCACCTTCCCTCTTGGTTGGCTGGTTAGGGTTGGTGGAGTCCAACCAGGACTCCACCTTCCATGGTGATTTCTTCCGGAAGGTTCTAGAACATTCTAGCGCCTTCCATAAATGCACCGAATCATTTCCAAACTTGGAAAGTGACTTCCTATATATGAATCTTATTCTCTGGACCATTCCGGACCTCCTCGTCATGTCCGGGATCCCATCCGAGACTCCGAACAAAATTCGAACTCCATTCCATATTCCATATCTACTTAAAACGACATCAAACCTTAAGTGTGTCACCCTACGGTTCGTGAACTATGTAGACGTGGTGGAGACTCCTCTCTGACCAATAACCAATAGCGGGATCTGGAGATCCATAATGGCTCCCAAATATTCAACGATAACTTATTGATCGATTGAACCATTTACATACGATATTGATTCCCTTTGTCACGCGATACTCTACTTGTCCGAGGTTCGATCATCGGTATCTCCATACCTTGTTCAACCTCGTCACTGACAAGTACTCTTTACTCGTACCATGGCATGTCATCTCTTGTGACCTAGTCACATGCTTGCAAGCTAATCAGACGACATTCCACCGAGAGGGTCCAGAGTATATCTATCCGTCATCGGGATGGATAAATCCCACTCTTGATCCATATGCCTCAATTCACACTTTCCGAATACTTAATCCCATCTTTATAACCACCCATTTACGCAGTGGTGTTTGATGTAATCAAAGTACCCTTCCGGTATAAGTGATTTACATGATCTCATGGTCGAAGGACTAGGTAACAATGTATCGGAAGCTTATAGCAAGTTGAACTTAATGACGTGATCTTATGCTACGCTTATTTGGGGTTGTGTCCATTATATCATTCATCTAATGACATAACCTTGTTATTAATAACATCCAATGTTCATGATCATGAAACCATGATCATCTATTAATCAACAAGCTAGTTTTACAAGAGGCTTACTAGGGACTCCTTGTTGTTTACATAACACACATGTATCAATGTTTCGGTTAATACAATTATAGCATGGTATGCGAACATTTATCATAAACACAAAGATATATTATAATAACCACTTCATTATTGCCTCTTGGGCATATCTCCAACACGTGGCACCTTCCCTTTCACTTATCTGGGTCTGCCGGTAAGTGACCGCGCTTTGCTAGCCTCGGATTGGGGTCCGTTTACTAACAAGGACGTTAAGCGTACGATCCCTGGATGGGAAAGCTTATGTCTTCCGCCGCCAGGCTGACGCTAATAAACGCCTGCCTATCGAGCTTGCCGCTTCATGCGATGGTTGTATGTCTCTTGGGGGAGGGTACACATGGCCTGATGGATAAGGCTCTATCTCCTTTTTGTTGGGAAGCTAACAGGACGAAGCGTAAATATCACTGGGTTTGGTGGTCTGCGATGTGCAAGCCAAAGAGTCTTGGGGGAATTGGGATCGTGGACACTAGGATCATGAATGTGTGCCTTTTGGATAAGTGATGTAGGGGAGCAAGGTCTTTGGGATGATATTATCCGAAACAAGTATCTGCTAGAGAAGGATCTTCTCTCAGATATGCACAGGCCTGGATCACAATTCTGAAACACGATGCAGAAAATTAAACATGTCTTTAGCTTGGGGGCTAGACACTATGTGCACAATGGCCGCGCCACCAGATTCTGGCTGGATTGGTGGCGGGGGACCCCTCAGGGACATATTCCCAAGGCTTTTCGCCATTGCAATGCAGCCTCGGGTTACTATCGTGGTGCTTTTTCGGGATAACTCTTGCAGAGTGACCTTCCGCCGAGAACTCGGCTTTGGGGAGCAAGTGGAGTGGGATAGTTTGTCCCTCTTGGTGGAGGGCATCAACATCTCGGAACCTCAGGATACAATCTCCTGGTACCTGGAACCTGACGGGAGGTTCTCCGTTCAGTCTTTATACAAGAGTATGTGCCATGGTACCCGCAAACACTACGGTGCCTGTCGGAGATCAAGGCCCCACTCAAACTACGCATCTTCCTCTAGCAGTTGACTAAAAGGAGACTCCCATCCAATGACAAAATTCGTAAGCGTAGGGGCCCTTCCAATGGTGCATGTGCCTCATGTGGGGAGGTGGAAGATAATAACCACATCTTCTTTCGTTGCCCGTTGGCTCGTTTCATGTGGAGCGCGGTCAGAGAACTACTGAATTGCTCTTGGAACCCATTGTAGTTTGCCGATATCTTTAGGATTATGCACGTCCATGTTGACCAAACTAGGAGAGTTTTCTAGTTAGCGTGTGCCGCCCTGCTCTGGACCTTGTGGAATCTTAGGAATAAATTAACAATTGAGGGCGTGTTCCCAGGCCAACCGACTGACAGCCTGTACAAAATGACTATGTATTTGCAGGTATGGAAGCTTCTGGCTAGGAGTGGTGATCGTCAGGCGGTGGAGCTGGTGATTGGCAAGATTAGAGCTCTTCATGCCACTTTCAGGACATAGACTAGTTCTTGCCTCTCTTTGTTTCTTCATGTTTATGTTCTAGTAGTCGAGTTGTAGTAGGTGTTGCGTTGGGGTGTGGCCTATGTGTGCGCCCGGATCGGCTGTTTATCTTTATCTTCCTCTTGTACTCAGGTCTGATGGGACTCTCTCCCATCCTAACTCTGTTGGTTACCTTATGTTTCCGGAATCTGCCGTTGCGACTTTATTAATTTAAAGTCAAGCTCTGCTCGAGCCTTATATTTAAAATAATCCAACAAATTCCAACAACACATGCATGTTTGTTTTTAATTGAAGCTTAGAAATGAGGTTTTTGCCAAGTTCCAAAGACGGCCCCGATGTATCCATGTCCTAAAACATCGGTACTGGATTATAGCTTGAAAATGAGTTATACAATGAATTTGATGCCATTACTGTTTGAGTACACTTATTTTTACTACTTTATACGTGCAACTAGTTGCAACTTGCAAGCAGTATTTTGGAGTTGCAACGATGAGATCTTGAAGGAATTATTTTTCTATCATCTACAACGAACAGCCAAATTCCAAATGGGCAAGTGACCATCTAACTAAAGCCTAAAAGGGAGCCTAGCCTAGCTAGTACCAAAATATATAGTATTTGTGGTGCAGCTTTGTTAAGACATCTAATTAATCAACAAAAATGGTAGCTTGTAGGGATTTTAGCTAAACTAGCTGAACCATGCATTGACTCGGTTATGATCAGGTCGTTAACTACCTTCTTTGACAAAGATTGATCAGCACTAGTGACCAAACTAAGTACAAGCCGACCTCGCCCTTCCCTATTGGGACATTAATGTATTTATTAATTAAGAACCCTATGCATATAGTGATTGGATCTTGCCTTTTCGGTTGGGAGGTGTGTGTCATAGCAAGACTACAAATTGTATTCATAAACTAATAAGACTTGGTGTAGGAGTGCTAATATTATAGGTTTTTAGTACGTGTTCTGTCTGCCTCCACATGATTTAAAATGTTTAGGGTTGGCAAGACGACAACCCTATATCTGTATAAAATGCCGCGTCTTTGTGTACGGTATTCGGCAAAGAAGACAGCTTTGTGCGAGACACTTGGCCGGCTCAGAGCACTAACAAATTATCAATGGTGTGGGGGGTACTCCCGGATAATATTATCTGTATGGATAAAACTTTCAGAGTTTTGTTGAAAAGTACAATGCATGTACGTGTTTGATTCAAACAAATATTCACTTTTGTGTACCTGGAGTTGACGTATAGAGTATTATTTCCTGCAGGAGCAAAGATGTGCAACGTGGTGGCTTCATACATTTTTGGAAAGGTACTAAAACAATATGGTTGACATTCTTCTCTGTACTTCATTTATCGTTGATTTCCTCAATATATAGACGTGCTGAGATTCTGACCTGGATCCACTGGGACGTACGTACTTGATATCGTTCATTGCATCCAGTTATATTAATTATATTGCATTATCCCTAAAATATAATGCTTAGTAGCGTAGTACTTCTAGTATGTTGAATTCGCGAGACGGATTTGACTCAACCGTGCTATGCTATGTCGAATTGTCGACAGATGATTGATTGACAGCTATTCCAATTTGTCAAATCGTTGATGTTTCATATTCTAATCATGAATACCTCAGAATACGTGGTGAAAGTCTAACCCTAGCCGACCAACAAAGGTCCGATTCAAATTATTGTTTACTAATTTAGTTCCGTCAAGATACAGAGAACAGCTGAACGAAAAGAAAAGCCGGCCGATCTGGTGTTTCCATTGGCGAAACAATTCGTATCCTATTTCCGGGTGACCTTATAAAGATATAAATCTGCAAGAAAAAAATTGAAGACATGATGAAGATATAGGGCAGAGTCCCTAAATCTACTAGGATGTAAAGACATGTTGCATAAATTTTGCCATCCTTATATGAAATGTGACATTTGCCATATTTTGCGCATATGGAGGCAAGCGGACAGATCTTAGAGTCCTCGACATCGCGACCACATCGTGCTACACATTGCCCTACTCTACTGAGCATGAAGACATATTCTAGAAAAAATGTCTTCATGCTTGGAGATTTAAGGAGCCGCAAAAGAAGCCGCGCTATGGCTCATCATCTTCCCGTGCCCAGGGATGGCCTTGTGTGCCCACGACGCAGACGCCCTCAGACGGCGGCACTGATGCATATAGGACTTGGGCGAGCTGTTGTTCCATGAGCTAGCACCATTGGGTGGAGATTGTAGTTGATTTCGTACCGTCCGATCACTCCCGAACGGTATACATTGGCCTAGATCCGGTCGCGGCCTCTAGATTTTCTGGAAAAAGACCTTAATTTGTTTTCCCTTTTTTTCTGTGGTTTACCTAGTGCAGCTTAAAATGTGGCACGTTTTTCTCCTTTTCATTTGGTTTGTGTTTGGATTTGGACTGCTTGTAATTTTATGACAGAGTACTCGTGACCAATTTAGATAGATGTGAAGCCGAGCGGATAGTTCTGCTTACTTTTGCAATGCAATGTACTTTTCAGAAGTTTACTTGCCAAACCACCTTAGATATGTACCACAATTGCTTTATAATGATGTTGGCTTGCTTGTTTTATGACGCGGTAAGCATCGCCTTTATCGAACCTAACAATTTCAATGGAGGAGCAATTGTAACTCTTCGTGATATAGACCATCGACTTTACTTGACCACGGTAAGTGTTTATCATGAAAACTTCAGAATAGTTATTTCTGTTGTGTTACTTGCTCACATGATATATTGCAGTCACGACTAGTTGCCTTAACACCCACCTTATTCACATCACATGATTTTTTGGATCCTTTTTTGTCTAGGTCGTCTGCGATTTGATCGTGTCTCGACCAATACATACATAAAAGGCTAACTTCATTTTTTTTTACTTAAAAGTGCATCTTACACTTTTCCACCGAGTTGCCTTTTCTAAAACTTCACTTGACTTTTTTTTGTTCTAGTTGCAACTTTCTCCTCGCCGCATGCCGTTTGACCACTCAAGGTAGTGAGTGGTTAATTTTCCTTCCAAGGTGATTATGCATCAGCAGTCATGCACAGGGATTTTGTTTTGTTTGGCAAGTCTTGCATTCTCTCTTTCAGCATATATTCTACAATGACAATCACTATCCCCTCACTTCTAAAATAAGTGTCGCAACTTCTTGTAAATATGAATAAATCTATACTTAAAAACGTCTAGAATCACTACAGGAATGGACGCATACGCCGACGGCCAGCTGCCCTCGGCGTAGCCACGCCTGGCCCTAGGCGTAGGCTATGCCGACGGCAGCCCTCGGCGTTTAGGTCCCTCGGTTGCCGTCGGCGTAGCCGTCGGCATCCAAATTTTACAAATTTGAATTTTCTTTTTTACAAAAAAAAATCAAAAAAAAAATTGAAAAAAATACTTTTTTTATATGCCGAGGGCTTTGCCTAGAGTTTTAAAAAATTTCAAATTTTTATTTTTTTACACCATTTTTTCTTTCTTTTACTTGTTTATCTTTCACCCAAACACTTTTAACTCTAAGTACACTTAATCTTAGGTCAAATTACAATCATGGTTAAACTTTCCAGTCGGTCACCCATCCTCACACTACTTCAACCTCAGCACGCTTAACTTCTTGGTTCCATTCGGATGAGCTTCCCTTAAAGAATTGACACCTTGCTGATAATAATAACCTATCAACCCTACTAATCCTTAGACCGTGATGTCACAACTCATTATTTTTAAATTCCAAACAATTAGTTAAGTAAACAATAATGAATATATAAGTAACAATGATTAATAATATTGAATTCAAATAACAATAAAATGATTTTATTTTTTGGTTTTTTCTATTTAATATGGAATAATTAATATCTTTAAATTGAAAATTTGAAATTCCACAAATAATATGTCTAAATCGATCAGAAAAATGAGAGGAATCTAAATATAACATCCACATGAACCTAAAAATTAGAGGAATCCAAATATGACGTCCAGTTTGCCATCTGGCCAAAACGGCCCCCTCGGGAGATGCGAAATGGCCGTACCGAGTGCGCTGGTGCACTGTTCGCCAACACGCTAAACGGAAAAAAATTAGCACATAAAGTGACATGTCGGCTGGTGCACTGTTCGTGGAATTTATTTAGCGACGGAAAGTGTACCCCTAGTTCAAATCCGGTCAGTTTCCAGCGGATTCGGCGGGACACCGCAGGAAGTCGTAGGGATTCTCAGATAGCTAGCACGCACATATGGCATGTGATATATGGTGCGGAGGCAATGTCCTACTACTACGCGGAGGTCTCGCGCAATACAAAAATACACCCCATGTAGCTGCTTAAAAAAATGTTTTGGCACCACGAAAATGAAAAAACTATCGCCCATGGATCGGATTGGAAATCCGCTTCCTGGATCTTGCTTCCCATCCCAGGGACCACGCACGTACCAAATATGGCCTCGTTCCGACAAACTATGTGTGTCACGGGCCGTTTCCTACTCATTTCCCCTAAAAGTCATAGAACTCCGGACTTGATAGCCCTGTTTGTGATGGGTTTTCCAAAATAACTGCCGTATCCCAATTCCGTCTTTTGAAGTGGTTACTAGGACACATAAAATGACGCCATGCGGCTCCGCGGGATTTTCTGACTTCGTTTAAATTTCCATCTGACAAAAACGGGAACCCGAGGACATATAAGAAAGTGTTTAAATTATTACTATGTTAACATGGTACTGTACATGATTAAAATATGCATGATTTTGACATAAATGGATAGAGGATGTTTTTCTGAATATTTTGATACCTTATACACATTTTTCTGACATCATTTCAATTAGTTATGATTTTTACAAAATTAGACAAATTTGAAAAATAGTCTACGCCGAGGGTGGCCGTCGGCGTAGCCCTGTCTACGACTAGGGCCAAATATATGCCGAGAGCTGCCCTCGGCGTAGACTTCGCTACGCCGACGGCAACGATACGCCCGTCGCCATTCCTGTAATGAATGTACATCTAGATAAAGTCGCAACACTTAATCACCATAGGAGGAGAATAGGGAAAGGCCAGTAATGGCACAGCTGATCCACAGTGGAGCTGATGCACCAGCAGTATGGCACACGTGCTTGTGCGCCTACCGGGCGATAGAGAAACAACATAAGTAGCTAGTTAAGCACGATTCCTTTTTAAGGATCAGGTGTACTGCATAGTTTATAAGTTCTACGCGTATCTTTACATCATAAATTTGAGCAACCTAATTCATGGTATAGATTACAAAGTATATATCATTAAAAAGCTACGTTGTTCTACTTTCTGGTGATATGATTTTTATGTTGTATAATTTATACGGAGTATTATGTTAACCAAATTGACGATCTAGAGATGTGTACATACCTTATAAACTGGGTTGGAGTAATTGATATCTGCTTGGTATTAATATAATCTCGGTTTCCACATCTAGCTCCAAGAAAAATGGTGCCATAGGAGCATTTCCAATAGCCTTCCTATAATGGATTGCCAAAAAACTAGGTGTGCAAAGAAGAGATAGAAGGTTTAGCAATCCTAGTTAAATTGTGCTTTTGGTAGCATTCCTACAATAACAATCCAAAGCTGGTAACGGACAGATGGAACCCACATGTCGGTGGTTGCACGACATAGTAGAGGGCGGGCAACCAGCTGCTCCCAGGGCGAGCAGGGGGAGCACCACCAGCCATAACATCGCCAATCGGAACACCGCACTCGACGTCTAGTAGGCGGCAACCGCAAGCGCCCCACGTGAGCACGCAAGAATATGGCAGCGATGCGGCGGGTGGCCGCGGGAGGGCGCGGAGGGAGGTGGGCAAGGTGGCCGTGGAAGGGGTGAGAAAGTGGGGGATCGACAGATCTAGTGCTGGCGGCGGTCACTCCGGCTGAAATTGCCGGAATCGTGCTCAGGAGACGCGCACAGGATGGAGGCTTTGGGCTCTAATGCTGGCTTGGGAAGAGGCAGCTAGGTGACGGAAGGTTCGATATGGGCGTGGGAGGTGGCGTCGGAGGCGGGAGGGCGACAGTTGTGGGACATAGGCGGGAAAGGAGGCGGTACGGCGCCGGCGTCTTGCGGGAGGAGGGCTCAGGAAGTTTCATGAAGCAACAGGTGGTGATACAAAGTGGCTCGTGGGCTCTACAGATATACCAAGAGAAGGTGCAAATACCAAACTTGTTAAAAAATTGTGGTAACCAACTTATACAAAAGGTGCTAGCTAGAGCAACATTTTTAGAAAGATTGCTATATTTTCAGCTTTTACCGGTCTTAGCCAAATATATAAGCTGTAGGAGATGCTCTAAGTTAAAAGAAAAACTTAACTTCATCAAACTTAAGGACATCTTCCATAGTTCCACCAAGCAGTACATGCAATGCACAAGCACGCGCACACACACCTGTATCTGTATGAACGCGATTTTTTTTCGAAAGGGGGATTAAAATCCCGGCTTTTGCATCATGGTGATGTACACGACCTTTTTATTAAAAAAAAGTTATGAGTACAGTAATTGTTACAAATCACGCATAGCCCAGAATTGATATAAGAATCAACCAGCGAAAGAAATAAAACATAGAATGACTACACATCAACGTAGCCGCCTATTATGCCTGGTACAAGATATTCTGAGCGACCATCTGGAGCCGTGTGCATCCAGTAGCCATAGCATTCTGTTGCCCCTCCGGTGATAGCAGAGCCCACAGCTGAACCCAATGTGACACCATATGGATAACCTGCAAAAAGTGAAAAGATTATTTTTTGTTAAAGATTATATCATTTCTCACCCTCCATATAGACCAACATAAGGCAAAAACCCCAATTCAGATGAATGCCTTAGATTTTCTATCGACTCTATTTAACCAATTACCAAACATATTTGTAATATTGGTTAGAGGTGGAAGAACATATGTAAAATTAACCGTGCGCCAAATAAGCTTAGCTAAAGGGCATTGGATGAAGAGGTGTTCAATGGTCTCCTGTTCACCACAAAAAACACATTTCGTACACCCATTCCACCTATGTTTAGCTAAATCATCTTTGGTAAGCAAAACCTTGTTACTCAGAAACCACATAAATATTTTTATCTTAAGAGGAACTTTAACTTTTCATAGGTATTTTCTCAAAAAAGGTGTGTGGTCCTTCATAAGATCCTCATACATAGACTTCACCGTAAACAATCCATTGGTTGTCAAACTCCAAACAAAACGATCAGCCTCTTCATTTAAGTTAACCATTATAAGTTTTTTGTATAGCTGTAACCATGAAGTCCATTTGTTACCCACTAACAGCCATCTGAAACTAATATGTGTTTGAGCTAACACATGAGCTACCGTTACATTCTTGTGATGCACAATATTATATAAAGATGGATATTATTGGGCTAACGGTGTATTTCCTAGCCAAGTATCTTCCCAAAAACGCGTAGTTGCTCCATTACCAACTTTAAAGAAGCCTCTAGAAAAGAAATCATCCTTAACCCCCATCAATCCCTTCCGGAAGGGGGAATCTGTGGGCTTAGCTTTCACCTCAGATAAGGTCCTCTATCTTAGGTATTTATTATGTAGCAATTCTTGCCACACCCCGTCCTCATTAAGAAGTTTATAAAGCCACTTACTCAATAAACATTTATTTTTGAGTTCAAGAACCTCAATACCTAAACCCCCTTGATATTCGGGTCGGCAGATAATATTCCATTTTGTAAGTCTATATTTTCTCTTATTTTCCTCGGATTGCCAAAAAAATATGGACCTATAAAAGTCCAATCGTTTCCTTACCCCAATAGATATCTCTAGAAAGGACAATATGAACATAGGTAAACTTGTTAACACTGAATTGATGAGGACAAGCCTACCCCCATAGGGCAGTAATTTGCCTTTCTTGCATCCCAGTTTGTTTTCAAACCGAGTCTCCACTGGATACCAATCAGAATTTTTGAGTTTTCTGTAATGGATAGGAATACCTAAGTACCTAAAGGGAAGAGAACCAGCATCGCATCCAAATATCTGCTTATACTGATCAACCTCATCCTTTGCCTTACCAAAACAAAAAATCTCACTTTTGTGGAAGTTTATTTTAAGTCCTGAGAGTTCTTCAAATAAACAAAGAATTAGTTTCATATTAACCGCTTTCAAGAGGTCATGTTTCAAAAAAGGATTGTATCATTGGCATATTGTAGAATAGAGATGCCACCCTCAACAAGGTGAGAAATAAGCCCCCCAACTTGACCATCATTTTTTGCTCTTTCAATTATGATGGCTAACATATCAACTACAATATTAAACAGCATTGGAGACAACGGATCTCCTTGCCTCAAACCTTTTTTTGTCTCAAAATAATGACCAATGTCATCATTTACCTTTACACCAACACTCCCCCTTTGAACAAACTGTTGAACCAACCTACCCCATTCTGGGGCAAAGCCCTTCATTCTCAAAGTCTGTTGTAAAAAGGGCCATTTCACTTTATCATATGCCTTTTCAAAATCGATCCTAAACAAAACCTCATCCAATTTATTACTATGTAACTCATGAATGGTTTCATGAAGAATGACCACCCCTTCCAAAATATTTCTTCCAGACATAAAAGCTGATTGAGTTGGTTTTATAACCCTTGGGGCAATCCCCGTTATGCGATTTGTACCTGCTTTTGTAAAGATTTTGAAACACACATTAAGTAAATAAATTGGTCTTTATTGTTGGATTTGAATCGCATCCTATTTCTTGGGTAATAACGTGATGACACCAAAATTCAGTTTATAAAGAGGCAAATCCCCTTTACTAAAGTGATGGAAAAGCGCCATCAAGTCGTTCTTTATTACCTCCCAAAATGTTTGACAAAACTCCGCCGGGAAACCATCAGACCCAGGAGCTTTATTATGCTCCATTTGTGAGATTGCCTCATACACCTCCTCCTCAGAAAAAGGAGCTGTCAAAATCTCATTTTCTACAGTTAAAATCTGTGGAATGTCTTGCACCATCTCCTGTACTAAAGAAATATTATTTGGCACCGGTGCCCCAAACAATTTCTTATAAAATTCAGTAATGTAGACCTTCAAATTATCTTCACCAACAATGGTTCCTTCTTGTTGCTCTAACTGAATTTTTTTTATTTTTTCGATGCTTTCCATTTGCAATCAAGTGGAAATATCTCGTATTGTTTCCCCTTCTTGAATATGTTATCCTTCGCACTTCGGGTCCATTTAGACTCCTCTTATCTTCTTAATTTATTTAGATTAGCATTTACATTTTTTAAGATTTCCCTCTCTGACAAACTTAATTGATTTGTTTCAGCTTTCACATCCAATTGATCGATAATACCTAACAGTCTCTCTTTCTCCTTTTTATACTTCCCACTTTGATTTTTTGCCCAACCTTTAAGAAATTTTCTTATGTGTCTTAGCTTACACTACGAGAAAAGTTGCCATGGACGACGAAGTTGAAGTCGCGCCGTGGTTGCTGGTGTACCATGGCCGACGATTTTGGGTCTGTCCGTTGTGCATGTCAAAACGTTTTTTTTTTCTCATTTTTGAGGCCACCTAGCCCGACGAAAACGGCCAAAACGTTGCGTATGGTGGCCCGGGACGTGGTGCATCTCGAATTTTCGGGTTCGCCGGCCGAGTCAACGCAAATCCGCACCGCGGAGGGATGTAGGGCCCAGATGGCAGCCTCTCTGGCATTGTTTTTTTTCTCGATCGCGCCATCTCGTTCAACGCTCTCCGATCGAGCCGTTTACGATGCAGGATCATGGGTCCCGCATGTCATCCTCTATGAACCAAAATTCTTTCTATTCTTGGATTTTTTTTGACCCCCTGATTTCTGGCTACTTCCTTTTTCTTTTGATCCCTTGCCGCCTTGGAAACGTTGACACCGCTGCTGCTAATTGGGACCCGCATGTCATCCTCTATGAGCAATCAACTTTCTTTTCTTGGAGTTTTTTTTGCACCTCAAATTTGGTCACTTGCCTTTTTCTTTCGATCCCCTGCCGCCTCTCAAACGGTGATACCGCTGCTGCTAAATGGGACCCGCATGTCATCCTCTATGTACTATAAAACTTTCTTTTCTTGGATTTTTTTTGGCACCTCATATTTGGTCACTTACCTTTTTCTTTTGATCCCCTGCCGCCTCTCAAACGGTGAGACCGCTGCTGCTAAATGGGACCCGCATGTCATCCTCTATGTACTATAAAACTTTCTTTTCTTGGATTTTTTTGGAACCTCATATTTGGTCACTTGCCTTTTTCTTTCGATCCCGTGCAGCCTCTCAAACGGTGATACCGCTGCTGCTAAATGGGACCCGCATGTCATCCTCTATGTACAATCAAGTTTCTTTTCTTGAATTATTTTTGGCTCTTGATATTTGGTCACTTGCATTTTTCTTTCGATCTCATGCCACGTTGAGGACCCCGTGTGCCTCATGGGACCCGCATGTCATCCTCTATGTACTATAAAACTTTCTTTTCTTGGATTCTTTTTGGCACCTCATATTTGGTCACTTGCCTTTTTCTTTCGATCCCCTGCCACTTCTCAAACGGTGATACCGCTGCTGCTAATTGGGACCCGCATGTCATCCTCTATGTACAATCAAGTTTCTTTTCTTGAATTATTTTTGGCTCCTGGTATTTGGTCACATGCCACGTTGATCTCATGCCACGTTGATCTCATGCCACGTTGAGGACCCTGCTGGCTCATGGGACCCGCATGTCATCCTCTATGTGCTATAAAAGTTTATTTTCTTGGGGTTTTTTTCACCCTCTGATTTTTGGCTATTTCCTTTTTCTTTTGATCCCCTACCGCCTTGGAAACGTTGAGTAAGCTGCTGACTCATGGGACCCGCATGTCATCCTCTATGTACAATCAACTTTCTTTTTCTTTTGATCTCAAGCCGCATTTGAAACGTTGAGACCGCTGCTGCTAATTGGGACCCGCATGTCATCCTCTATGTACAATAAAGTTTTTTTCTTGGATTATCTTTGGCTCCTGATATTTTGTCACTTGCCTTTTTCTTTCGATCTCATGCCGCCTTTGAAACGTTGAGTAAGCTGCTGGCTCATTTCTAGGATTTTTTTTGGAACCTCACATTTGGTCACTTGCCTTTTTCTTTCGATCCCGTGCAGCCTCTCAAACGGTGATACCGCTGCTGCAAAATGGGACCCGCATGTCATCCTCTATGTACAATAAAATTTCTTTTCTTGGATTATTTTTGGCTCCTGATATTTGGTCACTTGCCTTTTTCTTTCGATCCCGTGCAGCCTCTTAAACGGTGATACCGCTGCTGCTAAATGGGACCCGCATGTCATCCTCTATATACACTCAAGTTTCTTTTCTTGAATTATTTTTGGCTCCTGATATTTGGTCACTTGCCTTTTTCTTTCGATCTCATGCCACGTTTGAAACGTTGAGGAACCTGCTGGCTCATGGGACCCGCATGTCATCCTCTATGTGCTATAAAAGTTTATTTTCTTGGGTTTTTTTTCACCCTCTGATTTTTGGCTATTTTCTTTTCCTTTTGATCCCCTGCCGCCTTGGAAACGTTGAGTAAGCTGCTGACTCATGGGACCCGCATGTCATCCTCTATGTACAATAAAGTTTCTTTTCTTGGATTATCTTTGGCTCCTGATATTTTGCCACTTGCCTTTTTCTTTCGATCTCATGCCGCCTTTGAAACGTTTAGTAAGCTGCTGGCTCATGGGTCCCGCATGTCATCCTCTACGAACAATAAAAGTTTCCTTTCTTGGAGTTATTTTTGACCCCTAATTTCTGGCTATTTGCCTTTTTCTTTTGATCTCCTGCCCCCTTTGAAACGATGAGGACGCTGTTGGCAGGTCGGTCCCACATGTCATCCTCTGTGAACAATAAAAGTTTCCTTTGATGGATTTATTTTGAACCCCTAATTAATTTCGGGATATTTCCTTTTTTTCCTTTGATCCCCTGCCGCCTTGGAATCGTTGAGGATGCTGCTGCCTCATGGGTCCCGCATGTCATCCTCTCAGAACGGTAAATGTTTCTTTTCTTGGATTTTGTTTACCAAATGATTTTTGGCTAATTTTTTTTCTTTCGATCTTCTGCTGCCTTCATTGACAAGTTTAAGACCCCTTTGTCGCCTCGCTCCATCGCGATGCTTGGCTCCCTTGTGAAGAATGTGGAGAAGGTGAAAAAGCCCAAGGGCAACAAGGTCGGTGCCAAGAAGAAGGCGGTTGAGATTACATGATGGATGCGGTTCATGCAACCTTCGTGTCGTGTTGTCGAATAGGTAGCACTTTGTCGTTGACAAGTTGGTCGATTTTGTTGTGTGGTTGTTTTAGACTTTGGGAGTAGTCCGCATGTCGGAGGTACTCAAGTTTGTATGGTTTTCGATCCGGTTTTCCTTATAAACTGGATCATTTTCCTCTCTTCTTAAATGAATAGCCAGAGCTCCTGGCGTTTGCTCCAAAAAAAAAACGTTGAGGACGCTGCTGGCTCACGGGTCCCACATGTCAGCCTCTATGAACAATAAACGCTGAGGATGCTGCTGCCTCATGGGTCCCGCATGTCATCCTCTTAGAACGAAAATGTTTCTTTTCTTGGATTTTGTACCAACATATTTTTGGTTTATTTTTTCTTTCCATCCCCTGCCGCCTTTAAAACGTTGACGACGCTGCTGGCTCATGGGTCCCCGATGTCAGCCTCCCCGTACAAGAAACATATGATATCTTGATTATTTTGCAGACAATAAACAGTGTATTGCCCTCTGAGCTATATCAAACGGATAATTAAATCTTTATTTTTACATAAAAAAACTTGTATGTTGAATCTCCTTGTTTTTTTTGTCTTTGCGAAGCATAGGACTTTCCTGTTTTTTTTAGAAAATTCGGAACTTTCATGTTTTGGAGTGGGCTGAAATTGTACGAGTCAAAAGGCCAAGCAGGATAGTTCGAAGGCCCAGATGTCCAGATGCAGCCCAATTGAAATCTTTCTTCTTGGATTTTTTTCACCCCCTAATTTCTGGCTACTTCAACGCTCTCCGATCGAGCCGTTTACGATGCAGGATCATGGGTCCCGCATGTCATCCTCTATGAACCAAAATTCTTTCTATTCTTGGATTTTTTTTGACCCCCTGATTTCTGGCTACTTCCTTTTTCTTTTGATCCCTTGCCGCCTTGGAAACATTGACACCGCTGCTGCTAATTGGGACCCGCATGTCATCCTCTATGAGCAATCAACTTTCTTTTCTTGGAGTTTTTTTTGGCACCTCAAATTTGGTCACTTGCCTTTTTCTTTCGATCCCCTGCCGCCTCTCAAACGGTGATACCGTTGCTGCTAAATGGGACCCGCATGTCATCCTCTATGTACTATAAAACTTTCTTTTCTTGGATTTTTTTTGGCACCTCATATTTGGTCACTTACCTTTTTCTTTCGATCCCCTGCCGCCTCTCAAACGGTGAGACCGCTGCTGCTAAATGGGACCCGCATGTCATCCTCTATGTACTATAAAACTTCCTTTTCTTGGATTTTTTTTGGAACCTCATATTTGGTCACTTGCCTTTTTCTTTCGATCCCGTGCAGCCTCTCAAACGGTGATACCGCTGCTGCTAAATGGGACCCGCATGTCATCCTCTATGTACAATCAAGTTTCTTTTCTTGAATTATTTTTGGCTCCTGATATTTGGTCACTTGCATTTTTCTTTCGATCTCATGCCACGTTGAGGACCCTGCAGGCTCATGGGACCCACATGTCATCCTCTATGTACTATAAAACTTTCTTTTCTTGGATTCTTTTTGGCACCTCATATTTGGTCACTTGCCTTTTTTCTTTCGATCCCCTGCCGCTTCTCAAACGGTGATACCGCTACTGCTAATTGGGACCCGCATGTCATCCTCTATGTACAATCAAGTTTCTTTTCTTGAATTATTTTTGGCTCCTAATATTTGGTCACTTGCCTTTTTCTTTCGATCTCATGCCACGTTTGAAACGTTGAGGAACCTTGCTGGCTCATGGGACCCGCATGTCATCCTCTATGTGCTATAAAAGTTTATTTTCTTGGGTTTTTTTTCACCCTCTGATTTTTGTCTATTTCCTTTTTCTTTTGATCTCATGCCACGTTTGAAACGTTGACGACGCTGCTGGCTCATGGGTCCCCGATGTCAGCCTCCCCGTACAGGAAACATGTGATATCTTGATTATTTTGCAGACAATAAACAGTGTACTTCGCTCTGAGCTATTCCAAACGGATAGATTAAATATTTATTTTTCATAAACAAACTTATATGTTGAATCTCCTTGTTTTTTGTTTTTTGCGAAGCATAGGACTTTCCTGTTTTTTTTAGATAAATCTGACTTTCCTGTTTTGGAGTGGGCTGAAATTGTACAAGACAAAAAGCCTAGCAGGATAGTTCGAAGGCCCAGATGTCCAGATGCAGCCCAATTGAAATCTTTCTTTTCTTGGATTTTTTTGCACCCCCTAATTTCTGGTTACTTCATTTTTCTTTTGGTCCTGTGCCGCCTTGGAAAAGTTGAGACCGCTGCAAAATGGGACCCGCATGTCATCCTCTATGTACAATAAAGTTTCTTTTCTTGGATTATTTTTGGCTCCTGATATTTGGTCACTTGCCTTTTTCTTTCGATCTCATGCCGAGTTTGAAACGTTGAAGAACCTGCTGGCTCATGGGTCCCGCATGTCATCCTCTATGAAAAATAAAAGTTTGCTTTGTTGGATTTATTTTTTACCCCTAATTTCTGGCTATTTGCCTTTTTCTTTTGATCCCCTGCCTCCTTTGAAACGATGATGACGCAGCTGGCAGGTCGGTCCCACATGTCATCCTCTATGAACAATAAAAGTTTCCTTTGATGGATTTATTTTTAACCCTACTTAATTTCTGGCTATTTCCTTTTTTTCTTTTGATCCCCTGCCGCCTTGGAATAGTTGAGGATGCTGCTGCCTCATGGGTCCCGCATGTCATCCTCTCAGAAAGGTTAATGTTTCTTTTCTTGGATTTTGTCTACCAACTGATTTTTGGCTTATTTTTTATTTCGATCTCCTGCCGCCTTTAAAACGTTCACGACGCTGCTGCCTCATGGGTCCCCGATGTCAGCCTCCCCGTACAAGAAACATGTGATATCTTGATTATTTTGCAGACAATAAACAGTGTACTTCGCTCTGAGCTATTGCAAATGGATAAATTAAATATTTATTTTTCATAACCAAACTTATATGTTGAATCTCCTTGTTTTTTGTTTTTTGTGAAGCATGGGACTTTCCTGTTTTTTTTAGATAAATCCGACTTTCCTGTTTTGGAGTGGGCTGAAATTGTACGAGACAAAAGGCCAAGCAGGATAGTTCGAAGGCCCAGAATCCAGATGCAGCCCAATTGAAATCTTTCTTTTCTTGGATTTTTTTCACCCCCTAATTTCTGGTTACTTCATTTTTCTTTTGGTCCTGTGCCGCCTTGGAAAAGTTGAGACCGCTGCTGCAAAATGGGACCCGCATGTCATCCTCTATGTACAATAAAATTTCTTTTCTTGGATTATTTTTGGCTCCTGATATTTGGTCACTTGCCTTTTTCTTTCGATCTCATGCCGAGTTTGAAACGTTGAGGAAGCTGCTCGCTCATGGGTCCCGCATGCCATCCTCTATGAACAATAAAGTTTCTTTTCTTGAATTATTTTTGGATCTGATATTTGGTCACTTGCCTTTTTCTTTCGATCTCATGCCACCTTTGAAACGCTGAGGAACCTACAGGCTCATGGGACCCGCATGTCATCCTCTATGTCCATCAACTTTCTTTTCTTGGATTTTTTTGACCCCCTAATTTCTGGCTACTTTCTTTTTCTTTTGATCTCAATTCGCATTTGAAACATTGGGACCGCTGCTGCAAAATGGGACCCGCATGTCATCCTGTATGTACAATAAAAGTGTCTTTTCTTGGATTATTTTCCACCCTCTGATTTTTGGTCACTTGCCTTTTTCTTTCGATCTCATGCCGCCTTTGAAAACGTTGAGGAACCTGCTGGCTCATGTGACCCGCATGTCATCCTCTATGTACTATAAAAGTTTTTTTCTTGGATTTTTTTCTTTTGATCCCCTGCCGCCTTGGAAACGTTGAGCAAACTGCTGACTCATGGGACCCGCATGTCATCCTCTATGTACAATCAACTTTCTTTTTCTTTTGATCTCAAGCCGCATTTGAAACGTTGAGACCGCTGCTGCAAAATGGGACCCGCATGTCATCCTCTATGTACAATAAAGTTTCTTTTCTTGGATTATTTTTGGCTCCTGATATTTGGTCACTTGCCTTTTTCTTTCGATCTCATGCCGAGTTTGAAACGTTGAGGAACCTGCTGGCTCATGGGTCCCGCATGTCATCCTCTATGAACAATAAAAGTTTCCTTTGTTGGATTTATTTTTTACCCCTAATTTCTGGCTATTTGCCTTTTTCTTTTGATCCCCTGCCCCCTTTGAAACGATGACGACGCAGTTGGCAGGTCGGTCCCACATGTCATCCTCTATGAACAATAAAAGTTTCCTTTGATGGATTTATTTTTGACCCTACTTAATTTCTGGCTATTTGCTTTTTTCTTTTGATCCCCTGCCGCCTTGGAATAGTTGAGGATGCTGCTGCCTCATGGGTCCCGCATGTCATCCTCTCAGAAAGGTAAATGTTTCTTTTCTTGGATTTTGTTTACCAACTGATTTATGGCTTATTTTTTCTTTCGATCTATTGCCGCCTTTAAAACGTTGACGACGCTGCTGGCTCATGGGTCCCTGATGTCAGCCTCCCCGTACAAGAAATATGTGATATTTCGATTATTTTGCAGACAATAAACAGTGTATTTTGCTCTGAGCTTTGCAAACGGATAAATTAAATCTTTATTTTTACATAAACAAACTTATATGTTGAATCTCCTTGTTTTTTGTTTTTGCGAAACATAGGACTTTCATGTTTTTTATCGAAAAAAAGGACTTTCATGTTTTGGAGTGGGCTGAAATTGTACGAGACAAAAGGCCGAGCAGGATAGTTCGTAGGCCCAGATGGCCAGATCCAGCCCAATTGAAATCTTTCTTTTCTTGGATTATTTTGGCCAGATGCCACTTCCTTTTTCTTTTTATCCCGTGCCGCCTTTGGAAACGTTGAGATCGCTGCTGCAAAATGGGTCCCGCATGTCATCCTCTATGTACAATAAAAGTTTCTTTTCTTGCATTATTTTCGGGTCCTGATATTTGGTCACTTGCCTTTTTCTTTCGATCTCATGCCACCTTTGAAACGCTGAGGAACCTGCTGGCTCATGGGTCCCACATGTCAGCCTATAAACAACAAACCTTTCCTTTCTTGGAGTTATTTGACCCCTAATTTCTGGCTATTTCGCCTTTTTTTATCCTGTGCCGCCTTGGAAACGTTGAGGAAGCTGCTGCCTCAAGGGTCCCGCATGTCATCCTCTTAGAACGATAAATGTTTATTTTCTTTGATTTTTTTACCAACTGATTTTTGGTTTATTTTTTCTTTCGATCCCCTACCGCCTTTATAACGTTGACGACGCTGCTGGCTTATCGGGCCCCAATGTCAGCCTCCCCGTACAAAAAACATGTGATATCTTGATTATTTTGCAGACAATAAACAGTGTATTTCGCTCTGAGCTATTGCAAAGGGATAAATTAAATCTTTGTTTTTACGTAAACAAACTTATATGTTGAATCTCCTTGTTTTTTGTTTTTGCCAAGCATAGGACTTTCCTGTTTTGGAGTGGGCTTAAATTGTATGAGTCAAAAGGCTTCCAGCAGTGTAGTTCGAAGGCTCAGATGTCCAGATGCAGCCCAATTGAAATGTTTCCTGTTTTTGGCTACTTCCTTTTTATTTTGGTCCTGTGCCGACCGCTATTGCAAAATGGGGCCGACATGTCATCCTCTATGTACAATAAAAGTTTCTTTTCGTGGATTATTTTTGGCTCCTGATATTTGGTCACTTGCCTTTTTCTTTCGATCTCATGTCAACTTTGAAACGTTGAGACCGCTGCTCCAAAATGGGACCCGCATGTCATCCTCTATGTACAATAAAAGTTTTTTTGGATTATTTTTGGCACCTGATATTTAGTCACTTGCCTTTTTCTTTCGATCTCATGCTGCATCTGAAACGTTGAGGAAGCTGCTGGCTTGTGGGTCCCGCAAGTCATCCTCTATGTAGAATAAAAGTTTCCTTTCTTGGATATATTATTTTTTACCCCTAATTTCTGGCTACTTCTATTTTCTTTTGATCCCGTGCCACCTTGGAAACGTTGAGACCGCTGCTGCAAAATGGGACCCGCATGTCATTCTCTATGTACAGTAAAGTTTCTTTTCTCGGAGTTATTTTTGGCTCGTGATATTTAGTCACTTGCCTTTTTCTTTCGATCCCGTGCCACCTTTGTAACGCTGAGACCGCTGCTGCAAAATGTGACCCACATGTCGTCCTAAAAATACTTTCCTTTCTTGGATTTATTTTTTACCCCTAATTTGTGGCTACTTCCTTTTTTTTGATCCCCTGCCGCCTTTGAAACGTTGAGGACTCTTCTGGCTCATGGGTCCCGCATGTCAGCCTCTGTGAACAATAAACCTTTCCTTTCTTTGATTTTTTTTGACCCCTAATTTCTGACTAGTTGCCTTTTTTTTGGATCCCATGCCGCCTTGGAAACGTTGAGGATGCTGCTGCCTCATGGGTCCCGTATGTCATCCTCTCAGAATGATAAATGTGTTTTTTCTTGTTTTTTTACCAACTGAAGTTTGGCTTATTTTTTCTTTCGATCTCATTCCACCTTTAAAACATCGAGGACGCTGCTGGCTCATGTGTCCCACATGTCAGCCTCTTTGAACAATAAACCTTTCCTTTGTTGGATTTATTTTTGACCAATAATTTCAGGCTATTTGCCATTTTCTTTCGATCACATGGCGCCTTTGAAACCTTGAGACGCTGATGGCTCATGGGTCCCACATGTCAGCCTCTATGCACAATAAAAGTTTCCTTTCTTGGATTTATTTTTGACAGTAATTACTGGCTATTTGCATTTTTTCAATCCCCTGCCGCCTTTGAAACTAAGAGGACGCTGATGCATGTGAGGTGTGGTCTAAAGTTAATGGCTTCTATGGTATTCACCTAATCTGTAAGAATTTTGCCTCTCCCAAGATGTGGATCTTTGATTATCTTTGTTCAGTCGGTGTTCTGCGGCGGTTCTATTATCGCCTTCGTCAAGCATACATGATATAGCATTGACGAATTGAATGTGAACATCCGTTACAGGCTTTTTTAGTAGATTCTGTCAACCAATTGCTAGCTTCTATATATATCACTAGTAGTACATACATCCCGAAAGCATTAGAATATTAGACCATGTTCACAAGAATAACATCAAGTCTGAAGTACATTAACCAAGTGATGAAGTATATTGTTCAGACCAGTACAAAATATAGGGAGTTAAAGTAACACTATGCAGAAATTGGCCCAAATCTTGCATATATCTCTCTAGCAAAGGGATCAGCCACTGACAAGTCATGTATCAAGCAGCTACGAACACCGTCCGAGCTGAACTTATCTAAGGATGGTAAATATCCAAACTGAAAATCAACATCTCTAGAAGCGGTGTTCTTCAGGTCTAGAGGCTTGAACTGGGTATCCCACCAGATCTTATTGTGATAATTTGTTACACCAAATTTCATTACTTTGAGGATTCTAGTGTTCTGCATAAAGAACCTGGAGACAATAACATCATTTCTCCTTCCTCGGTAGTCAGAAATCGAAATTTCTTTGACATGGAGATCAAGGCATTCAATGGGACAGGCTGGCTCATTATGCAGCACATGAACCTTATCGCCGGTTCTATAAAACTGCAAAGAAGTCAAATTAAGTAGTCAGTACAATAACAAAGTACTTCATAGCTGTCAACTAATGAATATCTCAGGTGAGTTGAATCATGTGTTAACTGAGGACCGTGGAACAACATAATCCCCTGACACGTTCCAATTTGATAGATGCACTTTTTTACATCTGTTATTGTCATTGTAAAGTTGGGGAAAGGTTACCAACATGGGAAACTCCAATCCGCAACTAGTTGCGGGTGCACCCCATTTTTCTTTTGACACTTCCAAGTTTCCAAAAAAATTGTAAACTAAAAGTCTGGACATACATTGTGTTCTATCATGTGCTTCTGTGAAGTTTCATCCAAAAATATGATAATATGTGATCTACACAAAAAAGAACAAATGATGTGTAAATAGTAAGTCACACTATTTACATATGTCTAATCTTTTTTACACAGATCACATATTATCATGTGTTTATATGAAACTTCACAGATGCACAAGATACAACACATTGTATGACAAGAAGTTTAGTTTTGAACCAACATAATATAACTCCATTGTGGATGTTCTTCTAGTACAAAATATTGTTCAACTGATCTAGGCTAATAACAGGTTAACTCCATGTAACTCTACACTTTTTGCTCATAGTGGTAAACAGTTAACAACAACGAATTTACCTTGATATATAGCTTCTCCGTGCAGGGAAAGCATCTAAGAAATGCAAATAGTTGATCCAGACTAGGGCCGTCAGATTTTAGAACCAAGTTCTTCACTGTGCACAGAGAATGTTCCAAGCTTATGGGCATCATCCTCTACAGGACAATGGTACATATGTCAAAAAAAATAACAAAAATGTGAGTTAATTCAACAAGAAGAAGGCTGTTCTACCAAAAAGTTTATGCGTCCAATAACAAGTTGGCAGCCAGGGTACGACGCAAAGCCCAACACCATCAACTTTGGTGCGTTGGCGACCTGGATTAGTAGTGGAACATCATGAACACATATGACCAATCTCTCGAGGCAAGATGCATCCATAATTTGCACCGTGTCTAACTGAATAAGTTCGGTGGTGTTGCGTTTCCAATAGCTAGCCACACTAATTGTACGAAGATTTGGCATGTGAATGTTGAGGTGGGTGAACCCGTGGACCCCCTCAAGGTGAAGTGCCTCGAGCACAATACAGCGGGTGAACAGGCGGTCGATGTTCGCCGCCTTACAGATATAGACGTCATAGAGCATCAGCTTCTTGAGTTGGGGGAAAAGAAGCATGGAGTTGGCATAAATCTCGGGCAAATAGCAAGTACAAATGCTGACAATGCGCAGCGTGGGCGCGCAGCGGAGCGCGGACAGCGGGACGGAGCGCATCACTGTTCCACCATCGAATCTGAGTTACTCGACGCAAGATAGGGTGGTGGACCGGAACCAGCTGTCGAGCGTGGTGTCGACCTTGCAAGTGCTTCTGAAGGGGTCAATTGATACGCTTCTGGCGGGGCCAGGGTGAGCGGCGAGGATACTGGAGACCGCGGCGATGCGTTTGTGGTTTTGCTTGGCGAGTTGGTCGTTGATCTCGAGGTTAAGTGGGACGGAGTGCCAGAGGTGGCGCCACCGTTTGGAGACCAAGGTTGTGCTTACAGCGGATATAGTGGGCAGGTGGGAGATGATGATGTGGAGAATCTGGTCGGGGAGGCGGCTGATGAGGTCGTTGTCGTCGGCGAGGAGGTTAAGTGGGACGGAGCGCCAGAGGTGGCACCACCGTTTGGAGAGCAAGGTTGTCCTTACAGTGGATATCATGGGCAGGAGGGAGATGATGATGTGCAGCATCTCGTCGGGGAGGCGGCTGACGAGGTCGAGGCTCGACGGAGGCTCTGCCCGATCTGGCTCGACCCGCCTTCGGGAGTTGAGCGGCTCCGCCTCCATCTGACACGGCGGCGACACACGCAACGCCGCAGTCGTCTGCTCGAAGTGTGTAGCAGGTAGCGGAGCGGATCTGCTGGACAGGGGAATAGGCGCAGCGGCGGTGGTGAGGACAGAAAGGTACTCGGCGGTGGATTTAGGTGGATGGCGGATGCAAGTGCGCTGGGGGGTTTTGGAGGAGACGGCAAGCGCTATGGAAGGAATGTTTGCGGCGGGCGGCCAGCCGGGGCGAGGAGAGAAAGGTATACTGCTACTAATGATGCGGTGCGGCGTTTGCGTCTCCCTTCCCCACGAGTTTTTGATAATCACTCTTGAAAACACCGAGAAGATGGAGGTGAAGAAGACGGAGAGGCAAGGAAAAAAACATTGTGAATTGAAATCAAAAATACTACGGGCGTTCCTTTTCTCTCTGGTCTCTGCTGCACTTACTGCACCTGTGGTGCAGGCGTGTGACCCGAGAAGAAGCTAATGTACTGTATAGCTGTCCCGTGCACGCCGTGTAGCTGTATTTTGTCTCGTCAAATCAGCTCGGGACAGTTTCAGCAGAGAAAACATCATTTTTTTCTTGCCATCATCATAATAGGCGAACATTACCACAGGCCCACATGGGTTGTATTTCTGTAAACGGTTGGAGGCTACGGCGAGGGATACTTTTTCCCTACATGGGTGGCAGCATAGTCTACGGATTGAAGCCCCACCCGCATTTTAGGCGTTATATGATTCATCGTTTCGATATGTATTTCGCCTATTTTCTCCTTTAGTTTGACATTTTTGTGATCCTAATACTATTAAAACGGCTGTGTGCGCCCTGGTTGTGCAGAGGCTGGATGTAATTGCTTATCAAAAGTAATAAAGCATCCTTTATCGAAAAATTACCACAGGCCCACGGTAGTGCACATCCAACTTTTACTACTCAATCCTCCATATGATGCACAAACCACCACTTTAACTTTTTCTTTGCAGTTTTCACTATTTTTAGCAGTTTCCACCATGTGGTGGTCTAATATGTTGCAAATTTCACCACTTGGTCATCTGATCAGTTATTTTGTCATGTCGATAGTAAAATCAACAAGTGGATGCCAACTTTTTTGAAGGGCTTCTCTCTAAAACACAGTTTGCATTATGGCATGTTTGGTATTTTCCCTTAGTACATCAAAAAAAAGTTGACTCCATGCTTTTATTTTCCTATTTTAAGCACCTTTTACCATGATTTCAAATTTAGGTCAAACTCACGGGGGCCATAGGATGCACGGCATTTATTTGGCAATTGTTTCAGTATGGCCAAGTAGTTAGGTCTCCTTTGGTTCATAGGAAATGGAAAGTATAGGAAAAGGAAAATAATAGAATTGGGATGTCATGTCTACTTGAATCCTATGGGAATCGGGCTCATTTCATAGGATTGACATTGGAATTATGTTGGATTTGGTTCTGATGGGAAAATTTCTTATACAAGTCATTTGATTCATAGGAACTATTCCTATCGAAATCTTGTAGTGCAAATCCTATAGGAAAAACACATTAGCTAATACCTCATGGAAAAGTTCCTTTCCCACAATCAAAGGCACATCATGTTCCTATAGGATTCAACTTAGCATAACATTCCAATCATGCACCTTTCATATTCCTACACCCTCCATATTCCTTTGAATCAAAGGAGCCCGAAGTTTATTTGATTGTAGCAAAGGAATTTTCCATGTATCGACAGTTTGACATGGTATTTCAATATCCAATCAATAAGGCATGCAAACATACTTAAAGACACACATGGTGCCAAAATCGGTGAAAGGGAATATTCTCAAGAACATAGGTGTGTCATGTTTGGCATTGTTCCTAGGTAGTTCATCACAAATGATGAGTCCATGCTAAATTACTAACATTCGGAAGTTTGCCATGGTTCTAGCATTAACCAACTCACCTCTCACTTCAGAAGAGAGCCACGCGAACTCCAAGAAGGATTGTGTCAAAAAAAACTCCAACATGCATGGTGCCAAAATCTGGCAAGTTTTTTTTAAAAAATATTTTGGTGTGCCATGTTTGGTATTTTTTATATACATGTAGATTACATACATCACAAACAACTACTCAATGCTTTTGTTTGCCATATGGGTGTTACATACTTGGATGCAACGCATATGTTTGGTCATTTTTTTGGGGGGTACCACACCTTTAGTGCACATCATGTATATATAGTTTCCCCTTTTTAAATTGTACTTCGTGTACTTCGGTTGAAATTTCAGATTAAATGGAAATGAGCCCAAAACTAATTTAATATATGGTCACAAACCGAAATAATTCGTGAAATCTTGGAAATGTCCATCCTACCATATCAACCACGTGAAAAAATTGCATTGGCGGCAATCTGCCACTACAAATTTTTACCATTTCACGGAAAACACTCATGTACTAATTTGTTCCCTTCTAGCACTTCATAAATCTCCCCGATCTAGTTCGAAAAGGAGCCCCCGTCCAAAGAGTCCCTGTTTATAACTAAAACTAATTAATTCAGTACCGCATAAATCACAATTACCATTAGATAAACAAGATTAATATAGGAGCATGTACCACCTGTCAATTACCGGTTCGCAATCTCCATATGCTCACAATGACCGGTTCCACATTATACTTGGTCGAATTCAATTAAACATACAAGTACATCATGCCGAAGTTTTGTTCTAGGACATGGACACGCTCAAACTAATGACGGTAATAGACGATACAACATCGCACACTTAAATAGACGACATGTCTAAAATGAGTACTCATTTTTGAACACAGAAAAGTCCCGAAGGACCTGGCGACACTGCTTTTATATTATGATGACGGTGGGATTACAGACTGCAAGGAGGACCCTCCAAGTAAAAGGAAACTACGGACAGGACATCTAAAAGTACAAAAAGAACTCTAGATCTAGAAAAGGAAACTCCATCTGGTCCTTCTCCACCGAGCTCAGATCTTATCCTCGAAGCGCGATCATCTTCTCCATCGAGACTGGCAAGATCAACCACCTACCGTCTCGTTGGCGCATGCGGGCACGTCGCCTCGTGTTGCAAGTATTCGAGCAAGTCACCGCTCATGTCGCAACCATCGTTGCTGCAATCCACCTTAAACAAGGAGACAAATCTAATTAAATCTACTTCCTCTTCGTAGATGCCGTCGCAGTTCGGGCACACGAGACTGGGCAGGTTTCTTAAGCAGCTTCAGCATGCAATATGCCCTCACTCCCCCATGCGAATGCACTACTTAATACAAGAAAATTAACATGACTGTTGGCCCAAAGAAAAAATATAGCTGGGTGCAACCTAGTGAAGAAAGTACTAACCCGGTATAGCGGACGTCGTGCGATTTGAGAGCACAAACCGCAGATGAACGTTCTTCTCACCCCATTCTTTTCCATAACACATTCACGGGAAAATTCCATACTTTCAGATGGAGGACTTTCACCTTGGAAGACGCCCTGGCATCCCGGGCACGCGCCACCGGGCAGGTTCCTAGCGCAGCTGTCGCATGCAAACTTCTTGCACGAACAGCACTGCTTAATACAAGGATATTAACACGACTGTTGGCCCAAATTAAAATACAACTGGATGAACCTAGTGAAGAAAGTACTAACCTGCCAAAATGGAGGTTGTGCGGATAGAGAGCACAAACCGCAGGTGAGCAGTCTTCTCAATTTATCATCGTCAAAAAGAGCTCGAAAGCTACCAGGGGGAACCTCCATGCCCAACGATTCTAAATGGAATATGAATTTAGAGCATGGGAAGGAGATGGGAATAGAGGGTCATAGTCTTCGACTTGTATATATATATAGGCGAGGGAATTGCAGATTCCACCACGGACAGAGATCCAGTGACATCACTTGCGACTTGTACGTGAGTCATTCGATCAAGATCTAACGCACATTGTTGATCCAGATTTTGAACTTAAAATTAAACTCAATTTTGAAATGAAGTATAATTTTACCAGAATACTTAAGGAAAGATATATATCTTACTGTAATGTTTTCAATTTTTTCCGAGCAACTTAAATTGTGACTTCAAATTCTGGATCAAATGTGTCCGTTGGATCTTGATCTGATGGCTCATGTACGTAAATTTGCATTTTGGAGTAAGTAAAGTCACTGGCTTCAAGTTCCACCACCTCATACTTCGTATGTTGCACAAAAAAAACATTTGGACGGATATTTTGCGGTTTCCACCATGTACTGCTCCCATCTGTTGTGATTCCACCACTTAATCATCTAATCAACCAATTATACTGGTAAATATTCTCTTACTTTGCATCTCAAACATTTCCCTAACTTTGAGTCCCTGAAATGCAGATCCCACAATTTGGGGGACCCGGCTGTCAATGACCCAAAGTCAGGAAAGGCCAAGCCAGAGAATCCCCTTCGGGTAGAGTGGGCTGCCGGTCTTCTCGCTGACCGTGAACATTTGATAGAGTGCAGTATGAACGCGCGTTAGTACACTCAGAAAAGACAGAGAGAGAGACGCTGAAGAGGACTTCGATTTCTGGTACCTCACCTGCCCGAAAAAAGTACGCTGGCAGCCTGACCTGCCCTAAGTACATCCGGTCAAATCGATGCCTTGCCTTGCACGCCGCCTGCGCGCATCCATGTCTTCCCGATAAAATTATCAGTCCAAAAAAATCGGAAATTTAATTCGGCTCTTGGGCGGATATGCTACCTCGACCCAAAAAAACATATTTTTAATTTTTGAAAAATTCTAACAAAAAAAATCGTATGTACTCCTCGATAATCTATGTGTGTTCGGGTAGTTTCGTGAAAAGCCGATACTTTTTGTGGTTGATGTAAGAAGACAAAAGCAAGTATTACAAACGGCTTTATTTTAGCAATAAATTTTATCTTTTTTACACAGCCCAAACGACAATTTAGTTTTTTATGGAAAGACTTTATGCGCTCTTAGCATGTGAAGATGAAAAGATTAATTTTTTGTTTGGAAGTTTTTGACATTTCAAAATATATAGATGTTGCAGTTCAAACTAAAGGGAGCATACGCACCCAGGAGCCAAAACATCACTCCCCCAGAAAATATGATTTGTTTTCTATTTGCGACGCTTCCGCGATGCCTATCACATGTCTGTAGCTAGCACCATCGAGCACGCCCCAATGCTGTGTGTATTGTTTTGTCAATTCAATGGTCATGGTAATCTGACCAAAATATACGTCTTGGAGTATGCGTGCGCCTTATTCCTTGAAATGGACGTAGTACTTTATATTTGGCCCAAATGCGAAAAGTGTTACTCCTCCTATTCTAGTACTTTACCATATTATGTTAGAAGTTCGGATCATGATGAACAAGTTAAATGTAATATTCAAAACGTACAACTATGTCAAGTTTGACTAGTGCAAATAAACCCTCTGGCATTAAGAGAAACATCAAATAGTACAAAACACCTTAACAAAAACGAAATTACAACAAAATCCTTGAGATGCCCTTCGTCTTCAACCTCCAGACCGTGTCGACAGCACCATGGCCGACACTAATCCAACCCAGGAAGCCAGAATCCTAGGATAAGCAAGCTCAGAAGGTAGGTGGCCACGGCAGATCTAGCACGTACCAATTCAGCACGCGCGAGGGCCCGCCCAGCATCTCAATCGGCACGGTGTGAAGCCAGTGCTCGTCTCGAGCTCTCTGGAAGCGTGAGAGCTCGCCGGATTCTCTGTCGAGAGCAAGAATGAAGTTTCCGAGCGCACCGAACACGTACCACTGGAAGAAACGGGCGTTGCACCCCACAAAGAGGATATCCGACAGGCCTGTGTGCGTGGTGTCGAGAGGCACGGTGGCGCCGGAGGAGGTCCAAGCGTGGCCACCAGGGCCAGGCGAGAACACGCAGGTCTTGCAGATGCCGTCATGATAGATCAGGCACGTTACCCTATAATTTGACAGACTGATGCGCGCCGCAGCGTCCTCGCCATGGAGGGCGGCGCCTAGGAACAAGCTTACGAATGTTGTGTTCGAAACAGCAGGGGGTGGAGGGACCGTCACGTACTGACCTGCCAGGGGATCGCAGACGACGAGACGTCAAGGCTGCTCGAAAGGCTTCCCGTGTTCGGTGTGGTCGAAGTCCGCAAGGAGTAGGAGGCCACCCCGAGAGTCGGCGAGCTCCAAGCTGAGGTCGCCGTTTGGCGCCCGTGGGAGGAAGTCGAGCGCGAGATTATTTGCGGCGACCCTGGCCCAACATGACGAGGAAGAGGGAACGAAGTGGGGCAGCAAGCCAGACGGACGATAGTGACAATGGGAGAAGCTGATGTGGTAGTGGCCGGCGACTATGGAGGATGGCGCGCCGTGGAGAGCGGAGACGACACGGAAGTTCTCCGACGCGATGACCTTGCGCCAGCTCCTGCAGGTGAACGCGGCGCGGACGAGATCCAGAGGTGAGGTGAGGCACAGGAACACCAGCCCAAGAAGTTCATCCGGGATGGCGTCACCCTTGTCCTCCTGCCCGGACTTCCTCTGAGCATTCTTCCAGCGGGGGCGGCTGTGCCCCATCTCCGGCTGGACCTAGCTCGCGTACGGGGGCGAGGTGTGCTGTAGGGAGGAAGCTAGGGAAGTAGTGAGGCGGTCGGCTTGGTAGAGACTAGAGAGCGAAGAGGAGATTTTTCTCGCTGGGGGAGTTAAGTCGGCAAGGGAATTAAGGAGGAGACTATGTACTGATCGAAAAAGTTCCGTGGAATCAGATTCCTATAGAGGGGGTACTATGTACATTACTGAGTAGTAATTTTGGGATGGAGGGAGTGCTCAGAGTATCTCAAGATATAAAAAAAGAAAAAGCAAACCAGGCCCTTAGTAAGGGCCCGAGGAAATTGCACGACACACCAATTATTGCTGTGATTGTTGCACAAAACGGACACATTACTTTTTTTGCACATATACATCACTAACTATGGATACAATTTGGAATAAAAACTAGTACTCCGTAGTTGGCGATCCCCGATCATCTGATTTTATCTTACATAGTTTAGTCCTACGTTTGAACCTCCACGCAACTATGTCTTATATATGAAGTCAATCATGAAGAGAAGTGGTTTTGGGTTTCAAACATGGAAATTTCAAGAACCTCCCAAAAGCTTTATTTTAGAGTGACTAAGAAGGATCCATGCTTACCTTTTCATTTTCATATTTTAAACTTGTTTAAATCTTTGTCAAACCTAGGATTTGACCAAAAGATTCAAATGGGCATAAAATTCATAAAAAAATAGAAAAATGAAAACCAAAGCATATAGTCTTCGTATGTCATATAGCAAGCATTCAAGTTGATAAATTAACAAGGTTTGGACATATTGAAACCATACAAATCATGTATCTACCCATAACCCTAAACTCGGTCGATCTTATGAAGTTTATGTCATATAGTAAGCATATTCAAGTTGATAAACAAGGTTTGGACATATTCAAAGCATACAAATCATGTATCTAACCCCTAACCCTAAACTCTGTCTTATGAAGTCAAGCATGAAGAGAAGTGGTTTTGGGTTTCAAACATGGAAATTTCAAAAACCTCCCAAAAGCTTCATTTTAGAGTGACTAAGAAGGATCCATGCTTAGCTTTGCATTTCATATTTTAAACTTGTTTAAATCATTATCAAATCTAGGATTTGACCTAGATACAAATGGGTGGGCACAAAATTAAAAAAAAAATAGAAAAATGAAAAACCAAATCACATAGTCTTCTTATGTCATATCATAAGCATTCAAGTTGATAAACAAGGTATAGATATATCCAAACCATACAAATCATTAATCTAGCCCCTGTCGATCTTATGAAGTCTAGCATGAAGAGAAGTCGTTTTGGGTTTCAAACATGGAAATTTCAAGAACATCCCAAAAGCTTCATTTTAGAGTGACTAAGAAGGATACAGACTTCCCTTTTCATTTTCATGTTTTAAACTTGTTTAAATCTTGGTCAAACCTCCTAGGATTTGACCAAGATTCAAATGGGCATACAAATTCAGAAAAAAATCAAAATAATGAAAAAACAATGCACATACCATTCTTATGGCATATATATAGTAAGCATTAAAGTTGATAAACAAGGTCTAGACATATTCAAACCAGACAACTCATGTATATATATCTACCCCTAACCCTAAACTCTGTCTTATGAAGTCAATCATGAAGAGAAGTGGTTTTGGGTTTGAAACATTGAAATTTCAAGAACCTCCCAAAAGCTTTATATATTTTAGAGTGACTAAGAAGGATCCATGCTTACCTTTTCATTTTCATATTTGAAACTTGTTTAAATCTTTGTCAACCCTAGGATTTGACCAAAAGATTCAAATGGGCATAAAATTCATAAAAAATCAGAATAATGAAAAACCAAAGCATATAGTCTTCTTCTGTCATATAGTAAGCATTCAAGTTGATAAATTAACAAGGTTTGGACATATTCAAACCATACAAATCATGTATCTACCGCTAACCCTTAAACTCGGTCGATCTTATATGAAGTCTAGCATGAAGAGAAGTCGTTTTGGGTTTCAAACATGGAAATTTCATGAACACATCCCAAAAGCTTCATTTTAGAGTGACTAAGAAGGATCCATGCTTACCTTTTCATTTCATGTTATAAACTTGTTTAAATCTTGGTAAAACCGCCTAGGATTTGACCAAGATTCAAATGGGCATACAAATTCAGAAAAAAATCAAAAACCAATGCACATAGCATTCTTATGCCATATATACAGTAAGCATTAAAGTTGATAAACAAGGTCTAGACATATTCAAACCAGACAACTCATGTATATATCTACCCCTAACCCTAAACTCTGTCTTATGAAGTCAATCATGAAGAGAAGTGGTTTTGGGTTTCAAACATGGAAATTTCAAGAACCTCCCAAAAGCTTTATTTTAGAGTGACTAAGAAGGATCCATGCTTACCTTTTCATTTTCATATTTTGAACTTGTTTAAATCTTTGTCAAACCTAGGATTGACCAAAAGATTCAAATGGGCATAAAATTCATAAAAAATCATAAAAATGAAAAACCAAAGCATATAGTCTTCGTATGTCATATAGCAAGCATTCAAGCTGATAAATTAACAAGGTTTGGACATATTGAAACCATACAAATCATGTATCTACCCCTAACCCTAAACTCGGTCGATCTTATGAAGTCTAGCATGAAGAGAAGTCGTTTTGGGTTTCAAACATGGAAATTTCAAGGACACACATCCCAAAAGCTTCATTTTAGAGTGACTAAGAAGGATCCATGCTTACCTTTTCAATTCATGTTATAAACTTGTTTAAATCATGGTCAACCCTAGGATTTGACCAAGATTCAAATGGGCAGAAAAATAAAAAAAAATCAGAAAAATGAAAAACCAAAGTACATAGTCTTCTTATGTCATATAGTAAGCATATTGAAGTTGATAAACAAGGTTTGGACATATTCAAACCATACAAATCACGTATCTAACCCCTAACCCTAAACTCTGTCTTATGAAATCAATCATGAAGAGAAGTGGTTTTGGGTTTCAAACATGGAAATTTCAAGAACCTCCCAAAAGCTTTATTTTAGAGTGACTAAGAAGGATCCATGCTTACCTTTTCATTTTCATATTTTAAACTTGTTTAAATCTTTGTCAAACCTATGACTTGACCAAAAGATTCAAATGGGCACAAAATTCAAAAAAAAGCAGAAAAATGAAAAACCAAAGTACATAGTCTTCTTATGTCATATAGTAAGCATTCAAGTTGATGCATTAACAAGGTTTGGACATATCCAAACCATACAAATCATGTATCTACCCCCTAACCCTAAGCTCTGTCTTATGAAGTCAAGCTTGAAGAGAAGTGGTTTTGGGTTTCAAACATGGAAATTTCAAAAACCTCCCAAAATCTTCATATTAGAGTGACTAATTAGGAGGGATACAAGCTTACATTTTCGTTTTCATGTTTTAAACTTGTTTAAATCTTTGTCAAACCTAGGATTTGACCAAGATTCTAATATATGGGCATAAAATTCAAAAAAAAATGAAAAACCAAAGCACATAGTCTTCTTATGTCATATAGTTAGCATTAAAGTTGATGAACTAGGTTTAGACATATTCAAACCAGACAAATCATGTATCTAACCCCTAACCCTAAACTCTGTCTTATGAAATCAAGCATGAAGAGAAGTGGTTTTGGGTTTCAAACGTTTAAGCCAAAAGCCCCTTTTTCAAATACTTCAAACTTATTCAAATTTGGTTCAAATTTGAAAGACATACAAGTTATACCACACATAGTGCATACATTTTCACACATACTGCACTAGATAGATGCTAACCCTATAGTTTGAGGCCATTTGGATGAGGTAGAAAAAATTCTTGGATTAGAATCGTGTTGTTCGAACCCCGTAGTTGGATTTTTTTGAACCTTGATCTGTAGTACTGGGCAAAACCCTAGTTTAACCTATTTAATTATAGATTCGTATATCGATTTTTCTACCTTTTTATTATTACTATGCAGCACATGTGTGTTTGCCCGTCTAGCTAGTGAAACTCGGAGGAAGAGGGATCACTTGGAAGGATAGAAGAAGGGAGAGCATTATGGTGTCTCCCCTTTTTCGGGTGACGATGTTGACTATTGTGCAGCGTTTGTCAGTGAGCAGGAGAAGGTGCGAGCGAGCGAGCGAGTCGAGCGAGGCCGAGAATGAGAGAGATTTGTTTTTTTTGTGTGAGAGGGACAAACGAAGGATCCTGAAGGACCCAGAGACTTCCAATACGCATCCTGATGCGTCTTCTCTTGACAAAGAAGATGGCTGGGAGTTTGCGTACCTTTTATTGCACGTGACTTGTGCTCACTGAAGTGTGGGACCTCACGCGTGGGCACCACACGTAAGTGACAGACCTGTTGGTGTAAAAACTTGGTTGATTATTATAGTGCATTAGAACAAAGTTTCCTATGGATTCAAGGCTAGGAAATCCAAGTTAACTCATTTACATGACATTATTTTTTCCATGAAGCAAAGTTAACACATCTATCAATTGGTACATTTTGGAGTGACTAAGAAGGATCCAGGCTTACTTATTCATTTTCACGTGTTAAACTTGTCTAAATCTTGGTCAAACCTAGGATTTGACCAACAAGATTCAAATGGGTAGAAAAATAAAATAAAAACAGAAAAATGAAAAACCAAATCACATAGTCTTCTTATGTCATATAGTAAGCATTAAAGTTGATAAACAAGGTCTAGACATATCAAACCATACAAATCATGTATCTATACCCCCTAACCCCTAAACTCTGTCTTATGAAGTCAAGCATGTGAAGATAAGTGGTTTTGGGTTTCAAACATGGAAATTTCAAAAACCTCCCAAAAGCTTCATTTTAGAGTGACTAACAAGGATACATGCTTCCCTTTTCATTATCATGTTTTAAACATGTTTAAATCATTATCAAACCTAGGATTTGAAAAATATACAAATGGGTGGGCATAAAATTAAAAAAAACAGAAAAATGAAAAACCAAATCACATAGTCTTCTTATGTCATATCGTAAGCATTCACGTTGATAAACAAGGTCTAGATATACCCAAACCATACAAATCATGTGTATCTACCCCTGTCGATCTTATGAAGTCTAGCATGAAGAGAAGTCATTTTGGGTTTCAAACATGGAAATTTCAAGAACATCCCAAAAGCTTCATTTTAGAGTGACTAAGAAGGATACAAACTTCCCTTTTCATTTTCATGTTTTAAACTTGTTTAAATCTTGGTCAAACCGCCTAGGATTTGACCAAGATTTAAATCGGCATACAAATTCAGAAAAAAATCAAAAGAATGAAAAACCAATGCACATAGCATTCTTATGTCATATATATAGTAAGCATTAAAGTTGATAAACAAGGTCTAGAAATATTCAAACTAGACAACTCATGTATATATCTACCCCTAACCCTAAACTCTGTCTTATGAAGTCAATCATGAAGAGAAGTGGTTTTGGGTTTCAAACATGGAAATTTCAAGAACCTCCCAAAAGCTTTATTTTAGAGTGACTAAGAAGGATCCATGCTTACCTTTTCATTTTCATATTTTAAACTTGTTTAAATCTTTGTCAAACCTAGGATTTGACCAAAAGATTCAAATGGGCATAAAATTCAAAAAAAAACAGAAAAATGAAAAACAAAAGCATATAGTCTTATTATGTCATATAGTAAGCATTCAAGTTGATGAATTAACAAGGTTTGGACATATTCAAACCATACAAATCACGTATCTACCCCCTAACCCTAAACTCTGTCTTATGAAGTCAAGCTTGAAGAGAAGTGGTTTTGGGTTTCAAACATGGGAATTTCAAAATCCTCCCAAAAGCTTCATTTTAGAGTGACTAAGAAGGATCCATGCTTACCTTTGCATTTCATATTTTAAACTTGTTTAAATCATTATCAAACCTAGGATTTGACAAAGATACAAATGGGTGGGCACAAAATTCAAAAAAATCATAAAAAATGAAAAACCAAGTCACATAGTCTTCTTATATGTCATATCGTAAGCATTAAAGTTGATAAACAAGGTCTAGATATATCCAAACCACGTACACAAATCATGTATCTACCCCTGTCGATCTTATGAAGTCTAGCATGAAGAGAAGTCGTTTTGGGTTTCAAACATGGAAATTTCAAGAACATCCCAAAAGCTTCATTTTAGAGTGACTAATAAGGATACAAACTTCCCTTTTCATTTTCATGTTTTAAACTTGTTTAAATCTTGGTCAAACCGCCTAGGATTTGACCAAGATTCAAATGGGCATACAAATTCAGAAAAAAATCAAAAACCAATGCACATAGAATTCTTATGCCATATATACAGTAAGCATTAAAGTTGATAAACAAGGTCTAGACATATTCAAACCAGACAACTCATGTATATATGTACCCCTAACCCTAAACTCTGTCTTATGAAGTCAATCATGAAGAGAAGTGGTTTTGGGTTTCAAACATGGAAATTTCAAGAACCTCCCAAAAGCTTTATTTTAGAGTGACTAAGAAGGATCAATGCTTACCTTTTCATTTTCATATTTTGAACTTGTTTAAATCTTTTTCAAACCTAGGATTGACCAAAAGATTCAAATGGGCATAAAATTCATAAAAAATCATAAAAATGAAAAACCAAAGCATATAGTCTTCGTATGTCATATAGCAAGCATTCAAGCTGATAAATTAACAAGGTTTGGACATATTGAAGCCATACAAATCATGTATCTACCCCTAACCCTAAACTCGGTCGATCTTATGAAGTCTAGCATGAAGAGAAGTCGTTTTGGGTTTCAAACATGGAAATTTCAAGGACACACATCCCAAAAGCTTCATTTTAGAGTGACTAAGAAGGATCCATGCTTACCTTTTCAATTCATGTTATAAACTTGTTTAAATCATAGTCAACCCTAGGATTTAACCAAGATTCAAATGGGCAGAAAAATAAAAAAATCAGAAAAATGAAAAACCGAAGTACATAGTCTTCTTATGTCATATAGTAAGAATATTGAAGTTGATAAACAAGGTTTGGACATATTCAAACCATACAAATCATGTATCTAACCCCTAACCCTAAACTCTGTCTTATGAAATCAATCATGAAGAGAAGTGGTTTTGGGTTTCAAACATGGAAATTTCAAGAAGCTCCCAAAAGCTTTATTTTAGAGTGACTAAGAAGGATCCATGCTTACCTTTTCATTTTCATATTTTAAACTTGTTTAAATCTTTGTCAATCCTAGGATTTGACCAAAAGATTCAAATGGGCACAAAATTCAAAAAAAAGAAGAAAAATGAAAAACCAAAGTACATAGTCTTCTTATGTCATATAGTAAGCATTCAAGTTGATGCATTAACAAGGTTTGGACATATTCAAACCATACAAATCATGTATCTACCCCCTAACCCTAAGCTCTGTCTTATGAAGTCAAGCTTGAAGAGAAGTGGTTTTGGGTTTCAAACATGGAAATTTCAAAATCCTCCCAAAATCTTCATATTAGAGTGACTAATTAAGAGGGATACAAGCTTCCCTTTTCATTTTCATGTTTTAAAATTGTTTAAATCTTTGTCAAACCTAGGATTTGACCAAGATTCTAATATATGGGCATAAAATTCAAAAAAAACAAAAAATGAAAAACCAAAGCACATAGTCTTCTTATGTCATATAGTTAGCATTAAAGTTGATGAACAAGGTTTAGACATATTCAAACCAGACAAATCATGTATCTACCCCCCTAACCCTAAACTCGGTCTTATGAAGTCTAGCATGAAGAGAAGTCGTTTTGGGTTTCAAACGTTTAAGCCAAAAGCCCCTTTTTCAAATACTTCAAACTTATTCAAATTTGGTTCAAATTTGAAAGACATAAAAGTAATAGCACACATAGTGCATACATTTTCACACATACTGCACTAGATAGATGCCAACCCTATAGTTTGAGGCCATTTGGATGAGGTAGAAAAAATTCTTGGATTAGAATCGTGTTGTTCGAACCCCCTAGTTGGATTTTTTTGAACCTTGATCTGTAGTACTCGGCAAAACCCTAGTTTAACCTATTTAATTATAGATTCGTATATCGATTTTTCTACCTTTTTATTATTACTATGCAGCACATGTGTGTTTGCCCGTCTAGCTAGTGAAACTCGGAGGAAGAGGGATCACTCGGAAGGACAGAAGAAGGGAGAGCATTATGGTGTCTCCCCTTTTTCGGGTGACGATGTTGACTATTGTGCAAGGTTTGTCAGTGAGCAGGAGGAGGTGCGAGCGAGCGAGTCGAGCGAGGCCGAGAATGAGAGAGATTTTTTTTTTGTGTGAGAGGGACAAACGAAGGATCCTGAAGGACCCAGATACTTCCAATACGCATCCTGATGCGTCTTCTCTTGACAAAGAAGATGGCTGGGAGTTTGCGTACCTATTATTGCACGTGACTTGTGCTCACTGAAGTGTGGGACCTCACGCGTGGGCACCACACGTAAGTGACAGACCTGTTGGTGTAAAAACTCGGTTGATTATTATAGTGCATTAGAACAAAGTTTCCTATGGATTCAAGGCTAGGAAATCCAAGTTAACTCATTTACATGACATTATTTTTTCCATGAAGCAAAGTTTACACATCTATCAATTCGTACATTTTGGAGTGACTAAGAAGGATCCAGACTTACTTATTCGTTTTCACGTGTTAAACTTGTCTAAATCTTGGTCAAACCTAGGATTTGACCAACAAGATTCAAATGGGCAGAAAAATAAAATAAAAACAGAAAAATGGAAAACCAAATCACATAGTCTTCTTATGTCATATAGTAAGCATTAAAGTTGATAAACAAGGTCTAGACATATCAAACCATACAAATCATGTATCTATACCCCCTAACCCCTAAACTATGTCTTATGAAGTCAAGCATGTGAAGATAAGTGGTTTTGGGTTTCAAACATGGAAATTTCAAAAACCTCCCAAAAGCTTCATTTTAGAGTGACTAAGAAGGATACATGCTTCCCTTTTCATTTTAATGTTTAAACTTGTTTAAATTATATTGGTCAAACCTAGGATTTGACAAGATTCAAATGGTTACCAAAATTTAAAAAAAAACAGGAAAAAGAAAAAAACAAAGCAAAGCAAATAGTTTTCTTATGTCATATAGTAAGCATTAAAGTTGATAAACAAGGTCTAGACATATTCAAGCCAGACAAATCATGTATCTATACCCCCTAACCCCTAAACTCTGTCTTATGAAGTCAAGCATGTGAAGAGCAGTGGTTTTGGGGTTCAAACATGGAAATTTCAAAAACCTCCCAAAAGCTTCATTTTAGAGTGACTAAGAAGGATCCATGCTCACCTTTGCATTTCATATTTTAAACTTGTTTAAATCATTATCAAACCTAGGATTTGACCAAGATACAAATGGGTGGGCACAAAATTCAAAAAATCAGAAAAAAATGAAAAAACCAAATCACATAGTCTTCTTATGTCATATCGTAAGCATTAAAGTTGATAAACAAGGTCTAGATATATATATCCAAATCAGACAAATCATGTATCTACCCCTGTCGATCTTATGAACTCTAGCATGAAGAGAAGTCGTTTTGGGTTTCAAACATGGAAATTTCAAGAACATCCCAAAAGCTTCATTTTAGAGTTACTAATAAGGATACAAACTTCCGTTTTCATTTTCATGTTTTAAACTTGTTTACATCTTGGTCAAACCGCCTAGGATTTGACCAAGATTCAAATGGTCATACAAATTCAGAAAAGAATGAAAAACCAAAGAACATAGCATTCTTATGTCATATATATAGTAAGCATTAAAGGTCATAAACAAGGTCTAGACATATTAAAACCAGACAACTCATGTATATATCTACCCCTAACCCTAAACTCTATCTTATGAAGTCAATCATGAAGAGATGTGGTTTTGGGTTTCAAACATGGAAATTTCAAGAACCTCCCAAAAGCTTTATTTTAGAGTAACTAAGAAGGATCCATGCTTACCTTTTCATTTTCTTATTTTAAACTTGTTGAAATCTTTGTCAAACCTAGGATTTGACCAAAAGATTCAAATGGGCATAAAATTCATAAAAAATCAGAAAAATGAAAACCAAAGCATAGTCTTCGTATGTCATATAGTAAGCATTCAAGTTGATAAATTAACAAGGTTTGGACATATTCAAACCATACAAATCATGTATGTACCCCCTAACCCTAAACTCGGTCGATCTTATGAAGTCTAGCATGAAGCGAAGTTGTTTTGGGTTTCGAAAATGGAAATTTCAAGAACATCCCAAAAGCTTCATTTTAGAGTGACTAAGAAGGATCCATGCTTACCTTTTCATTATCATATTTTAAACTTGTTTAAATCTTTGTCAAACCTAGGATTTGACCAAAAGATTCAAATGTTCATAAAATTCAAAAAAAATCAGAAAAATGAAAAACAAAAGCATATAGTCTTCTTATGTCATATAGTAAGCATTCAAGTTGATAAATTAACAAGGGTTGGACATATTCAAACCATACAAATCATGTATCTACCCCCTAACCCTAAGCTCTGTCTTATGAAGTCAAGCTTGAAGAGAAGTGGTTTTGGGTTTCAAACATGGAAATTTCAAAAACCTCCCAAAAACTTCATATTAGAGTGACTAATTAAGAGGGATACAAGCTTCCCTTTTCGTTTTCATGTTTTAAACTTGTTTAAATCTTTGTCAAACCTAGGATTTGACCAAGATTCTAATATATGGGCATAAAATTAAAAAAAAACAAAAAAATGAAAAACCAAAGCACATAGTCTTCTTATGTCATATAGTTAGCATTAAAGTTGATGAACAAGGTTTAGACATATTCAAACCAGACAAATCATGTATCTACCCCCCTAACCCTAAACTCGGTCTTATGAAGTCTAGCATGAAGAGAAGTCATTTTGGGTTTCAAACGTTTAAGCCAAAAGCCCCTTTTTCAAATACTTCAAACTTATTCAAATTTGGTTCAAATTTGAAAGACATACAAGTTATAGCACACATAGTGCATACATTTTCACACATACTGCACTAGATAGATGCTAACCCTATAGTTTGAGGCCATTTGGATGAGGTAGAAAAAATTCTTGGATTAGAATCGTGTTGTTCGAACCCCGTAGTTGGATTTTTTGAACCTTGATCTGTAGTACTGGGCAAAACCCTAGTTTAACCTATTTAATTATAGATTCGTATATCAATTTTTCTAACTTTTTATTATTACTATGTAGCACATGTGTGTTTGCCCGTCTAGCTAGTGAAACTCGGAGGAAGAGGGATCACTCGGAAGGACAGAAGAAGGGAGAGCATTATGGTGTCTCCCCTTTTTTGGGTGACGATGTTGACTGTTGTGCAGGGTTTGTCAGTGAGCAGGAGGAGGTGCGAGCGAGCGAGCGAGCGAGTCGAGCGAGGCCGAGAATGAGAGAGATTTGTTTTTTTTTGTGTGAGAGGGACAAACGAAGGATCCTGAAGGACCCAGAGACTTCCAATACGCATCCTGATGCGTCTTCTCTTCACAAAGAAGATGGCTGGGAGTTTGCGTACCTATTATTGCACGTGACTTGTGCTCACTGAAGTGTGGGACCTCACGCGTGGGCACCACACGTAAGTGACAGACCTATTGGTGTAAAAACTCGGTTGATTATTATAGTGCATTAGAACAAAGTTTCCTATGGATTCAAGGCTAGGAAATCCAATTTAACTCATTTACATGACATTATTTTTTCCATGAAGAAAAGTTAACACATCTATCAATTGGTACATTTTGGAGTGACTAAGAAGGATCCAGGCTTACTTATTCGTTTTCACATGTTAAACTTGTCTAAATCTTGGTCAAACCTAGGATTTGACCAACAAGATTCAAATGGGCAGAAAAATAAAATAAAAACAGAAAAAATGAAAAACCAAATCACATAGTCTTCTTATGTCATATAGTAAGCATTAAAGTTGATAAACAAGGTCTAGACATATCAAACCATACAAATCATGTATCTATACCCCCTAACCCCTAAACTCTGTCTTATGAAGTCAAGCATGTGAAGATAAGTGGTTTTGGGTTTCAAACATGGAAATTTCAAAAACCTCCCAAAAGCTTCATTTTAGAGTGACTAAGAAGGATACATGCTTCCCTTTTCATTTTCATGTTTTAAACTTGTTTAAATTATATTGGTCAAACCTAGGATTTGACAAGATTCAAATGGTTACCAAAATTTAAAAAAAAACAGAAAAAAGAAAAAACAAAGCAAAGCAAATAGTTTTCTTATGTCATATAGTAAGCATTAAAGTTGATAAACAAGGTCTAGACATATTCAAGCCAGACAAATCATGTATCTATACCCCCTAACCCCTAAACTCTGTCTTATGAAGTCAAGCATGTGAAGAGCAGTGGTTTTGGGGTTCAAACATGGAAATTTCAAAAACCTCCCAAAATCTTCATTTTAGAGTGACTAAGAAGGATCCATGCTCACCTTTGCATTTCATATTTTAAACTTGTTTAAATCATTATCAAACCTAGGATTTGACCAAGATACAAATGGGTGGGCACAAAATTCAAAAAAATCAGAAAAAATGAAAAAACCAAATCACATAGTCTTCTTATGTCATATCGTAAGCATTAAAGTTGATAAACAAGGTCTAGATATATATATCCAAATCAGACAAATCATGTATCTACCCCTGTCGATCTTTTGAAGTCTAGCATGAAGAGAAGTTGTTTTGGTTTTCAAACATGGAAATTTCATGAACACATCCCAAAAGCTTCATTTTAGAGTGACTAAGAAGGATCCATGCTTACCTTTTCATTTTCATGTTTTAAACTTGTTTACATCTTGGTCAAACCGCCTAGGATTTGACCAAGATTCAAATGGTCATACAAATTCAGAAAAGAATGAAAAACCCAAGCACATAGCATTCTTATGTCATATATATAGTAAGCATTAAAGTTGATAAACAAGGTCTAGACATATTAAAACCAGACAACTCATGTATATATCTACCCCTAACCCTAAACTCTATCTTATGAAGTCAATCATGAAGAGATGTGGTTTTGGGTTTCAAACATGGAAATTTCAATAACCTCCCAAAAGCTTTATTTTAGAGTAACTAAGAAGGATCCATGCTTACCTTTTCATTTTCTTATTTTAAACTTGTTGAAATCTTTGTCAAACCTAGGATTTGACCAAAAGATTCAAATGGGCATAAAATTCATAAAAAATCAGAAAAATGAAAACCAAAGCATATAGTCTTCGTATGTCATATAGTAAGCATTCAAGTTGATAAATTAACAAGGTTTGGACATATTCAAACCATACAAATCATGTATCTACCCCCTAACCCTAAACTCGGTCGATCTTATGAAGTCTAGCATGAAGCGAAGTCGTTTTGGGTTTCGAAAATAGAAATTTCAAGAACATCCCAAAAGCTTCATTTTAGAGTGACTAAGAAGGATCCATGCTTACCTTTTCATTGCCATATTTTAAACTTGTTTAAATCTTTGTCAAACCTAGGATTTGACCAAAAGATTCAAATGTGCATAAAATTCAAAAAAATCAGAAAAATGAAAAACAAAAGCATATAGTCTTCTTATGTCATATAGTAAGCATTCAAGTTGATAAATTAAGAAGGGTTGGACATATTCAAACCATACAAATCATGTATCTACCCCCTAACCCTAAACTCGATCGATCTTATGAAGTCTAGCATGAAGAGAAGTCGTTTTGGGTTTCAAACATGGAAATTTCAAGAACATCCCAAAAGCTTCATTTTAGAGTGACTAAGAAGGATCCATGCTTACCTTTTCATTGTCATATTTTAAACTTGTTTAAATCTTTGTCAAACCTAGGATTTGACCAAAAGATTCAAATGTGCATAAAATTCAAAAAAAATCAGAAAAATGAAAAACAAAATCATATAGTCTTCTTATGTCATATAGTAAGCATTCAAGTTGATAAATTAACAAGGGTTGGACATATTCAAACCATACAAATCATGTATCTACCCCCTAACCCTAAACTCGATCGATGTTATGAAGTCTAGCATGAAGTGAATTCGTTTTGGGTTTCAAACATGGAAATTTCAAGAACATCCCAAAAGCTTCATTTTAGAGTGACTAAGAAGGATCCATGCTTACTTTTCATTTCATGTTATAAACCTGTTTAAATCATGGTCAAACCTAGGATTTGACCAAGATTCAAATGGGCAAAAAACTAAAAAAATCAGAAAAATGAAAAACCAAAGTACATAGTCTTCTTATGTCATATAGTAAGCATATTCAAGTTGATAAACAAGGTTTATTGTGCAACATACTCCCTCCGTACACAAATAAGTGTACATGCGGGTTTTCCAAGATAAATTATGAAGTGGAGTAGGTACGAAGTAGGAGGTGGTGGAATCTGCAATTCCCTCGCCTATATATTATATACAAGTCGAAGACTACAACCCTCTATCCCTATCTCCTTCCCATCCTCTAAATTCATATTCCATTTAGAATCGTTGGGCATGGAGGTTCCCCCTGGTAGCATTAGAGTTTCTGTCGACTTTGCTAAATTGAGAAGATTGTTCAGCTGCAGAGTGTGCTCTCAACCCATACAACCTCCTGCAATATCGTCCGTTAGTACTTTCTTCACTAGGTTCATCCAGGATGTATTTTAATTTGGGCCAACAGTCGTGTTAATTTCCTTGTATTAAGCGATGTCGTGGGTGCCGAGAAGTTGGTATGCGGCAGCTGCTCTAGGATACTGTCCGGTCACGCGTGCCCGGGATGCCAGGGCGTCTTGCAAGGTGAAAGTCTCTCGTCTGAAGTCATGGAATTTACCAGTGGATGTTTTCTCCAACCGAATGGGGCGAGAATATTGTTCACCTACGGTTTGTGCTTTCAAATAGCACGGCGTCCACTATACCAGGTTAGTACTTTCTTCGTTAGGTTCCACCCAACAGTCATGTTAATTTCCTTGTATTAAGCAGTGCGTTCGCAGGGATGGGCGAGGGCACCTTACATGCGGAAGCTGCGTAAGAAACCTGCCCAGTCTCGCGTGCCCGAGATGCGACGGCATCCTCGAAGACGTAGGAGGAAGCAGTTCGATTAATAGATATCCCTCCCTGTTTAAGGTAGATTGCAGCAACGATGGTTGCGACATGAGCGGCGACTTGCTCGAATACTTGCAACACGAGCGGACGTGCGAGCATAAGCCAACGAGATGGTAGGTGGATGGTCTTGCCGGTCTCGATGGAGAAGATGATCGCGCTTCGAGGCTAAAATCTGAGCTCATTGGAGAAGGATCAGATGGAGTTTCCTTTTCTAGATCTAGGGTTCTTTTTGTACTTTTGGATGTCTTTTCTGTAGTTTCCTTTTACTTAGAGATTTCTCCTTGCAATCTGTAATCCCACCGTCATAATATAAAAGCAGTGCCGCCAGGTCCTTCGGGACTTTTCTGTGTTCAAAAAATGTATGATTCTAAACATGTCGTCTATTTATGTGTGCGATGTTGTATCGCCTATTACCGTGTTTAGTTTGAGCGTGTCCTTGTCCTAGTACAAAACTTCGGCATGATGTATCTTGTCACATGTTTCCCCATAAATGAAAATTGGATTGGTGGTAGACAAGTCAAGGCACATTTATATGTGCGACAACCCAAAATGCACATATTTTGCAAAGTTTTGATGCGTGAGTGAAAAGTTGCAAATATATACATAAACTTGGGCCCTAATTAAAAAGTTTGACATGGTTCTTGTGTAGTACTAGTACCAAGCTCACATGTGGGGAGATATTAAGCTGGACGAAGTCCAACATGTTGCCAAACTATTTGAAGGGCTATTTTCTGAAACACTGGTATGGCAGTATGGTATTTTCCCTAGCTATGTAGAAAATGATGAACAATCCATGCCTTTTGATTGCCTTTTTTGAACCATAGGAAACTTTGTACTAATACAGTATAATAAGCACCTGAGTTATGACACCGACAGGTCTGTCACTTACGTGTGGTTCCCATGCGTGAGGTCCCACACTTCAGTGAGCACAAGTCACCTGCGGTAGGTAGGCAAAATGCCAGCCATCTTCTTTGTCAAGAGAAGACGCCTCAAGACTCTCTCTCTCTTTCGCAAAAAAAACACACTCTCTCACCAAGTTAGGGAGTTAGATGTAATTTCCTGTTTATTTCGTGTGCTGTTATAAACCGTGCTCTGATGCGTAGTGGAATTCTAGGTCCTTCAGGATCCTTCGGTTGTCCCTCTCTCTCGAAAAAAAATCTCTCTCTCATTGTCGGCCTCGCTCGCTCGCACCTCCTGCGCATTGACAAACCCTGCACAACAGTCAACATCACCCTAAAAAGGTCAGACACCATAAATAAGATAAGAGGGGCCCCGTGACTGCTCTCGCTTCGTCTCCTTCGGTGTGATCCCTACTCCCTAGTTAAAATAACTTGAAAATTTCAACCCCTTGTATGAATTGCAGTTGGGGTAAATTTGAATCCCGTGGCGGGAATTCTCGCTACTCCTCTCGATTTATAGGCTCCTGCCGCCTCTCCCCATTCATCTTCAAAATCCTATAGCCCCAACCTGTACAGTGCTCGTCGGCGGCTATACCATCCACAACCTCTGTATTAGCGCCTCCCCTCTGCACCCCCATCTTCCGGCGATGAATCCCACGAGTGGACTAGGGGGCCTGTTAGGTGTGCGGTCCACCATCGTAATCCCCCAGCAGCAACTACAGGACCTCGCCGCCAACTCGCACGCCCCCCACAGCAGCTGCAGCAGGCGCATGGCGGCCTCGCCGTTGAGTCTGATGTGCCCACCATGCGGCAGCGGATCAACGACCTCTTCGTGGGCTCAGACGTGACAGTCCTGCTGCAGCTGCAAGACAACCTCACCGTCGCCGGGAAGTCGGTCCTCTCCAAGGAGAAGAGCTTCGAGGTCAGTGGTTCATGTAGTTTAATCATTGGTTTAAACTTACTTAGCCCCCTACTGAGTATTATTTGGAGGGGATTTGGTGCAAAATACTTCATTCACCATGTTTTGGCGTGAGTATTTGCGGCAGATCAGGACAACCTGAGAGATAGCCTGGCCTGGGGCATTATTAGTTTTATTTTTTGAGGGGTTCCTCGGGCCTTATTAGTGAAGCGTCCAATTTCTATTCACGTAGTAATCCATGCCAGCAGGCCTCAGGACTTGTAATTTTGGCATTGGAATAAATCCCTCCGCCTGATCCATGCTAGAACGAGGTGGAGGCCTGGAAGGAGAAGCAGCAATCGGAGCACGTATGTGCAACGACCAGAAACGCGAGAGCAGAGGTGTTGCGGTTCCACGTCCACCCGACGTGCGTGGAAGTGTTTCCTGAGGATCCCCGCGACTCTGATCCTGTCCAATACTCTCCTGCCAAACAGATAAAATGTGTTCTTATTAAGAAAGACCCAGATATTACTCACTGAGTAGCTGCATTACCACATTCGAACTTCAATGCAAACTTCAAACTTCACTGCAGTCTTCCCCCCCCCTTTCGAACTGGAGATCCAGCCTCTCCATCGATTGATGCATAGGGCAAACTTTATTAGTTCATGTTTCGTTTTTAGTTTGAAACTTTATTGCTCCAAGCTCCGGAGTACTCATATTACTACAGTATTGCAATTGAAATTTATACATATTACAATTACTATTGAAGTTAGTCTTGTACATATTACTAGGAGTATTGAAGTTTAAGTCCTGCAAACTTTCGGAGTACTATATTACTATTGAAGTTACACTCTTGCACTTTATTAGTATAATATCATGTGTCACACAGGGTCGCTCTGTGAATCTACCATCTAATGAAGGACGACAACATGAAGCGTCTATGCAAGTAATCCGGCGGTCGCTCCTGGATGAGTCGCGCGAGTTGATTGACCATGCGTCCAAGCTCCGAGATGTGAACGCACATCTAGTAAACCGTGCTGTGAAGCTATGGAATGAGTATGCCGTACTCTTGAATGAGCACTCATCTCTATCAAAGGAGAACTCATCTCTATCGAAGGAGAACATCTCCATCCTAAAAGAGAACTCATCTCTGAAAAAGGAGAAGATCTCCATCCTAAAAGAGAATTCATCTCTGAAAAAGGAGCACACCTACTACAAGTGGCGGAGCATGACAGGAAACTCCAGTAATCTTCTTCGGGTGTGAAGAAGGTGTACCCATATGTGCATGTAGAGAGGTGGAGACGGTTGCCGATGAGACAAGTGAGTAGATTGAGGAGGGCCGCCACAGCCCACAACGTTTGTAGTTACAAATCTTCTATCATAAAAGTTGTAGTATCGAAATTAATATGTATCCCTTAATATATGTGGTGTTTGGCAATATATAGTTTAACATGCAAGGACTCTGCAATGTAATTTGTATCAGTTTGACTGGCTTTCTACCCAAGTGAGCATGTGTCATATTTGTCCAAGGTTTGATTTTTGCATCTTATCAGATTTTATTGAATACCATACTAAAAAAATCCATGTGCATCATTTTGATGCAGAGGCTGGGGGTCTCAACCTCCATTACGAAAAGGATATGTCAAGACATGAAACATTGGATAAAATCCTTGACTGTACCCTGCAAGTGTGGCACCTAGAAACAATGATTAAAATTCAAAGCTGCGTCTCCTACCAATACAAATGCTATACCAGAGAATTTTGAAACAAATTGATTCCAACCCGAAATAAATTAAATTATATTTGGAAGAAGATATGTAGAAGTACCCCTATACAGTAGGACGCTATGTGCAATGCACGACATATTGGCAAAAAATTACCCGCATATACCAAAGGCATGGGCACCAAGATCTGATGCAAATTTGAATTCGGCCAAAGGAGGGTACTAGCAAAGATTTCGATCGTGCCAGTGATCCAGACATTCTTATGAAGTAAAGGGAATTTGATCATCTTGGTCTCGCAAGTAATGAAATGTGGGGAATCCTAAGATCGACGACTTCAACACTGATGTTTCTTTTTCAGCAGAAGCTAGTGGCTGACAACTTTGATTCCAATTCGGCTGATGCAGATGTCCATGAGATCATCAAGAGGATCTTGGATCATGTTGAAGCACGTGTCGACATTCTGCTCTCGTCTTTGAAGGCAGATGATTTTGATAGGGTGATGCAAAAGCCGCCATATGGTCAATAGATTGTTATTATATACATGGAAGTTGTTTCTTGGGTCATCATCTAGATCTTTTGTTTTCTTATGTGATAGAAGTACTTTATGGAAACTATGTTAGTATTGTCTTATACTGAATTGTTGCTACTCTATGTTACTACCTTCATAATGCATAGTAACTTAGATGTAGTACTATCATGCATGAGTGTATTAGTTAGCATGTAGACTCATTCTATCTTGAGAAGTGTTATGGTAACATAGCTAGTTACCACTTACCACAACCATCTCTTTCTTCATTTAAAATCATGCCATGTCGTCAATTTGCCTAGTTGGCAACTCCGCTACACGGATACGGGGCAGAGAGGCCGTGTCCGTGTCAGATACGGTATCCGATATGGATACGGCTCGGATACCGTATCCCTATGGTTTTTGACGTACCGCTAAATTAACGAATTAAAAATAATTGATAATAATTCAGATACCTATTCCGATACGGTTTGGACACAGATCCGATACGGTCCAGCCCAGATGAAAAATCCTAACCTCTTTTTTAACCCTCCCTTGCCAATTCCCACCCTCCCCCGAGACCCCGACACAGCTGCCTCCTTCCTCTTGTGGTGGCAGTACTAGATCTGCACCCAGTAGCAGGTGGCGACCTAGCTGGCGGAGAGCCGACAACTTTTCCGTCTCAGCGCAAGAGCCAAGAAGCTTGACTGGCGGCTGCAGCAAGCAGCCGATGCCAGGCAGCAACCAGTAAGCCAGGATCAAGCTACAAATCCTAACATTCTACTGTGAAGTTATTTATGTTACAATTTTAGATAAATCAAGGGTTGTGGAGCAATACAAAATGCCGTTGTATCAATGTATTGGTGTAAATTTATTTCTAATTTAGAAAGCTATTAAAAGGTATCCTTGTATCCGCGCATTTTCAAAATGCCGTATTTACATATCGTATAGATCCAATACGGATACACGTATCCATATCGGTGCTGCGTAGGTTGGCAATGCATGTAGCTCTATGTTAATACTCCTTAGTTACTCCCACTATGAGTAGTCTAAGTAGCATGGTCTACCACGGAAGCAGATCCTCTAACGTGCAAGCTACACCTCTCTAATTTTCCTTCTCCACATCTACATGATTAAGTCTAATTTGATCTAAATTAACTTCCATAATATATGTAAGCCATATGCATTTACAATAATTAGTAACAATCAAAATTATGACTATCTTTTTTTAATATCTATACCATTTTTTGTACAGTAAAAATATACAGTGATTGCTACAGTAAATACATACAGTATTTGTTAATGTTTCCTGAATTTTCTTCTACGTTTTGCACTACTTAAGCACTGTGCTTACCTGACTTGTCATCTCTATATTACAATCACGAGTATATTACTTAGACCATCTGTACAACATACTTTTGTTGCGACTGGATTATTAATAAAGGCCGTGTGCATCACCACGATGCAGAGGCTGGGGTCATATCCCCTTTTCGAAGATTTTTTTTTACTTAGACCATAGCCTTATTCAAAATCAATTCTCAGTCAAGCTGCAAAATCTCCTACAAATCCTAAAATATTTCGGAAGGGCTTTTCAAAATTGATTTTCAAGATACATCATGATTATGATCGTGGTAACCGATTTTCAACGTGATGATGACTTGATGTGACACTTGGCCGTACTAGTACGGTCTCATATTTTTGTATTACTTGGACTGTAGCCAAATTCGAAATCTCATTCCAGCGGCAAAACTTCCCTTGAAAAATACAAATATTTCACACGCTTCTAACTTCCCATTCTACCCTCGTAAAGATGACAACAATGTCCATGTATAAGTCGGTTGGTGGGGGGTCTACCCGTCATTTTTTTCGATACCACCTCCCTAGCCCCGAAAACTAACCGAAAAGAATTCATTTCCCTCAGTCTCTCCTCCGAGACCACACCCACCGGAACTTCCCAAGTCGCTCTCTCTCCCACCTCCACGACCTCCGCACCGGAACATCCCCACCGGACTTCCCTGGCCTACCCGAGGCCTCGCGATCCTCGTCATCCGGCTGCCTGCCGGAACCGCCTCATCGACGCCGTCATCAACCGGACCGGATCATCCCCGCCGAACCTCGAAACCACATGCTCATCCAGCAGTCTACCGCAGTCGCTTCAGCTGCGGTATCGTCCACCCCACCGGAGCCGCTTCGCCGGATCCGTCGTCCACCGCATCGGATCTTGCTCACCGACACCGCTGTGCATGAACCGGATCTGCTTCACCGGCGCCGTGCATGATCTAAACACTTCTACTGTCGCTTTTCTATTGCTTGCCTGCAAGTTCTTGTTTAATCTTGCGGGAACCTGTTTGTGCTAACGACGCGCCGTTACGTTTTTGCAGATGAGATGAGTAACCATGAAGTGTAATGGCCGTCTCTCCAACCCCAAGTAGCACATGTAGCGTACTGATACGTCTCCGACGTATCGATAATTTCTTATGTTCCATGCCACATTATTGATGATATCTACATGTTTTATGCATACTTTATGTCATATTTATGCGTTTTCCGGAACTAACCTATTGACGAGATGCCGAAGTGCCAGTTCCTGTTTTCTGCTGTTTTTGGTTTCAGAAATCCTAGTAAAGGAATATTCTCGGAATTGGACAAAATCAACGCCCAGCATCTTAGAATCCCCGGGAGCTTCCAGAACACCCGAGAACCTCCAGAGAGGGGCCACAGGGGGCCCACACATGGTGGCGGCGCGGCCCAGGAGGGGGGCGCACCGCCCTAGTGTCTGGTGGCCCCAGACCCCTTCTAACGCTGCCCTTCCGCCTACTTAAAGCCTCCGTCGCGAAAACCCTACCACGTTCGACGAAACCAGAGAAAACCTTCCAGAGCCGCCGCCATCGCGAAGCCAAGATCTGGGGGACAGGAGTCTCTGTTTCGGCACGCCGCCGGGACGGGGAAGCGCCCCCGGAAGGCTTCTCCATCAACACCACCGCCATCTCCATCAACGCTGCTGTCTCCCATGAGGAGGGAGTAGTTCTCCATCGAGGCTCGGGGCTGTACCGGTAGCTATGTGGTTAATCTCTCTCCTATGTGCTTCAATACAATAATCTCATGAGCTGCCTTACATGATTGAGATTCATATGATGATGCTTGTAATCTAGATGTCATTATGCTAGTCAAGTGAGTTTTACTTATGTGATCTCCGGAGACTCCTTGTCCCACGTGTGTAAAGGTGACAGTGTGTGCACCGTGTGGGTCTCTTAGGCTATATTTCACAGAATACTTATTCACTGTTATGAATGGCGTAGTGAAGTGCTTATTTATATCTCTTTAAGGTTGCAATGTGTTTTGTATCACAATTTATCTGTGTGCTACTCTAGTGATGTTATTAAAGTAGTTTATTCCTCCTGCACGGTGTAATGGTGACAGTGTGTGCATCGTGTAGTGATACGTCCAAAACGTATCTACTTTCCCGAACACTTTTGCTGTTGTTTTGCCTCTAATTTGTGTATTTTGGATGCAACTAACACGGACTAACACTGTTTTCAGCAGAACTGTTCTGGTGTCTCGTTTTTGTGCAGAAATCCAACTTTCAGGAAAATCCTCGGAATTTATACGAAAGGTCCTATTTTTCCAGAAGACTCACGAAGCCAGAAGGGCAAGTCAGGTGGAGGCCCAAGGGCCCCACACCCTAGGGCGGCGCGGCCCTAGCGTGTGGCCCCCTCGGCCGGCCTCCGACACCCTCCTTCGGACTACTTATCGTCTTCGACCTAAAAACGCACGGGGAGAAGTCGAAGTCGCCAGAAACCCTCCAGAACGCCGCCACATCGCGAAACTCCGTCTCGGGAGCCAGAAGTCTCCGTTCTGGCACTCCGCCGGGACGGGGAATTGGAGGAGATCATCGCCACCATCACCACCGACGCCTCTTCATCGACCAGCCATGTTTCCCCCATCCATGTGTGAGTAATTCCCCCACTGTAGGCTGAAGGGGATGGTAGGGATTGGATGAGATTGGTCATGTAATAGTGTAAGATTGTTAGGGCATAGTGCTTAGTGTCCGTAATTGGTACTTTGATGATATTGTTGCAACTTGTTATGCTTAATGCTTGTCACTAGGGCCCGAGTGCCATGATCTCAGATCTGAACATGTTATTATTTCATCATGATATTCATTGTTTATGGTCTTACCTGCAAGTTGTATACACATGTCGCTGTCCGGAACCAATGGCCCCGAAGTGACAGAAATCGGGACAACCGGAGGGGATGGTAGTGATGTGAGGATCACATGTGTTCACGGAGTGTTAATGCTTTGCTCCGGTGCTCTATTAAAAGGAGTGCCTTAATATCCAGTAGATTCCCTTGAGGCCCGGCTGCCACCGGCTGGTAGGACAAAAGATGTTGTGCAAGTTTCTCATTGCGAGCACGTACAACTATAATTGGAACACATGCCTATTGATTGCTTTGTACTTAGACACCGTTTTATTATTATCTGCAAATGCCCTGCTTGATTGTTACATGAGTTTCTCTCATCCATGCAACGCCCGTTATCCGTCCCCGTGACTACAGTACTTTAATCCTCCTATTTACTATAATCACTACTGCTGTCTTTGTTACTCTGCTGCTGTTATTTCACTACTGCTACTGCTATAAAACTGTTACTACTGATAAACTCTTGCGAGCAAGTCTGTTTCCAGGTGCAGCTGAATTGACAACTCCGCTGTTAAGGCTTTCAAGTATTCTTTGTCTCCCCTTGTGTCGAATCAATAAATTGGGTTTTACTACACGCGAAGACTGCTGCGATCCCCTATACTTGTGGGTCATCAAGACTATTTTCTGGCGCCGTTGCCAGGGAGCATAGCTTTATTTGGAAGTTCACTTGGATTGATATTGTTCGCTGCAAATTCTCCATCATGGGTAAAACTCGTGATCCTAAAGTCGCCATATTACCATCCACTACAAGAAAAGGTACAACTCTGAGTACCTCTGCTGCTCTTGATTCACCATCTGTGATTGATAAAACTTGTTTCACCGCCACAAGCTTCACTTGCTGGTACTTGTGCTGAATCTGAAAACTCTTATGATATTGATAATGTTTCTGATGTGCTTGATGATAGTGGTTCATTGGGATCCTTTCTAGATGCTACAATTGCTAGGTCTAGACAAATTGAAAATACTGAAACTCCTAATGCTACTACACCTGTTAATTCACCTGAACTTGATTATTCTAGTGATGATCCTGATGCAGATTATGTGGAGCTTAATGATGATTTTATTAATAGATGCAATGCTACTGCTGATGCAAGTAAAATTAAAAAGTTTCTCAAACAATATACTGTTAGACATAAGTTATCTCCTGATCCTAAATTTGCCACATCTCCTATATGCATTAAGGATAAAGATTATGATTTTTCTCTTGATTTATCTCATATAGCTATTGTAGAGAAAGCACCCTTTTGTGGTACTGAAAAAGAAAGTGCTGTAGAACACATGATTGAACTTTCTTCTATGAGTAGCTTGTTTTCTGATGATATCAAGATGCGTACTTATTTTGTCGCTAAAATTTTTCCTTTCTCGTTAAAGGATGATGCTAAAACTTGGTATAATAATTTGCCTCCTGGTTCTATTAAAAGTCCAACTGATTTGCGTGATGTTTTCTTTCGAAAATACTTTCCTGCTAGTGCTCAACATGTTGCTTTACAGAAAATTTATAGATTTGACCAGGGAGATGAAGAGAAATTGCCTGAGGCTTGGGCAAGATTTTGTTCTCTTATCAGAGCTCGACCTGGACATGATTTAGAAAAGAATGATTTACTTGATATATTTTATAGTGGACTAACCATTGAGTCTAGGGCATACCTGGATAGTTGTGCTGGTTGTGTTTTCAGGAAAAGAACTCCAGACGAAGCTGAAGAATTATTGGCTAAAATAGGCTGGAATCATGATGATTGGTCTACACCTGAACCAACTCCAACGCCAATATCGAAGAAGAGGGGTTTAATTAAATTGAATGATGAATATATGAGGGAAGCCAAGAAGTCTCTCAAGGAGAAAGGTATTAAATCTGAAGATGTGAAGAATCTACCTCCCATAGAAGATATATGTGAGATAATTCCCCCTTCATCCATGATTGAGGTAAACTCCCTTCAGCGCTTTACTAGAGAATATATTCCGTATTCAAAACCTCCTGCGCAATGCTTAGATGAGTTTGATAATTATATTGTTAAGCAGGAAAATTTTAATATGAGAGTAGAGAATCATCTAATGGAAAATTCTCAAGCTATTAGCAATTTGCATGATATTGTGGAGAGAACCTCCAATGATGTTAAGATGCTTGTTAAACATTTTCAAATGGTTCAAACTCAAATTGATCAACTCACTAAAGTGCAAAATGACTTACTACAAAATAATTCTAAAAAGAAACATGCTTATGAAGTAACAACTAGAGGTGGTGTCTCTACCCAGGATCCTCTATATCCTGAAGGGCATCCCAAAAGAATTGAACAAGATTCTCAACGCATTGAATCTAGTGCTCCTTCTAAGAAAAAGAAGAAGAAACATAAAAATGTTGTAGAATCCTCTGAACCTGTTAATGATCCTAATAGTATTTCTATTTCTGATGCTGAAACTGAAAGTGGTAATGAACATGATAATAATAATGGTAATGATAAGAATGATGTTTCTGATAAAGAAGAAGTTGAAGATGAACCTGAAAAGCAAGATAAAAATAAAAAGTATACTAAAGAAGATTTTATTGCTAAGAAACATGGTAATGAAAGGGAACCTTGGGTGCAAAAGCAAATGCCTTTTCCTGCTAAGAAATTAAAATCAAAGGAAGAAGAACACTATAATAAATTTTGCGATTGGATGAAACCTTTATTCTTGCAAATCCCTTTGACTGATGCTATTAAATTGCCTCCTTATTCAAAGTATATGAAAGATATTGTTACTAACAAAAGGAAAATCCCCAATGAGGAAATTTCCACTATGCTTGCTAATTACTCTTTCAATGGCAAAGTTCCAAAGAAGTTGGGCGACCCAGGTATACCTACTATTCCTTGTTCTATTAAGAATAATTATGTTAAAACTACTCTATGTGACTTGGGAGCCGGTGTTAGTGTCATGCTTTTTTCTCTTTATAAGAGACTTTACTTAGACAAGTTGATACCTACTGATATATCTTTGCAAATGGCTGATAAATCTACTGCTATTCCTGTTGGTATATGTGAGGATGTTCCTGTTCAAGTTACTAATAACTGCTTGATATTAACTGATTTTGTTGTGTTGGAAATGCCTGAAGATGATAATATGTCTATTATTCTTGGGAGACCTTTTCTTAACACCGCAGGGGCTGTTATTGATTGCAATAAAGGAAAGGTTACTTTCAATGTTGATGATAGGGAGCACACCGTCTATTTCCCCAAGAGGATTGAAAAAGCATGTGGAATTAATACTATTTCTAATGTGAGAACTATCAAGGTTGGAACTATCGATTGTCCTATATATGAGCCTAAAGAAGAATATCAAACTCTTGTGATTGGATCCATATCAATACAATTCAAGGTAACATGATTGATTTGAGGTTTATTTCTTCATATGCTATGTAAAATTTATTTGGTGGCAAGACTTGATCAACCTTGTTAACAAATACTTTTTATATGCATAGAGGAGGTAAACAACATTTCTTTCTTCCTCCACTTGTTCTAGTTGCTGTAGCACTTTTATTTTGCAAAGTTCCTTAGTTAATTAGAGATTTCAAAAAATTTCCTGGCCAGTAATAATAAACTTAATACCCAGAAATGTGCATTTTTCAAAGTTTTCAAAAATTCACAAAAATTATACCGTTGGTCTTATTTTTCGACGAGGCACCTGGGAGCACCTGGGGATGACCAGTGGAGCACCCCAGGGTGGCACCCCATAGGCTGGCGCGGCCAGCAAGGGGGGCGCGCCACCCTGGTGTGTGGGCCCCCCTTTGCCCCACTTCAGCATCTCTTCCTCCCACACTCTTCTCTCTCCCGAAAAAATCGACACCAGCTTCCTCTCACTCGTGTTTTTGCTCAAGAACTCCAGATTTCTCGATCTCTTTGCTCAGCCCAGATTTCTGTCTGAAATTTGGCACATTTGCTCTTCGGTATGTGACTCCTCCAACCCTCCAAGTAGAATTTTGTTTGGTGAAGTATATCTTGCATATTTTGCTGTTGTAGGTAACATGTTTAGTGAGCTTGCATGCTTGTTCTAAGTGGTAGAAACTAGTTTTGATGCATGATTAGTACTCTAGCAAGTTCCTATGGTAGTTTCCCTCAATTATATGTCACCAAATCAAATTTTATATTGTTTGTTGAAAAATTTCAGAAAATGGAAGGGAGTAGGCACCAACTCAACCACAAGAATTGGAGGTGCAACAGGTCATGAGAGTTCACCGCGAAGAAGGAGTATACCCCGCTTACTACCCGTGCGTGGATTTTATGAGAAGTGCAGGGATTTTGCAAGATGTTCAAAGTCTAATCTCTCGTGCAGGGTTGGATGATTTTGTTGATGGTGAACCATGCCAATATGCAAAACTGACTATGTCTGTAGTGCAGGATTTTAAATTCAATTGGTCGCGATCTAACCCCATGGTTCAGTACAAAATTTATAATAAGACTGTCAACTTGCCATTCAATGATTTTTGTGCAGCAATGGGGATCATGCGAGAAGATAAGGGGATCGCCGCAAGAGTTTTTGGACCTCTTCAAGATGATTTGTCATGGAAGGAGTTTCTCGGAGGATGGTGGTAAAATCAGTAGCATTCTACTCCCAACTATTCGTTACTTTGCTTATTTCATCACCAAGTGCGTTCTAGCAAGAAAGAATGGAAGTAAAATATCTATCCAGGATTTAGCCTTTCTAGCTGCTGCATTACAAGGTAATAGGACTTATAACTTGGGTGCTTTGATAGCCAACAGACTTGCTACTAACCGTGAGAAGGGAGGAATTTGTGGAGGTCTCATCGCCTCTCGTTTATTAGCTATGCATGGTGTAGAACCTCACCACCTTGATATTCAACTTCCCATAGAGAAACTTGACATAGTCTCCATGATTAAGCATGAATTTGTTTCTGATTCATCTAATTTGAGCAAACTGTCTTATAGAATAACATTTTACAAGAAAGCTTGGAGAATAACTAAGAAAACTGAAAAATTAGTAGGATTGCCTGCACCTGCTCTGTTTAACCTTGATTCCAGGGAGGATTGGTCAGTCACGGAAAGTGCAGTTAATGCACACATAGAGGGAGGAGGCCATCGTGCAAGAGACAACACGGAGGAGGACGAGGAACACCTCGACTCTTCATCCGATGCAGCAAGTTCTTCGCATCAACAAGTTGGGCATGAGGAGCCTCCACGCTTTTCCTCTGCATCAGGACCTTATTATGACTACTCCATGTACGATCCACCGGCATGGAACCCAGATCCTCGTTGGGGTTGATCTCCATTTAGGCCAAAAGCCTAAGCTTGGGGGGAGATATACCGGCATCACTCATTCTTTGCATATTATGGTTGCTGGATACTTGTACATACTTGTTTAGTTTCTTTGAGTGGTTTTCTAATGAGAGGGAGATGATATTTGGGGAAGTGCTGCCTGAAAACAGATTCTGGACTGTTACCAAACAAATTCGTGCGCACAGCCAGAACGTTATTTTGAGCTGCCAATTTTTGTGCATGTTCCCCAGGTTGTTATCTAACTTTCATTAGTTGAACACTTTTCGAGCTGAGCAACGAAAGATTTTTGTAAAAATTGATTTCTGTACTGCTGTCAGGTTTTGGCAGATTTTTGCCATCTTGCTTTTCTGTGTTTCTTTTAGTTTTCATTTTCTTGTTCTTGCTTCGTTTCTTTCCTAAAACACAAAACGACCAAAAATATTTCTGTTGTTTCTCTTCACCATTTGTTTATTTTGATTTCTTGCATTTGTTTCGCTTTATTTGCTATTGCTAGTTTGCTATAAGAAAACCCAAAAAGATTTTGCTTTGTTTACTTGTTTCCTTTTGTTCTTGTTCTCAAATTCGTAAACACCAGAAATATTTGCTGTTCTTCTTTGGTTTGTAAAGTTCATTATGAGTTCAATGGTCTTCGGTGGCTGGAGCGTGGTTTTCATTTCATATTATCCAAGCTACACAAGTGAAGAGGCAATAATGACGATCTACGACAATCTGATTGTGGTGAGAGGCTGGTATGAACTCTATTTGTTTTCATTTTTGTACATATACTCATCCATGTGAGCATGCTTAGTTGGTTCATGTGAGGTATATGTCATTTAAGAAAGTCTAGTAGTTCATGATCTCTCATGTTTAGCTCCAATTTATTAATATGAGTAGCATGTCATGGATGTTTGCTTGCATTGTTTTATTCATAGATAGGTATGATATTGTGGTATCCTCCTCTGAATAATTCGTTTGAATTAACTTGGCACATGCTCACGCATGCATATGACTGAACAAAAGTCAATTAAGCCTCGATGATTTACATTGCTTCAGAGTTCTTGTATCACTTTTATGCCTCAGTTAATTTATTTTGCCGCAAGCATGATTATGACAGTTACTGCTCTCTTGATTTGTCGCTCCCTAGTCTTTTGCTAGCCTTCACTTGTACTGAGCGGGAACGCTGCTCGTGCTTCCAAACACATGAAAACCAAGTTATTCCAGAGTGTCCACCATAAATACCTATGCATGGCATTTCAAACCATTCCAAGTAAATTCTCATGTGCTACCTTTAAAACCTTCAAAATGCTTCTCAATTTGTGTTAATGTTTCATAGCTCATGAGGAAGTATGTGGTGTTTAACTTTCAACCTTGTCATTTACTCTTGACGGATTTTCATATGGACTAGTGGCACATCCGCTTATCCAATAATTTTGCAAAAAGAGCTGGCAATGGGGTTCCCAGCCCCAATTAATCAACTTTCACTAATAATTCTCTTCACATGTTTTGCTCTGATTCATCAGTAAGCAACTTAATTTTGCAAATAGACACTCCTCCATGGTATGTGATTGATGGAAGGCACCCGAGGATTCGGTTAGCCATGGCTTGTGTAAACAAAGGTTGGGGGGAGTGTCACCCATAATGAAACTAAAATACATGTGTAAACAAAAGAGAAGAGGGATGATCTACCTTGCTGGTAGAGATAACGTCCTTCATGGGAGCCGCTCTTGAAAGTCCGGTTGGCGAGGTAGTTGGTGTACCCATTACCATTCGTTGACAACAACAAACACCTCTCAAAATAATTTTACTCCTGTTTTACAAATGAAAAGCTCTAGCGCATGTTAATCCCTGCTTCCCTCTGCGAAGGGTCAATCTTTTACTTTTACATTGAGTCTCCATCCTTTCTTTGAGCAATTTCTTGAGAGCACAACTGTCATTCTTAGTATAATATGCTTGTCTCAAAATATGATTGATTGTGGTATAACTTTGATGCTTTTATCTTTGACAATCACTATTTCTAGTCTTTCTATGAACTTCAGAGGTGCCTGAGCATTTATGTTTTGCTGATCAAATATGGGCAAGCGAGATACCACTCTATCATACTCTTTTATGAATATTGCAATCCTGCTTATATACATGATTCATGATGCTTATTATTAATTGTTGGTACCTTTCCATGATTGATATAGCTATTAGATGATCTTATTTGCATGTATCTTATTACGAACTGCCTAAGTGTTAGCCATAGCATGAGAATATTTACATCATATGAACAAATGTGTTCATGAAAGTTCTTTTATCGCTCAGTTGTTAACTGAATTGCTTGAGGACAAGCAATAAGCTAAGCTTGGGGGGAGTTGATACGTCCAAAACGTATCTACTTTCCCAAACACTTTTGCTGTTGTTTTGCCTCTAATTTGTGTATTTTGGATGCAACTAACACGGACTAACGCTGTTTTCAGCAGAACTATTCTGGTGTCTCGTTTTTGTGCAGAAATCCAACTTTCAGGAAAATCCTCGGAATTTATACGAAAGGTCCTATTTTTCCAGAAGACTCACGGAGCCAGAAGGGCAAGTCAGGTGGAGGCCCGAGGGCCCCACACCCTAGGGCGGCGCGGCCCAGGAGGGGGGCGCGCGGCCCTAGCGTGTGGCCCCCTCGGCCGGCCTCCGATGCCCTCCTTCGGACTACTTATCGTCTTCGACCTAAAAATGCACGGGGAGAAGTCGAAGTCGCCAGAAACCCTCCAGAACACCGCCACATCGCGAAACTCCGTCTCGGGAGCCAGAAGTCTCCGTTCTGGCACTCCGCCGGGACGGGGAATTGGAGGAGATCATCGCCACCATCACCACCGACGCCTCTTCATCGACCAGCCATGTTTCCCCCATCCATGTGTGAGTAATTCCCCCGCTGTAGGCTGAAGGGGATGGTAGGGATTGGATGAGATTGGTCATGTAATAGTGAAAGATTGTTAGGCCATAGTGCCTAGTGTCCGTAATTGGTACTTTGATGATATTGTTGCAACTTGTTATGCTTAATGCTTGTCACTAGGGCCCGAGTGCCATGATCTCAGATCTGAACATGTTATTATTTCATCATGATATTCATTGTTTATGGTCTTACCTGCAAGTTGTATACACATGTCGCTGTCCGGAACCAATGGCCCCGAAGTGATAGAAATCGGGACAACCGGAGGGGATGGTAGTGATGTGAGGATCACATGTGTTCACGGAGTGTTAATGCTTTGCTCCGGTGCTCTATTAAAAGGAGTGCCTTAATATCCAGTAGATTCCCTTGAGGCCCGGCTGCCACCGGCTGGTAGGACAAAAGATGTTGTGCAAGTTTCTCATTGCGAGCACGTACGACTATAATTGGAACACATGCCTATTGATTGCTTTGTACTTAGACACCGTTTTATTATTATCTGCAAATGCCCTGCTTGATTGTTACATGAGTTTCTCTCATCCATGCAACGCCCGTTATCCGTCCCCGTGCCTATAGTACTTTAATCCTGCTGTTTACTATAATCACTACTACTGTCTCTGTTACTCTACTGCTGTTATTTCACTACTGCTACTGCTATAAAACTGTTACTACTGATAAACTCTTGCGAGCAAGTCTGTTTCCAGGTGCAGCTGAATTGACAACTCCGCTGTTAAGGCTTTCAAGTATTCTTTGTCTCCCCTTGTGTCGAATCAATAAATTGGGTTTTACTACCCGCGAAGACTGCTGCGATCCCCTATACTTGTGGGTCATCATGTAGTACTTGGCGTAGGCTATGATTGTGATCTCTTGTAGATTATGAAGTTAACTATTGCTATGATGGTATTGATGTGATCTATTCCTCCTTTCGTAGTGTGAAGGTGACAGTGTGCATGCTATGTTAGTACTTGGTTTGGTTATGTTGATCTGTCATGCACTCTAAGGTTATTTAAATATGAACATTGAATATTGTGGAGCTTGTTAACTCCGGCATTGAGGGTTCGTGTAATCCTACACAGTTAGTGGTGTTCATCATCCAACAAGAGGGTGTAGAGTCTAGCATCTATCTATTTATTCTGTTATGTGATCAATGTTGAGAGTGTCCACTAGTGAAAGTATGATCCCTAGGCCTTGTTCCTAAATACTGCTATCGCTGCTTGTTTACTGTTTTACTGCATCTCTTTTTCCTGCAATATTACTACCATCAACTGCACGCCAGCAAGCACTTTTCTGGCGCCGTTGCTACTGCTCGCATTTATTCATACCACATGTATTTCAGTATCTCTTCGCCGAACTAGTGCACCTATTAGGTGTGTTGGGGACACAAGAGACTTCTTGCTTTGTGGTTGCAGGGTTGCATGAGAGGGATATCTTTGACCTCTTCCTCCCTGAGTTCGATAAACCTTGGGTGATCCACTTAAGGGAAACTTGCTGCTGTTCTACAAACCTCTGCTCTTGGAGGCCCAACACTGTCAACAAGAATAGAAGCACCCGTAGACATCAAGCACTTTTCTGGCGCCGTTGCCGGGGAGGAAAGGTAAACGGCACTCACACACCGGCAACCCCGGCAACTAGCACTTTTCTGGCGCCGTTGCTGGGGAGGAAAGGTAAAAGGCACTCATACTCCGGTCCCAGGTAAAGTACTTTTCTGTTGCCGTTGTGTGTGTGCTCAAAGCTATTTCTTTTAGATCCTGCAATTGCATCTTTTTGTTTCTTGTTTACACTAGTTAGGAATAATGGACAACAATGAGCTTCTTATTCTATTTCCTGATTTAAGACATGGATGGTTTGATGCGAAAATTAAAAAACCTATGGAACATATTAGTATGAACGCTTTGAACACCATTGTTGCTAATGATATGGAAAATTCTAAGCTTGGGGAAGCTGGCTTTGATGAGCATGATATTTTTAGTCGCCCAAGCATTGAGGAGAAAATTTACTTTGATGATACTTTGCCTCCTATTTATGATGATTATAATGATATTGGTCTTTTAGTACCGCCTGTTATGGAGGATAAATTTGATTATGATTACAATATGCCTCCTATATTTGATGATGAGAATAATAATGATAGCTACTTTGTTGAATTTGCTCCCACTACAACTAATAAAATTGATTATGCTTATGTGGAGAGTAATAATTTTATGCATGAGACTCATGATAAGAATGCTTTATGTGATAGTTATATTGTTGAGTTTGTTCATGATGCTACTGAAAGTTATTATGAGAGAGGAAATATGGTTGTAGAAATTTTCATGTTACTGTTGCGGTCAGAAACCCACCGGCGAGCAGCGACGGGCAACACAGTAGAGCCGGGAGGCTCCCAGGACTGCGGCTGGCCCTGGTCCCTCCGAGCGACGGCCCGCAAAGACTCGGCACGCACATCCGATGCTGGTGCAAGGGCGTGCCACCTGACCTATACCTGGTCAGGAAGGTGATGGATGTGCCTCGCTTAGTTTCCTGCATGGCATACACGTAAACATTAAATACGAGCCTCGATCGGCTCTCAAGTTGTCCTGTGAATCGGCTCAAAGAGCCGATCCACCCATGATCCGTACGAGGTGTACGAATATATGGTGGTCCTGCTTGATCAATATAAAGCTAAAACGACCTACTACGATTTAGGGTTTTCACCACATAATCGGAACATCCTACTCGTGATTGAGCCTGGCGGCCACGCACGGTGATCGTAAACCGACCCTAGACAAGGCCTAAAAACCAACACGAAGTTGATCCCCGGAACATCCTGTCTAGGGCTAGCAAACTACACCCTACGCGCCACTGGATCCTTCAACCCGTTTGTAAGGCCTAACTATGCAGATATTAAACTAATCCTTGAAGAACAAGGAGCAATCATAACAGATCGGATCTACTAAATAATGATCAAGCGGGGTGCCGCCCTTACACCTAAGATAGGTGTAAGGGCGGCTAGACGTCTAAGGGTTGCACGACGACAGCATATAATACGATGAACGATGCTAACCCTAACACATCTAAGATAACTACGTTGCTCGCCATCAACAAGGCTTCAGCACGAGCAACGCATGAACAGCGAATAAACGTGTACTGCCTAGATGGCAGCATGATGCTTACCCGGAAGAAACCCTCGAGACAAGGGAGTTGGCGATGCGCCTAGATTGGTTTGTGGTGAACGTGATTGTTGTTTATTTCATAAACCCTAGATACATATTTATAGTCCGTAGACTTTCTAACGTGGGAATAATCCCAACCGGGCACGAGCCAAACTCTATCTAATCGACACGTATCCTACTATATTACAGATACACGGGCAAACTAGCCCAAACTTTGCATATAAGGCCGATTCATGTATTCCTTCCATGTATATTCTTCAAGCCCATCTTTAATCGCGGCCCACCTCTGATCCGGTCAAATTCTGGTGATAACACATGCCCCCCTGGTTTTGGAAATGACAATTCCAAAATCACTCTGCTTTTTCTTCGTCGGGTCATGTCGTGGCAGAGCAGAACCGTCGCAGTATCCTTCATAATGATGCCTTGCCTCTTCCACTTCTCCGCGTGACCTGGCAATTTTTTTTTGTTGGGCACCACTTCCTCGGAAACTGCTGTGGCATTGAATCTCCACTATATCCCCTTTTATTTAACCGCTCCAAATAGTTTGCTTCTTCATCCCCTTCGCATTAGCACTCCAAAAGCCCTCCTGCGCCACCATGTCTTCTTCCTCCTCTGCCTCATCGGGTCTTTCCACCCAATCCTCCTCCTCGAGCGAGCAGGAGTGGAACTTTGATCACGTGCCAGATGGCCCACCCGAAGCACTCGTCGGGTCAGATGGTGACTTACCTCTGACCGATGGGGAGGACGACCTCGAGTTCCTCATCGAAGGGGAGCTGAAGAGCGAGAGCGAAGACGACCTCCACTCCTGGGCGAACTCCACCTCCTCCGACGAGGAGGAGGAAGAAGAAGAAGCAGAGGAAGAAGAGGGAGAGGAGGAGGATGATTCCTCCTCCTCCGCTGGGTATCCGCCGGCGAAGCGCTTCCGCGCTTGGGCGGACAGCGAGGACGATGATGATGACGAGGAAGAAGAGGCTCCGGCCGAGGGCTGGGGCAGCAGCGACGAGGAACTCTCTGGAAGCAGCGCCGACGGCAGCTACGATGCCGACGACGAGGCCAACGAGGATTAGTAATGTAGGACTAGTAGTTCCTGAGCAATCGGCTCTTCTTTTGTTCTTCCTTTCTTGAGCAATCGGCTCTTCATTGTAAAAAAAAAACCCTCTTATTAATGAAGAAGAAATTTCTCAGCTGATTCTGTCCTTTTACCAAATTTGCCGATTGCTAAAATAAGTCTACAAATTAAGAGCCGATGGCAGTGCATCGGACCTTGCCATGAAACACGAGCAAAGCCAACTCTATTGTCTATCCAAATGGTAATCTGTGACTTGTCCGCAAGAGCAAAACCCAAATCCCCAAAACGCCGCTTGAACAGATCCAACCCACGGCCATATGAACCTCAGATGTCAATCGCGCAGGTTCGCAACTGCAATGGATCCATGGGCAACACCATCCAATGCCCACGCTATGGTTTCCAGCCTGAAGGTGATCCTTAACTGCTCCTTGCTGTCCGAACATAGCGCCTTGCTCTATCTTTTCGCAGCAACAGAAACGGCCCTGACCCTGTAGATGATGACGGCTTCCCTTTCAGGCTCCTTTCAGCAGCTCTAGTAGTCTTCTTCTGCAACAACTCACCGCTTTCGAAGAAGGTTATGATGCAGGGTCAGCCGATGACACTCCAATCGGCTTCCACAAACAGAGTGTCTACCAAATCAGCTGCCCCCCGAGCCTCAGTTAAGGCGAGAACAGTGGCGAGGACACACAGTTCAGTCCAAGGGCCTTGAACTCAGGCAATTGAGACAGCCACCATGCAGAGGTCCTAGCCATTCCTACGAGCGTAGCTGAGAAGGCGGCCAACTTAGCCAAGCCGACGGTAGATACACCGGAGCCGATCACCTTTTCTTCCATTGAAAGCCGATATTGCAGACGAAACACCAACGGCCTAATGAGCAAAGGGTTGGAGGTTGGCCTTGAGGCTGAACTGAAGACCGACTTGGTCGAAATCCGTGTCTTGAACACGCAGCTGGTAGATCTTGTGTAATTTGTACTAGAGTCGATGTCTGTGCATCGGCTTTGTTTCTTAGTTCTAAAGTCGATGTCTGTGCATCGGCTGTACATCGTGAGAATTTTTTTTTACTGGCCGATTTTTCTATCGGCCCCCAATATTTCACTGCACATGTATCGCACATGTTCATCTGATTAGGTGCCCCCCGAGCCGAATCTGCCAAGTAACTGCGGATATCGGCTCTGTAGTTAGCCAAGGCACTGTATTTGAACGTCGGCTCCGTTAGGACTAATGTGGACTTTCTCCAGCTCATCAGCCGATGTAAAACCGCTGCCCATTAGATCGACGTTGAACACAGGTAGAACGTATGGTGAGGATAATTTTGGCCGATTGCTGGAATCGGCCTCCATGTTGATTGAATCGCTCAATGAAGGTTTTGCAATGTTCCTCCATAGATCTTTGGGGCCGATCCCAAGGTTCGGCCTCGCCACGTTTGTCCACAGGTTTGTTCTTACTATACAGTCAGGAAGGTGGATAAGACCAGCCTAACCCCGTCCTTCGTCACGTCGATGCGCTCGCAGTCGTCCAAATTGATGCCTGAGAGTGGCTCTTGGCCTGTTGTCTCCCAAACGTTCATGCCAGCCGTTGAAATCTCGGCTGAGTCATCTGCATGGACGACCTCTACTTCATCTCCATCCAACTGTATTAAGCATTGGTGCATCGTGGATGGAATGCAACAGTTGGCGTGGATCCAATCTCTTCCTAGCAGGACAGCATAGGTGCTCTTGCTATCGACAATAAAGAACGTCGTAGGGATGGTTTTCCTTCCTACGGTCAGATCCACGTTCAGAACACCTTGTGCGTCAGATGCTTGGCCGTTGAAATCGCTCAGTATCACGTTGGTCTTGATCAGATCCGAGCTAGAGCGTCCCAACCGACGTAGCATGGAGTATGGCATAATGTTGACTACCGCTCCGGTGTCCACCAGCATCTTGTTGACAGGCTGCCCATTGATATAACCTTGCAAGTACAGGGCCTTCAGATGTCTGTAGCTTCTTTCTCGTGGCTTCTCAAAGATAACTGGCCGTGGGCCGCAGTCAAGTTGTGCCACAGGTGCTTCGTCTAATCCTGGAGCACTAAACTCCGTCGGAAGGATGAACACCATGTTTGTGCCAGCCGATGTTTCATCATCGGCTTTCTTTTGTCTGGGGCGCCACTCTTTCCTTTGTGGCCGACCTTCTTCGTCCAGGGTTCGCTGAATTTTAGCGGCCAGATCAGGCCGCGCCTTCCTCAACGTGTGCAGGTATAACCTTTCGGCTTCCTCCAAACCACGTAATCGCTGAACCCTACGCTTTTGGGAACGGCTGAGTCCATCAGGGCACCACCTTGGCCGGTGGTACTTATCTTCTTCTTCTTCATCATCGTCTTCCAAATCCTCGAGATCTTCCACCCGAGAGGACTCAGCGTGCTTGTTCCGAGGCGGGAGAGGCCCTAGACGTTTGAACACGGACACGTTAGCTGCATCCTTCTTCTTCTGTCTACATTACGGGCGCTGCCGATTGTAGGCAATCGGCTCATTCCCGAATCCCAGCAAAGTACCGAAGAAGGGACAGTCCCAGTGCCTATCCTCGTCGTCTTGCTCTCTTGACTTTTCCTTGGCGTGGCGCTCATATCTCTCCTCGTCGCGATCATGCCGACGATGTCTCCTGGCGTCCCTAGCCAGACGATCTCTTTTATCATCGTCGTTGGGTCGTCGGCGTTGGTCATATTGACTCACATACTTGTTGAGGAGGTGATCAGAGAGAGGTCGCTGATATCTCACATTCCTCACTTCTCCCTCTGTGATGTAGTGCTTGCCATCGTGACGGAGCCGATCGCGTGGAACGGCTTCCTCTGTGTCCTTTCTATGAGAGCAGCTGCCCTCGTCTCCGTCCTTACCAGAGTGGTGTCCAGGTCCTACCATGTTGATGTTGAACGAGAATCCTGGCTGGCACCCTCCAGGGTAAGTGCACTCCACCATGTTAACGGCGGGGAAGGGGTGTGTGTCGACTTTCATGGCGTACTGGCTGAAAATTAGACGCCCTTGTTCTATCGCCATTTGGACCTGCTGCCGCCACACCCTGCAGTCGTTGGTGGCATGGGTGAATGTGTTATGCCACTTGCAGTATGGCTTTCCGTTCAGCTCCTGCGCCGTGGGGATCTTGTGGCCTTCGGGTACCTTTAGCTGCTTCTCCTTAAGTAAGAGGTCGAAAATCTGCTCAGCTTTGGTAACGTCGAAGTCAAACCCTCTTGGAGGACCTTGTGGCTTAACCCACTTGCAGGATACGGGGCTTGCCCCCCGAGTCCATTCAGCCACTGCTACCTCTTGATCTCCCGCAGAGCCTTCGTCTTCATCTGCCTCAACCAGGACCACCGCACGCTTGAATTTATCCTGGTATACATCTGGGTGGCGCTGTTCATATACTGACAGCTTCTACACCATGTGCACCAGTGAAGGGTAGTCTGCTTGGAAGGCCACGTCCTTGATCGGTGATGCGAGACCCACCACCGCCAACTCGACTGCTTCTTTTTCAGTCACACGAGCCGAATAGCATCGGTTCCTAACGGTCCTGACGCGCTGGACGTATTCTGACACTGTTTCTCCGTGCTTCTGTCGTACTTGTGCTAAATCGGCAATGCCAGCCTCGGAAGCCTCTGAGTGATACTGCATGTGGAACTGCTCTTCCAACTGCTTCCAAGTCCGGATTGAGTCTGGTGGCAGCGATGTGTACCACCCGAAAGCCGATCCTGTGAGGGACTATGCGAAGAACCTCACACGCAGCTCATCTGATGCTGAGATCGTGCCCAGCTGTGCCAAATATCGGCTCACATGCTCGATGGAGCTGGAACCATCCGATCCATTAAACTTGGAGAAATCAGGGAGCCGATATTTGGGTGGTAGCGGGATCAACTCGTACTCGTTGGGGTACGGCTTCGAATAGCCGATTGTCCTCCTTTTCGGCACCATGCCGAACTGGTCTCTCAGGATTGTACTGATCTGATCCGCGGTGCTGGCTGCAGGAGTCGAACTCTGAAGATTCGCCGGAGTGGCATACTTAGCCAGCCATGCTTGCTTTTCCAGCTCTGAGCCAACTGCAGGAGCTGAGCTCTCGAGGTTTGTCGGAGTGGCATACTTAGCTAGCCACGTCTGCTTCTCAAGATCTGTTCCCGAAGTTCCTCCTGCTGTTCCAGAAGTCCCTCGTTGTTGCGATGCTGGTTTGTGAGTGCCCGATTATTGCGATGCCACGTATGTGCACGTGTATCCGTGAGGGATCTCCTTAGGCGCCTCATGCAAGAACTGGTAGTCACTAGGGTCACCACCGATCTTGTAGACGACGTATGCCGGTGAATTCGGCACTTCTGGTGCTGCCAACGTGAATGGCAGCGGTGGGCCCAGGACTCGGAGTGGCATCTCTCCGGTAAGTCCCTAGAGCTGGTCCCGACGGAGAGTAAGGATGCCTCATGATTTCCTGCATCACACGAAGAGCGACACGCTCCAACGTGTTCACCAGGCTCTCATAATGGCGGTGTAGCGAATGAGCTACCATGAAGTTAATCTCCTGACGCAGAGACCTGGTGCGTTCTTCTGACGGGGCGGACAGGTCCACTCCATCGAGCGCGCCTTCAGGTGAGAACCCTTTCCACCTGATGCCATGTGAGCGGGTTCTGTGAAAAGAGCCGATGAGGTCGGCTTCGAGGATTGCTTTGACCTCGTCATACTTCTTCTTGAGCTCCTCGGTCAGATCCTCGTACGTGACTGGAGTGCCTTCCGCCATCTCAGATGTAGATGGCGATGCGGTTGATGTCGAAGACTGTCCCACCGGGCGTGCCAGAATGTGTTGCGGTCAGAAACCCACCGGCGAGCAGCGACGGGCAACACAGTAGAGCCGGGAGGCTCCCAGGACTGCGGCTGGCCCTGGTCCCTCCGAGCGACGGCCCGCAAAGACTCGGCACGCACGTCCGATGCTGGTGCAAGGGCGTGCCACCTGACCTATACCTGGTCAGGAAGGTGATGGATGTGCCTCGCTTAGTTTCCTGCATGGCATACACGTAAACATTAAATACGAGCCTCGATCGGCTCTCAGGTTGTCCTGTGAATCGGCTCAAAGAGCCGATCCACCCATGATCCGTACGAGGTGTACGAATATATGGTGGTCCTGCTTGATCAATATAAAGCTAAAACGACCTACTACGATTTAGGGTTTTCACCACATAATCGGAACATCCTACTCGTGATTGAGCCTGGCGGCCACGCACGGTGATCGTAAACCGACCCTAGACAAGGCCTAAAAACCAACACGAAGTTGATCCCCGGAACATCCTGTCTAGGGCTAGCAAACTACACCCTACGCGCCACTGGATCCTTCAACCCGTTTGTAAGGCCTAACTATGCAGATATTAAACTAATCCTTGAAGAACAAGGAGCAATCATAACGGATCGGATCTACTAAATAATGATCAAGCGGGGTGCCGCCCTTACACCTAAGATAGGTGTAAGGGCGGTTAGACGTCTAAGGGTTGCACGACGACAGCATATAATACGATGAACGATGCTAACCCTAACACATCTAAGATAACTACGTTGCTCGCCATCAACAAGGCTTCAGCACGAGCAACGCATGAACAGCGAATAAACGTGTACTGCCTAGATCGCAAGATGCGATCTAGGCAGCATGATGCTTACCCGGAAGAAACCCTCGAGACAAGGGAGTTGGCGATGCGCCTAGATTGGTTTGTGGTGAACGTGATTGTTGTTTATTTCATAAACCCTAGATACATATTTATAGTCCGTAGACTTTCTAACGTGGGAATAATCCCAACCGGGCACGAGCCAAACTCTATCTAATCGACACATATCCTACTATATTACAGATACACGGGCAAACTAGCCCAAACTTTGCATATAAGGCCGATTCATGTATTCCTTCCATGTATATTCTTCAAGCCCATCTTTAATCGCGGCCCACCTCTGATCCGGTCAAATTCTGGTGATAACACCTCTCTATGTGCTGAAATTTTTGAAGCTACACTTGTTCTATCTTCCTATGCTTGTTACTTTTTTCTTCATGAACTTGTTTATTTACAAAACTCCTATGCATAGGAAGCATGTTAGACTTAAATTTGTTTTGAATTTGCCTCTTGATGCTCTCTTTTGCTTCAACTACTATTTCTTGCGAGTGCATCATTAAAACTGCTGAGCCCATCTTAATGGCTATAAAGAAAGCACTTCTTGGGAGATAACCCATGTGTTTATTTTGCTACAGTACCTCTATTTTATATTTGTGTCTTGGAAGTTGTTAGTACTGTAGAAACCTCTCCTTATCTTAGTTTTGTTGCATTGTTGTGCCAAGTAAAGTCTTTGATAGTAAGGTTCATACTAGATTTGGATTACTGCGCAGAAACAGATTTCTTGCTGTCACGAATCTGGGCCTAATTCTCTGTAGGTAACTCAGAAAATTATGCCAATTTACGTCAGTGATCCTCAGATATGTACACAACTTTCATTAAATTTGAGCATTTTCATTTGAGCAAGTCTGGTGCCTCAATAAAATTCGTCTTTACGGACTGTTCTGTATTGACAGATTCTGCCTTTTATTTCGCATTGTCTCTTTTGCTATGTTGGATGAATTTCTTTGTTCCATTAATGTCCAGTAGCTTTGGGCAATGTCCAGAAGTGTTAAGAATGATTGTGTCACCTCTGAACATGTGAATTTTTATTATGCACTAACCCTCTAATGAGTTTGTTTCGAGTTTGGTGTGGTGGAAGTTTTCAAGGGTCAAGAGAGGAGGATGATATACTACGATCAAGGAGAGTGAAAGCTCTAAGCTTGGGGATGCCCCCGTGGTTCATCCCTGCATATTTCAAGAAGACTCAAGCATCTAAGCTTGGGGATGCCCAAGGCATCCCCTTCTTCATCGACAAATTATCAGGTTCCTTCTCTTGAAACTATATTTTTATTCGGTCACATCATATGTACTTTACTTGGAGCGTCTGTTTGTTTTTGTTTTTGTTTGTGTTTGAATAAATTCATGCTTGTGTGGGAGAGAGACACGCTCTGCTGGTTCATATGAACACATGTGTTCTTAGCTTTTAATGTTCATGGCGAAGGTTGAAACTGCTTCGTCAATTGTTATATGGTTGGAAACGGGAAATGCTACATGTAGTAATTGATAAAATGTCTTGAATAATTTGATACTTGGCAATTGTTGTGCTCATGTTTAAGCTCTTTCATCATATACTTTGCACCTATTAATGAAGAAATACATAGAGCTTGCTAAAATTTGGTTTGCATAATTGGTCTCTCTAAAGTCTAGATAATTTCTAGTATTGAGTTTGAACAACAAGGAAGACGGTGTAGAGTCTTATAATGTTTACAATATGTCTTTTATGTGAGTTTTGCTGCACCGGTTCATCCTTTTGTTTGTTTCAAATAACCTTGCTAGCCTAGCCTTGTATCGAGAGGGAATACTTCTCATGCATCCAAAATCCTTGAGCCAACCACTATGCCATTTGTGTCCACCATACCTACCTACTACATGGTATTTCTCCTCCATTCCAAAGTAAATTGCTTGAGTGCTACCTTTAAAATTTCCATTCTTTACCTTTGCAATATATAGCTCATGGGAAAAATAGCTTAAAAACTATTGTGGTATTGAATATGTACTTATGCACTTTATCTCTTATAAAGTTGTTTGTTGTGCGATAACCATGTTCCTGGGGACGCCATCAACTACTCTTTGTTGAATATCATGTGAGTTGCTATGCATGTCCGTCTTGTCTAAAGTAAGGGAGATTTACCACTCATTTAATGGTTAGAGCATGCATAATGTTAGAGAAGAACATTGGGCCGCTAACTAAAGCCATGAATCATGGTGGAAGTTTCAGTTTTGGACATATATCCTCAATCTCATATGAGAACATTAATTGTTGCTACATGCTTATGCATTAAAGAGGAGTCCATTATCTGTTGTCTATGTTGTCCTGGTATGGATGTCTAAGTTGAGAATAATCAAAAGCAAGAAATCCAAATGCGAGCTTTCTCCTTAGACCTTTGTACAGGCGGCATAGAGGTACCCCTTTGTGACACTTGGTTAAAACATGTGTATTGCGATGATAATCCCGGTAATCCAAGCTAATTAGGACAAGGTGCGGGCACTATTAGTACACTATGCATGAGGCTTGCAACTTGTAAGATATAATTTACATGATAAATATGCTTTATTACTACCGTTGACAAAATTGTTTCATGTTTTCAAAATAAAAGCTCTAGCACAAATATAGCAATCGATGCTTTCCTCTTTGAAGGACCTTTTTTTTACCTTTTATGTTGAGTCGGTTCACCTATTTCTCTCCATCTCAAGAAGCAAACACTTGTGTGAACTGTGCATTGATTCCTACATACTTGCATATTGCACTTGTTATATTACTTTACATTGACAATATCCATGAGATATACATGTTATAAGTTGAAAGCAACCGCTGAACCTTAATCTTCCTTTATGTTGCTTCAATACCTTTTACTTTGAATTATTGCTTTATGAGTTAACTCTTATGCAAGACTTATTGATACTTGTCTTGAAAGTACTATTCATGAAAAGTCTTTGCTTTATGATTCATTTGTTTACTCATGTCATTACCATTGTTTTGATCGCTGCATTCATTACATATGCTTACAATAGTATGATCAAGGTTATGATGGCATGTCACTCCAAAAATTATCTTTATTATCGTTTACCTGCTCGGGACGAGCAGGAACTAAGCTTGGGGATGCTGATACGTCTCCGACGTATCGATAATTTCTTATGTTCCATGCCACATTATTGATGATATCTACATGTTTTATGCATACTTTATGTCATATTTATGCGTTTTCCGGAACTAACCTATTGACGAGATGCCGAAGTGCTAGTTCCTGTTTTCTGCTGTTTTTGGTTTCAGAAATCCTAGTAAGGAAATATTCTCGGAATTGGACAAAATCAACGCCCAGAACACCCGAGAACCTCCAGAGAGGGGCCACAGGGGGCCCACACATGGTGGCGGCGCGTCCCAGGAGGGGGGCGCGCCGCCCTAGTGTCTGGTGGCCCCAGACCCCCTCTGACGCTGCCCTTCCACCTACTTAAAGCCTCCGTCGCGAAAACCCTACCACGTTCGACGAAACCAGAGAAAACCTTCCAGTGCCGCCGCCATCGCGAAGCCAAGATCTGGGGGACAGGAGTCTCTGTTCCGGCACGCCGCCGGGATGGGGAACTGCCCCCGGAAGGCTTCTCCATCAACACCACCACCATCTCCATCAACGCTGTTGTCTCCCATGAGGAGGGAGTAGTTCTCCATCGAGGCTCGGGGCTGTACCGGTAGCTATGTGGTTAATCTCTCTCCTATGTGCTTCAATACAATAATCTCATGAGCTGCCTTACATGATTGAGATTCATATGATGATGCTTGTAATCTAGATGTCATTATGCTAGTCAAGTGGGTTTTACTTATGTGATCTCCGGAGACTCCTTGTCCCACGTGTGTAAAGGTGACAGTGTGTGCACCCTGTGGGTCTCTTAGGCTATATTTCACAGAATACTTATTCACTGTTATGAATGGTGTAGTGAAGTGCTTATTTATATCTCTTTATGGTTGCAATGTGTTTTGTATCACAATTTATCTGTGTGCTACTCTAGTGATGTTATTAAAGTAGTTTATTCCTCCTGCACGGTGTAATGGTGACAGTGTGTGCATCGTGTAGTACTTGGCGTAGGCTATGATTGTGATCTCTTGTAGATTATGAAGTTAACTATTGCTATGATGGTATTGATGTGATCTATTCCTCCTTTCGTAGTGTGAAGGTGACAGTGTGCATGCTATGTTAGTACTTGGTTTGGTTATGTTGATCTGTCATGCACTCTAAGGTTATTTAAATATGAACATTGAATATTGTGGAGCTTGTTAACTTCGGCATTGAGGGTTCGTGTAATCCTACACAGTTAGTGGTGTTCATCATCCAACAAGAGGGTGTAGAGTCTAGCATCTATCTATTTATTCTGTTATGTGATCAATGTTGAGAGTGTCCACTAGTGAAAGTATGATCCCTAGGCCTTGTTCCTAAATACTGCTATCGCTACTTGTTTACTGTTTTACTGCATCTCTTTTTCCTGCAATATTACTACCATCCACTACACGCCAGCAAGCACTTTTCTGGCGCCGTTGCTACTGCTCGCATTTATTCATACCACCTGTATTTCACTATCTCTTCGCCGAACTAGTGCACCTATTAGGTGTGTTGGGGACACAAGAGACTTCTTGCTTTGTGGTTGCAGGGTTGCATGAGAGGGATATCTTTGACCTCTTCCTCCCTGAGTTCGATAAACCTTGGGTGATCCACTTAAGGGAAACTTGCTGCTGTTCTACAAACCTCTGCTCTTGGAGGCCCAACACTGTCTACAAGAATAGAAGCACCCGTAGACATCACGTACTTCATCACCGGATCTATCAACCCCAAGAATATCTGCTGTGACTCCCACAGAGTGCTTCTCCTAATGTAAGTCCCTTGTTTTAGCGCCATGTTCTGGGTTCAGATGCTTGTTTGTCTGAAGCTCTTTTAGTTCATTCCTAGCTATGACCTTAACACCTTGCTATTTTCTAGTTCATTGCTAACTTTAAGCGATTGAACATTTTGGTTTGCATTCCCTGCTCTGTAGATGTAGCCATCATAACTTCTATCTTGCTCAGTCGTTGTTACTACAAAATTATAGGTATTATAGTAACATCCTGCTATTATTTAGTTCATGGCCAATTTTAAGTAATTGCACATGTTGGTTCGCATTCCCTGCTCTATAGCTTTTGGCATTGTAACTTCTATATTTGGTTTACATTGCCTACTCTGTAGATCTAGCCATCATAACTTTATCTTGCTCAGTCGTTGTTACAAAAATTATGGCCTGCTACTATGTTGTTTGTGCCAATTTTTTACTCCATGAACATGTTGGCTTGCATTCCCTGTACTACAGGTGATGCCATTGTTTTGTATCTACTTCATTGTAAGATAACAAAGTAAGGACTTAGTTTGGCATGCTATCACTCTGCTATCTAGCCTGTAGTACAAATAAACTTGTCATATTACTAGATAATAATTTTGCGTGCCATCTTGTTCTTCAAAAGCTGCATTATTGACTTGTTTCTCTGACTTGGCATGACGCTCACATATGGAATGCTGAACATATTGGTTTGCATTCCCTCTTATACAAGTTCACAGGTAATCCCACTATATTCTGTATCTGGTCCATCCTAAGCTCCAGCATTAACTATCCTCTATGTGTTGCTCATTACAAGTTTATATCCCGAAACATCTTGATTTGCATCCCCTTCACTACAAGTTCAGGAGTATTATTTAGTTCACGGCCAAAATGAAGTAATTGCACTTGGCACATGTTGGTTCACATTCCCTCCTCTTTAGCTTTTGCCATCGTAACTTCTATTTTTGGTTTACATTCCCTGCTCTGTAGATGTAGCCATCATAACTTCATCTTGCTCAGTTGTTGTTACAAAATTTATAGCCTGCTACTATGTTGTTCATGCCAATTTTGTACTCACTGAACATGTTGGTTTGCATGGGACTCGACAGTAGTAAGTCTGCTGTTTCATTCTAACATGCTCTGTTATATTGGCTGTTGGTATGCGGCATGCACTCTTTGTTTGCTTATTGTGCGCATTACAATGATCTTGTTATAACGACGAAATGATGAGTTCCAAATTCTTTGGCAAACAATATTGTAGTGTCTTTGCCTTTCCATTGTTGTTGTCTTAACTTGTAATGTCTTTGTTTCAGATATAGGTGCTGCATGGACAACTTAAAAGATTGCCGGATCGCTTCATTGTATTGCTAGGTTTAATTACCATTCAATTTCTCTGGGTTTTGTAATATTTTTTCAAAGCCTTGCAGCTGATATAATATTTAGTTAGTTTTTATAGTTCTTTCGCGCATTTTTTCTTTGGTGCTTGTGGTAAGTGAGGCTATCCGACAGAAATCAATGCTGCGTAAATATTCTCAGTATCTAAATCACGAATTCCCATCCCTTAAATGGCCTAATTAACCGAAATCACATATGTGCCGGCCCGCAAAATCCTAAAGCGCCTATTATGCCGGCATATAAACAGCAACTAAACGGGCTAGCCCACTTACTTATTGGGCCAGCCCACTTGATTTACGGTGGACCCCACACTCTAATTGGGCCGGCCCACTTGCTTTAAGGTGGACCCCACCCACCACTGGGCCGGCCCACTAACTAGTTGGGCCAGCCCAATTGCTTTTGTGGTGGACCCCACATACTAAATGGGCCGGCCCTTTAAGAGGAAAGTGGGACCCACTTGTGTTTTTGGCCCGGCCCACTATCTTGTTGGGCCGGCCCACTTGCTATATGGTGGACCCTACATACTAAATGGGCCGGCCCTTTAAAAGGAAAGTGGGACCGACCTGTGCTTTTGGCCCGGCCCACTATCTTGTTGGGCCGGCCCGCTTGCTACATGGTGGACCCCACATACTAAATGGGCCGGCCCTTTAAGAGGAAAGTGGGACCCACATGTGTTTTTGGCCCGGCCCACTAGCGTGTTGGGCCGGCCCGTTTGCTATATGGTGGACCCCACATACTAAATGGGCCGGCCTTTTAACTGGAAAGTGGGACCCACCTGTGCTTTTGGCCCGGCCCACTATCTTGTTGGGCCGGCCCACTTGCTATATGGTGGACCCCACATACTAAATGGGCCGATCGTTTAAATGGAAAGTGGGACCCACCTGTGTTTTTGGCCCGGCCCACTAACTTGTTGGGCCGTCCCACTTGCTATATGGTCGACCCCACATACTAAATGGGCCAGCCCTTTAACTGGAAAGTGGGACCCACCTGTGTTTTTGGCCTGGCCCACTATCTTGTTGGGCCGGCCCACTTGCTATATGGTGGACCCCACATACTGAATGGGCTGGCCCTTTAACAGGAAAGTTGGACCCACCTTTGCTTTTGGCCCGGCCCACTGGCTTGTTGGGCCGGCCCATTTGATCAAATGTGGACCCCACGTACTAAATGGGCCGGCCCGATAGCAGGAAAGTGGGGCCCACAAGCTAATTGGGCCGGCACAATAACTTCGTGGGCTGGCCCACTTGCTTTAAGGTGGACCCCACTTTGTAAATAGGCCGGCCCGATAACAGGAAAGTGGGTCCCACATGTTTTGTGGGCCGGCCCTTTTGCCTGTTGACCGGTCAAATGAGTGCATTCGGCCCGGCCCACATGCTTAGTGGGCCGGCCCATTAATGTTTTGACCAGTCAACCTTAGAGATTAGGCCCGACCCACGTAACTAATGGACCAGCCCAGCTATATAGTTGACCGGTCAAACTAAGTCAGCTGGCCCAGCCCGCATACTTAATGGGCCGGCCCGCTTAAGACGTGGCAGGCCTCGTGTGGGCCTACCATCTACCACGGGGTTTCAGCGGTTAACGCCGTGCTTTGCGCGATTAATGGCGTACGCCACGTGTCGGTTGCATGACGTCAGCAGTCAACGGGCTCCCGGAAACACTTCTGCAACGGTCCGATTTTCCGTGGCGGAAGGGCGCCCAAGCGCGACGGACCGAAAAAATCGTCGTAGGACTTTGCCTGACGCAGTTTCGACAACAGAACCCATATCGTCAGGTTAGGCCCATAGGCGACGAAAAATACCCCTTAGCGGACGATTTTGAGACGTTGTCTATCAGAACTTTTCTTGTAGTGTTATTCAACCAAATATCCATCGGATTCAAACCCGCCATAACCAATTTCCACTCTTTTTCAATCATATCAAAAAATCCTTCTTGTCGCAACCAATGCAACTCAAAAGAGAATTTTGTCTTATTACCCAAGTGTGCTTTCACCCCTGAATCAATAAGAATCGGTGTATGATCAGAATCCGCCCTTGTCAATGCACGAACAGTGACTAAGGGAATTTTTTGTTCCCAAGAGATGGAAGCTAGAACTCTATCTAGTTCTCATAAGTTGGTTCCTCTCAACGACTCGCCCATGTAAATTGTCTCCCAGATAGAGCAATTTCATGCAAGTTCAAGTGTTCAATAATTGCATTAAAGACAAAAGGCCATCGTGCCTTGAAATTATCATTATTTTTTTCCTCTCTCTTTCCGTATAATATTGAAATCACCAGCCACCAACATAGATAACGTTTCAGTCTCACAGGTTCGCACTAATTCTGCCAAAAATCAGCTTTATGCACGTCTTGGGCAGCCCCATAGACCGGCACCAAAATCCATTCGAAACCATCTCTTTTACATTTAAGATATAACTTTACACAAAAAATCTCCACTACTCACTTTTATCACCTCTAGTGTATCTGCATTTATTCCAACTAAAATTCCTCCAGATCGACCATGAGGTGGTAAACAGAACCAAGAGAAGTTATACTCCGCACCAAGTTGATTCAAAAAAGAAATAGAGAAATTAGATCTTCCAGTCTCCAACAATGCTACAAAATCTAATTTATGCTCCCTAATTGCCTCTTTGCCAAATAAATGCTTAGCAGTATCACCAAAACCACCAGGATTTCAATTTATCCCTTTAATATTCTGCATTATGAAAACTATTTTTTAATTCTTCTTCTAGTACTTTTCCGAATATTATTGGTATCATAAGTTTTCCTAGTTCTAGTTTTCTTCTCTTTGATCACCGGCTTTAGATGTTCCAAATAATCATCTAAGTCCAGTGGGATGCCATCATCCTCAATGAAATCCTCACACAAAGTAGATACTTTTGACATCACAAGAGTGGAAGGACCTTCTTCCTTATTCATATTTTCATCCACATTCTTTTCCAAAATCGTTAGAATTCGTTCCTTTTCTACCAATTTAATACCTTTGATACATTTTTCAACCTCCCCTTTCGATTGTCCTAAAGATACAACTAAACAATCTGCCCTATGAATAATTTCAGAATCTGGTACGTTGATAATAGAAAACTTTGGAGGTAAAGACTTACTTGTACTAGATGGAGCATTCCTCAATTGTGCATTCCTCATTGCCTTCTCCATCTGGGGCATATCCACTCCAGGTTGGCATCCCAACCTATTACTAGTCCTCACTCCAATTGAGGCGTTTGGAATTTCCCCAAAAGTAATAACCTCCTCCATAGTAGGGTGAGCTGACATATTTTCAGATGAGCATTCCATAAGGGATAAAGAAACAGTGGACTTTACAGTGTTTGGTGAAGCCCAAGAAAAAGCTGGAGTCTTACCACTAGTCCTCGGCGATGAGGCAATCCCCATCGAATCCTGAAGACCTATGTCAGCTGGCCCCTCCCTTGTAGTCATCAATGCTTCACCTGTAGTGCCCCCCTTAATATGTTCCAGTGAACAAACCAAGGTAGGCTCCACAACCAGCCCTGCAACATAAGAAATAACCCCATCAGGTATAAGTTTGGGATTAAAATCAGATATACAATGTTCATCATCACCCAACATAAAACCATTAAAGTTTTTTGCAAAATATGTCATACCATTGGCCACACCAAAATCTTGCACAACAGATCCCACCATGGAATCAACCACCATCATTGCCAATCATTGGCCCATGATTGACGCTGACAGCAACATCCAAACCAGGCCCACAAAGAGCCGCATGCCCAGTCTTAGCAGCAGCCACAGAAAATCCACCCTGGATCTCCTCTCCATCGCCCAGTCCACACGTGGGCATCACTGCTTGGCCACCAGACGCACTGCTCCCACTGCTCCCACTGACGCACTGTTCGTGGGCCCCCTGCACCTCCCTCGATACCGCGGCCGACAGGAGACCGTTGGAGGTCGTGGCACCCTGTTGCCCGTTGGTTGCATGCATGGCATGCTGCCCAAAGGCACCACGCAGCAGCTGCTATCCACTGACAGTGGTATCCTGCATCCCCAGCTGCCCAATGGCAGGCTGCGGACACGCTGCCCAAGCGCCAACCGCTCCCGATCCCGAGGAAGATTTCCTGGGTGCCATATCTGCTCCAAAATCAGTGCAAAACTTGTCTTTTAGTGGCAGAAATTCAACATGAGATAAAGACTTATATAATAGCTCATTTTACTCAAATTTGATTCATGAGAGGGAGTACCTTTAGGAGCAATTTTTACATGCATTGTCCCAAACTGAATAGCATCTAAATTGTGAAGTTGCTCTTGCATCCCCTCGACAACATTATTGACATTCGAAGCATCTTGGTCATTATTGTTTGATGTTGCGTCCCCATCATTTCCTTTTTGATCCAAGTCCATAGTATGACCACCACCATTTTTCTTTTCTTCATGATTTGCATCATCATTTCCATTAATGGCATCAACCATGTTCACCTCTTGTGACCCTTGAGCAACTTCTACTTCAAAGTGGAGTTTAAAAAATCCTCTTCTAATAAAAACATCACTATCCGCATGAATTAGGTTACGATCCAAGCAACCAATATTGGTCCTAAGTACCTTATTCTTGCGAGTATATGCCATATCCACATCGAATGTTTTCCCAAAAAGTGTTCCAACACCCCAAAGTGATAAATAATCAGATCTCATTGAAGGGTTCGTTGCATGGAAAACAAAAAAATTCTACCGTGAACATGAACAAAAACCAAGATCCAATCTAGGAAGAAGCAAGATCTAATCTACCAAGATCGAAGCAACGAGATGTATGTGAGACTAACCCTCGAGGATTCCAAAACCTACGAGATTAGATCTCGTTGTTGATGTAGTCGATCGTCCTGTGCTGCAATCCGGCAGCACTTCCGTACTCGGTCGTGCGTACTGTGTCGATGAAGCCCGTCCTCTCCCTGTTCCAGCGGGCAGCAGAGGTGTGGTAGATCCCCTCGGAATCCTAGCAGCACGACAGCGTGGTGGTGGTGGTGGAGGAGAAAAGCTGCAGGGCTTCGCCAAGCCGGAGCAGCACTATGGAGGAGAGAGGGGGCGGCCAGAGCTTGGTCTGATGGATGGGTTGCGCCCCCTGCCCCCTCCCCTCTTTATATAGGGGGGAGGTCGGTTGGGGTGGCCCCCCTGCGCCCCAAACCCATCTAGGGCCGGCGGCCACAAGGGGGGAGGGGTATTTCTTCCCCCCCCCCCCCCCAAGTTGATCCCCCCTAGGGTTTTGGGGAAACCCTAAGGGGTTGGCCGGCTGGGCCTTGGGGGCATGTGCCCCTGGCCCATTAGGCTAGGGTGCATCCCCTCGGCCCATGCTAGGCCTCCTAGGGTCGTGGGCCCACTGGTGGGACCCCTGGAACCTTCTAGAACCTTCCCGGTCTTTCACCGGAAAAATCCTGAACTTTTCCGAAACCTAGAAATCAACTTCCCTTATATGAATCTTATTCTCCGGACCATTCCAGACCTCCTTGTGATGTCCTGGATCCCATCCGAGACTCCAAACAAACTTCGGTCTCCATCTCATATTCCGAATCTACTTATGTGACATCGAACCTTAAGCGCGTCACCCTACGGTTTGTGAACTATGCAGACATGATCGAGACTCCTCTCCGACCAATAACCAATAGCGGGACCTGGAGATCCATAATGGCTCCCACACATTCAGCGATAACTTAGTGATCGATTGAACCATTTACATACGATACCGATTCCCTTTGTCACGCGATACTTTACTTGTCCAAGGTTCCATCATCGGTATCTCCATACCTAGTTCAACCTCGTTTCCGACAAGTACTCTTTACTCGTACCGTGGTATGTCATCTCTCGTGACCTATTCACATGCTTGCACGCTAATTAGACGACTGATGGCATGTAGTTGACACGTCCGTTGGGAACCCCAAGAGGAAGGTGTGATGCGCACAGCAGCAAGTTTTCCCTCAGTAAGAAACCAAGGTTATCGAACCAGTAGGAGCCAAGAAGCACGTTGAAGGTTGATGGTGGCGGAGTGTAGTGTAGCGCAACACCAGGGATTCCGGCGCCAACGTGGAACCTGCACAACACAATCACAGTACTTTGCCCCAACGTAACAGCGAGGTTGTCAATCTCACCGGCTTGCTGTAACAAAGGATTAGATGTATAGTGTGGATGATGATGATTGTTTGCGAAGAACAGTAAAGAACAATTGCAGTAGATTGTATTTCAGATGTAAAGAATAGGACCGGGGTCCACAGTTCACTAGTGGTGTCTCTCCCATAAGATAAACAGATGTTGGGTGAACGAATTACAGTCGGGCAATTGACAAATAAAGAAGGCATAACAATGCACATACATATATCATGATGAGTACTATGAGATTCAATCAGGGCATTACGACAAAGTACATAGACCGCTATCCAGCATGCATCTATGCCTAAAAAGTCCACCTTCAGGTTATCATCCGAACCCCCTCCAGTATTAAGTTGTAAACAACAGACAATTGCATTAAGTATGGTGCGTAATGTAATCAACACAAATATCCTTAGACAAAGCATCGACGTTTTATCCCTAGTAGCAACAGCACATCCACAACCTTAGAACTTTCTCATCCTTTGTCCCAGATTTAATGGAGGCATGAACCCACTATCGAGCATAAATACTCCCTCTTGGAGTCACAAGTATCAACTTGGCCAGAGCCTCTACTAGCAACGGAGAGCATGCAAGAACATAAATAGCATATATGATAGATTGATAATCAACTTGACATAGTATTCAATATTCATCGGATCCCAACAAACATAACATGTAGCATTACAAATAGATGATCTTGATCATGATAGGCAGCTCACAAGATCTAACATGATAGCACAATGAGGAGAAGACAACCATCTAGCTACTGCTATGGACCCATAGTCCAGGGGTGGACTACTCACACATCGATCCGGAGGCGATCATGGTGATGAAGAGACCTCCGGGAGATGATTCCCCTCTCCGGCAGGGTGCTGGAGGCGATCTCCTGAATCCCCCGAGATGGGATTGGCGGCAGCGGCGTCTCTGGAAGGTTTTCCGCATCGTGGCTCTCGGTACTGGGGTTTTCGCGACGAAGACTATATGTAGGCGGAAGGGTAGGTCAGGGGGCCACACGAGGGCCCCACACAACAGGCCGGCGCGGCCAAGGCCCAGGCTGCGCCGCCCTAGTGTGTGGCCGCCTCGTGGCCCCACTTCGTTTCCTCTTCGGACTTCTGGAAGCTTCATGGAAAAATACGACCCTGGGCGTTGATTTCGTCCAATTCCGAGAATATTTCCTTACTAGGATTTCTGAAACCAAAAACAGCAGAAAACAGCAACTAGCTCTTCGGCATCTCGTCAATAGGTTAGTGTCAGAAAATGCATAATAATGACATATAATGTGTATAAAACATGTGAGTATCATCATAAAAGTAGCATGGAACATAAGAAATTATAGATACGTTTGGGACGTATCAAGCATCCCCAAGCTTAGTTCCTGCTCGCCCTCGAGTAGGTAAACGATAACAAAAATAATTTCTGAAGTGACATGCTATCATAATCTTGATCATACTATTGTAAAGCATATTAGATGAATGCAGCGATTCGAAGCAATGATGAAGATAATGAATAAACAAGTGAATCATATAGCAAAGACTTTTCATGAATAATACTTTCAAGACAAGCATCAATAAGACTTGCATAAGAGTTACTCATAAAGCAATAAATTCAAAGTAAAGGCATTGAAGCAACACAAAGGAAGATATAAGTTTCAGCGGTTGCTTTCAACTTCAACATGTATATCTCATGGATAATTGTCAACACAAAGTAATATAACAAGTGCAATAGGTAAACATGTAAGAATCAATGCACACAATTGACACAAGTGTTTACTTCTGGGATAGAAAGAAGTAGGCAAACTGACTCAACAATAAAGTAGAAGAAAGGCCCTTCGCAGAGGGAAGCATGGATTACTATTTTTGTGCTAGAGCTTTTCATTTTGAAAACAAGAAACAATTTTATCAACGGTAGTAATAAAGCATATGTGTTATGTATAAGATATCTCATAAGTTGCAAGCCTCATGCATAGTATACTAATAGTGCTCGCACCTTGTCCTAATTAGCTTGGATTAACACGGATAATCATTGCATAGCATATGTTTCAACCAAGTGTCACAAAGGGGTACCTCTATGCCGCCTGTACAAAGGTCTAAGGAGAAAGCTCGCATTGGATTTCTCGCTTTTGATTATTCTCAACTTAGACATCCATACCGGGACAACATAGACAACAGATAATGGACTCCTCTTTAATGCATAAGCATTCAACAACAGTTAAAATTCTCATAAGAGATTGAGGATTGATTGTCCAAACTGAAACTTCCACCATGAATCATGGCTTTAGTTAGCGGCCCAATGTTCTTCTCTAACATTATGCATACTCAAACCATTTGATCATGAAAATCTCCCTTACTTCAGACAAGACGAACATGCATAGCAACTCACATGATATTCAACAAAGGTAAAGTTGATGGCGTCCCCAGAAACATGGTTACCGCTCAACAAGCAACTTATTAAGAAATAAGACACATAAGTACATATTCTTCACCACAATAGTTTTTAAGGCTATTTATTCCATGAGCTATATATTGCAAAGACAAAGAATAGAATTTTAAAGGTAGCACTCAAGTAATGTACTTTGGAATGGCGGAGAAATACCATGTAGTAGGTAGGTATGGTGGACACAAATGGCATAGTATTTGGCTCAAGGATTTGGATGCACGAGAAGAATTCCTCTCAATACAAGGTTAGGCTAGCAAGGTTGTTTGAAGCAAAATCAATTATAAAAGGTGCAGCAAAGCTCACATATGAACATATTGTAGCTATTATAAGACTTTACATTGTCTCCTTGTTGTTCAAACACCTCAACGAGAAAATATCTAGACTCTAGAGATCAATCATGCAAACCAAATTTTAACAAGCTCTATGTAGTTATTCATTAATGAGTACAAGGTACATGATGCAAGAGCTTAAACATGATCTATATGAGCACAACAATTGCCAAGTATCACATTATTCAAGACATTAAACCATTTATCACATGCGGCATTTTCCGTTTCCAACCATATAACAATGAATGAAATAGTCCAACTTTCGCAATGAACATTAAAGATAAAGCTAAGAACACATGTGTTAATACAAAACAGCGGAGCATGTTTCTCTCCCACACAAAGAATGCTAGGATCCGATCTTATTCAAACAAAAACAAAAACAAAAACAAACAGACCCCAAGTAAAGCACATAAGATGTGACGGAATAAAAATATAGTTTCACTAGAGGTGACCTGATAAGTTGTCGATGAAGAAGGGATGCCTTGGGCATCCCCAAGCTTAGACGCTTGGGTCTTCTTAAAATATGCAGGGATGAACCACGGGGGCATCCCCAAGCTTTGACTTTTCACTCTTCTTGATCATATTGTATCATCCTCCTCTCTTGACCCTTGAAAACTTCCTCCACACCAAACTCAAAACAAACTCATTAGAGGGTTAGTGCATAATCAAAAATTCACATGTTCAGAGGTGACATAATCATTCTTAACACTTCTGGACATTACACAAAGCTACTGGACATTAATGGAACAAAGAAATCCATCCAGCACAGCAAAACAGGCAATGCGAAATAAAAGGCAGAATCTGTCAAAACAGAACAGTCCGTAAAGACGGATTTTATTGAGGCACCAGACTTGCTCAAATGAAAATGCCCAAATTGAATGAAAGTTGCGTACATATCTGAGGATCACGCACGTAAATTGGCAGATTTTTCTGAGCTAGCTACAGAGAGGCAGATCGAAATTCGTGACAGCAAGAAATCTGTTTCTGCGCAGTAATCCAAATCTAGTATTGACTTTACTATCAAAGACTTTACTTGGCACAACAATGCAATAAAATAAAGATAAGGAGAGTTTGCTACAGTAGTAAACAACTTCCAAGACTCAAATATAAAACAAAGTGCAGAAGTAAAATAATGGGTTGTCTCCCATAAACGCTTTTCTTTAACGCCTTTCAGCTAGGCGCAGAAAGTGTGTATCAAGTATTATCAAGAGATGAAGCATCAACATCATAATTTGTTCTAATAATAGAATCATAAGGTAACTTCATTCTCTTTCTAGGGAAGTGTTCCATACCTTTCTTGAGAGGAAATTGATATTTAGTATTACCTTCCTTCATAGCAATGGTAGCACCAACAGTTCGAAGAAAAGGTCTTCCCAATATAATGGGACAAGATGCATTGCATTCAATATCCAAGACAACAAAATCAACGGGGACACGGTTATTGTTAACCATAATACGAACATTATCAATCCTCCCCAAAGGTTTCTTGATAGCATTATCAACAAGATTAACATCCAAATAACAATTTTTCAACGGTGGCAAGTCAAGCATATCATAAATTTTCTTAGGCATAACAGAAATACTTGCACCAAGATCACATAACGCATTACAATCAAAATCATTGACCCTCATCTTAATGATGGGCTCCCAACCATCTTCTAACTTTCTAGGAATAGAGGTTTCAAGTTTTAGTTTCTCTTCTCTAGCTTTTATGAGAGCATTTGTAATATGTTTTGTAAAGGCCAAATTAATAGCACTAGCATTGGGACTTTTAGCAAGCTTTTGTAAGAACTTTATAACTTCAGAGATGTGACAATCATCAAAGTCTAAACCCTTATGATCTATAGCAATGGGATCATTGTCCCCAATATTTTGAAAAATTTCAGCAGTTTTATCAATTTCAGGTAATTTTGCACGCTTTGCACTAGGAGTAGAAACATTGCCAACACCAATTATTTTACCGTTGATAGTAGGGGGTGTAGCAACATGTGAAGAATTATCATTACTAGTGGTGGTAATAGTCTAAACTTTAGTTACATTATTCTCTTCAGCTAGTTTTTCATTTTCTTCTCTTTCCCACCTAGCATGCAATTCAGCCATCAATCTAATATTTTCATTAATTCGAACTTGGATGGCATTTGCTGTAGTAACAATCTTATTATCAATATCCTTATTAGGCATAACTTTCAATTTTAAAAGATCAACATCAGAGGCAAGTCTATGAACCTTAGAAGCAAGAATATCAATTTTATCAAGTTTTTCTTCAACAGATTTGTTAAAAGCAGTTTGTGTACTAATAAATTCTTTAAGCATGGCTTCAAGACCAGGGGGTACACTCCTATTATTGTTGTAAGAATTCCCATAAGAATTACCATAACCATTACCATTAGCAGAAGGATATGGCCTATAGTTGTTACCAGAATTATTCCTATAAGCATTGTTGTTGAAATTATTACTTTTAATGAAATTCACATCAACATGTTCTTCTTGGGCAACCAATGAAGCTAAAGGAACATTATTAGGATCAACATTAGATCTACCATTCACAAGCATAGACATAATAGCATCAATCTTATCACTCAAGGAAGAGGTTTCTTCAACACAATTTACCTTCTTACCTTGTGGAGCTCTTTCCGTGTGCCATTCAGAGTAATTTATCATCATATCATCAAGAAGCTTTGTTGCCGCCCCCAAAGTGATGGACATAAAGGTACCTCCAGCAGTTGAATCCAATAGGTTCCGCGAAGAAAAATTCAATCCTGCATAAAAGGTTTGGATGATCATCCAAGTAGTTAGTCCATGGGTTGGGCAATTCTTTACCAAAGATTTCATTCTCTCCCATGCTTGAGCAACATGTTCATTATCTAATTGCTTGAAATTCATTATGCTACTTCTCAAAGATATAATTTTAGCGGGAGGATAATATCTACCAATAAAAGCATCCTTACATTTAGTCCATGAATCAATACTATTTCTAGGCAGAGATAGCAACCAATCTTTAGCTCTTCCTCTTAAGGAGAAAGGAAACAATTTCAATTTTATAATGTCACCATCTACATCCTTATACTTTTGCATTTCACATAGGTCAACAAAATTATTAAGATGGGCAGCAGCATCATCAGAACTAACACCAGAAAATTGCTCTCTCATAACAAGATTCAGTAAAGCAGGTTTAATTTCAAAGAATTCTGCTGTAGTAGCAGGTGGAGCAATAGGTGTGCATAAGAAATCATTATTATTTGTGCTAGTGAAGTCACACAACTTAGTATTCTCAACAGTACCCATTTTAGCAGTAGTAAATAAAGTAAACTAGATAAAGTAAATGCAAGTAACTAATTTTTTTGTGTTTTCGATATAGAGAACAAGACAGTAAATAAAGTAAAACTAGCAACTAATTTTTTTGTGTTTTGTTTTAGTGCAGCAAACAAAGTAGTAAAATAAAATAAAGTAAAACAAAGCAAGACAAAAACAAAGTAAGGAGATTGGAAGTGGAAGACTCCCCTTGCAGCGTGTCTTGATCTCCCCGGCAACGGCGCCAGAAAAAAATGCTTGATGGCGTGTAGTTGACACGTCCGTTGGGAACCCCAAGAGGAAGGTATGATGTGCACAGCAGCAAGTTTTCCCTCAGTAAGAAACCAAGGTTATCGAACCAGTAGGAGCCAAGAAGCACGTTGAAGGTTGATGGTGGCGGAGTGTAGTGCGGCGCAACACCAGGGATTCCGGCGCCAACGTGGAACCTGGACAACACAATCACAGTTCTTTGCCCCAACGTAACAGCGAGGTTGTCAATCTCACCGGCTTGCTGTAACAAAGGATTAGATGTATAGTGTGGATGATGATGATTGTTTGCGAAGAACAGTAAAGAACAATTGCAGTAGATTGTATTTCAGATGTAAAGAATAGGACCGGGGTCCACAGTTCACTAGTGGTGTCTCTCCCATAAGATAAACAGATGTTGGGTGAACGAATTACAGTTGGGCAACTGACAAATAAAGAAGGCATAACAATGCACATACATATATCATGATGAGTACTATGAGATTCAATCAGGGCATTACAACAAAGTACATAGACCGCTATCCAGCATGCATCTATGCCTAAAAAGTCCACCTTCAGGTTATCATCCGAACCCCCTCCAGTATTAAGTTGTAAACAACAGACAATTGCATTAAGTATGGTGCGTAATGTAATCAACACAAATATCCTTAGACAAAGCATCGATGTTTTATCCCTAGTAGCAACAGCACATCCACAACCTTAGAACTTTCTGTCACTGTCCCAGATTTAATGGAGGCATGAACCCACTATCGAGCATAAATACTCCCTCTTGGAGTCACAAGTATCAACTTGGCCAGAGCCTCTACTAGCAACGGAGAGCATGCAAGAACATAAATAACATATATGATAGATTGATAATCAACTTGAGATAGTATTCAATATTCATCGGATCCCCACAAACACAACATGTAGCATTACAAATAGATGATCTTGATCATGATAGGCAGCTCACAAGATCTAACATGATAGCACAATGAGGAGAAGACAACCATCTAGCTACTGCTATGGACCCATAGTCCAGGGGTGGACTACTCACACATCGATCCGGAGGCGATCATGGCGATGAAGAGACCTCCGGGAGATGATTCCCCTCTCCGGCAGGGTGCCGGAGGCGATCTCCTGAATCCCCCGAGATGGGATTGGCGGCGGCGGCGTCTCTGGAAGGTTTTCCGTATCGTGGCTCTCGGTACTGGGGTTTTCGCGACGAAAACTATATGTAGGCGGAAGGGTAGGTCAGGGGGCCACACGAGGGCCCCACACAACAGGCCGGCGCGGCCAAGGCCCAGGCTGCGCCGCCCTAGTATGTGGCCGCCTCGTGGCCCCACTTCGTTTCCTCTTCGGACTTCTGGAAGCTTCGTGGAAAAATAGGACCCTAGGCGTTGATTTCGTCCAATTCCGAGAATATTTCCTTACTAGGATTTCTGAAACCAAAAACAGCAGAAAACGGCAACTGGCTCTTCGGCATCTCGTCAATAGGTTAGTGCCAGAAAATGCATAATAATGACATATAATGTGTATAAAACATGTGAGTATCATCATAAAAGTAGCATGAAACATAAGAAATTATAGATACGTTTGGGACGTATCAACGACATTCCACCGAGAGGGCCCAGAGTATATCTATCCGTCATCGGGATGGACAAATCCCACTCTTGATCCATATGCCTCAACTCACACTTTCCGAATACTCAATCCCATCTTTATAACCACTCATTTACGCAATGGCGTTTGATGTAATCAAAGCATCCTTCCGGTGTAAGTGATTTACATGATCTCATGGTCGAAGGACTAGGTAACTATGTATCGAAAGCTTATAGCAAGTTGAACTTAATGACTTGATCTCATGCTATGCTTACTATGGGTGTGTCCATCACATCATTCACCTAATGATATGATCTTGTTATTAATAACATCCGACGTTCATGATCAGTAAACCATTATCATCTATTAATCAACAAGCTAGTTAAATGAGAGGTTTACTAGGGACGCTGGTTATTTATACAACACACATGTATTAATGTTTCTGGTTAATACAATTATAGCATGGACTATAAACATGTATCATGAACACTAAGATATAACAATAACTATTTTATTATTGCCTCTCGGGCATATCTCCAACAGTCTCCCACTTGCACTTGAGTCAATAATCTAGTTTACATTTTTAAAGATATAACACCTTGGCCTTCTGGTGCTTATCATGTTTTGCTCACGGGGAAGGTTTCAGTCAGATCTGACACGCTCAGAAACGTATGTATTTTGATATCCATTTGCGACTAAACGCATCACTCATTTTCCAAATGAGTCGGCATTAATCATATATGTTTAGTCTTCTGGTGGAACCTTAATTTCGCGGTCTAAAATATGTCACTAATATTATCACACACAATATAGCTGCAAAGTTCTGACACTATCGGAACTACACCAAGTTCTCAAAGAACTCCTCGACTTAAACATCCTCGGTCATTGTTAAAACAATGACATACTCTGCCTTCGTTTGTAGAATCCGTCACAATATTTAGAACTCATCTAAATCTAGGATAGACTTCTTCTAGCTCATTGTGCTACCTTTTAAACAACACTTAGCCTAATTGAGATTGAAATTTTATTTTTATATGTGACCAAACTAATATCGGTGCAACACCTTACAGCGATTTGTTTGTCATTACCCTATACAAAACTATATATATATATAGGATAAATACTTCCTACCCCTGGGTGTAGTTACACTCATGTCTAATATACTACCATACGGAAGTATCTATGATACTTTATCGGTTTGAGTATGTTCGTATACTATATCTAAGATACTCCAAATAAAGTTTTGTGAAAAAAATGCAAGTGAACCCATAGTTTGCACTATATATCCGAAATACATGCATATGTATACTTATAAAATTAGTCTACGTAAAAAATGTACATACTGCCTGCAAAGTAGTATATATACTTCCAAAATAGTTTTATATACTTCATACTACATGTACATACTATCCGGTATGATAGATACTCTCTAGATTATGAGAAACACGCGTGGGTGTAACTACACCCGGGTGTAGTATGAATATGTCCTATATATATATATATATATATATATATATATATATTATTATTATTATTATTATTATATATATATATCTTTGGTTCTTCTAAAGCACTCAGGGATATTTTTACTATTGTCCAATGATCATTACATGAATTATTCTGGTATATGCTCGTAACACTTTAGAGCACATGACATCTGATTTTGTACATATTATTCGTGATCTAAAATCACTCATGTGTTTTTACTCATCGAGTTTCAAATACACTCAAGTCTTGTTAAACCTTCACATGGAAAAGAACACCTTCTTAATATTTTTATATTGAACTACTTCAATATTCATTCTATGTACTTTAACTTAAACTTATTATGTATTTCAATCTATCTTCATAGATCTTGACACTAAATATATTTCAGTCCATATCCTTTCATTGAAGTTAATTCTCAATGAAACCTTTTAATCACATCAAGTATATAATTACATCATTTATAATCAATGATATGTCATCCACATATAATATTATAACTATGTCTCAGCGCTCCCACTTAATTTGTTGCAAATGCAAGCATCTTCATCGTTTCTGATGAAATCAAAACTCTTTGATTATTTCATTCGGTGAAGATTCCAACTCCGTGATACTTACTTCATCCAGTGAAGTTTGTATAACTATCTAGTATTCCATGGACTAGAAAAACTCTTTGGTTTGTATCTAGTATACATCCTTCATACACACTTCTGGTAAGGAATGTATTTCTGCCATCCTACTATCATATCTCATAAAAGAAATATGTAGCGATTACTAGAATATTCCACATAGACTATAATCATCGCTACGGAAGATCTAATCTTATCGTAGTCAACTCTTTGAACTTTGTCGTAAACAACTTTTTGACAAGTCAAGCTTCTTCAAGGATATTCCATCCAAGTCCATCATATTTATAGATCCATTTACTTTCAAAAAGTATTCACCTATCTTGGATTTCATGGCGCATAGTCATTTAACGGAGTCAGGCCCATCATAACTTCTTTGTATGTAGTTGGTTTATCATTGTTCAAAATCAATCCTCTGTCCACAAATCAATTATTTGATCACAAAGTAAACCACATCTAAAAGGTTCAATGGGCACTTTGATCTCCATGACTATAAAACTTTGTAGACATGGGAGCCATGATCTTCGTGGCCGCTTCCGGAACCATTTCCGATGCTGCGCTACTCCGATCATCATGCTTAGGTTCATGAACCTTATCAAGTTCCATTGTTCTCCCACTCAAATACTTCGCTAGAAAACAATTTCTTGGAAATAAGCAAGTAACATTAACAAACACTTTTGTCTTTTACTTCATAGTGGAAAGAATTCCCAATTTGTTCTCTGGGACAACAACAAAGACATTCATCCGGTTTTGGTTGTAAACTCATTTACTTATGCTACGCATACCAAAATTTAAGAAAAGACTATTAGGGTTTATACCCATGCCATAACTCGTATGGTGTCATTTCAATGGATTATGATGATGCTCTATTCAATGTAAAAGCGGTAGTCTCTAAAGTATAATCCACAAAAATATAATGGCGTCATTTTATTTTATCTCATCATTAATCCAACAAGGTTTGGATACGTCTCTCGGATACTCCATCATCACTATGATACTCCAAGAAATGTGAGTTGTAGAACAATTTCATAACTCTCTTAGATGTTCGCTAAAACTCGTAATTCAAATATTTCCACCATAATCCAATCATAGATATTTGACTTTTCTATTACGATGATTTCCACTTCATGCTGAAATTTATTTGAATCCATTCAAATGTTCAAACTTCTTCCTTATCGAATAAATATATCCACATATATATACTCAATTCATTGTTGGTAGTTTTCATGAAGTAGAAGAATCTCCCGCACACAACTATGCCCAGTGAACCACATACATCATCATGTATGTTTCCACTAAATTAATTTCCTGTTCAACTCTTGGCCTATGAATGGTATTTCAGTCATTCTCTTTAGAAGAGATTTGCAAGCGCCAAACGATTCAAAAATCAAATGACTCCAAAAATCCATTTGCATGGAGTTCCTTCATGCGTTCCTTTCTAACATGACCAAAATGGCGGTTCCACTAATAAGTGGAATTCACATCATTTGCCTTATGGCATTTTAGCATCAGTGTTATGCATGTGTGCTTCACCATAAAGATTTATAATAACTTATCCATCGTACATGTGATACGTCTCAAACGTATCTATAATTTCTTATGTTCCATGCTAGTTATATGACAATACACACATGTTTTATATACACTTTATATCATTTTGATGCATTTTCCAGCACTAACCTATTAACAAGATGCCGAAGCGCCAGTTCCTGTTTTCTGCTGTTTTTGGTTTCAGAAATCCTACACAGAAAATATTCTCGGAATTGGACGAAACAAAAGCCCACGGTCTTATTTTCCACGGAGCCTTCCAGAAGTCCGAAGAGGAGACGAAGAGGTGCGACGAGGCGGCCACACCATAGGGAGGCGCGGCCCCACCCCTGGCCGCGCCGCCTTATGGGGTGCGCCCCTCGAGCATCCCCCGACTCTGCCCCTTCGCCTATATAATCTCTCCGTCGCAAAAACCCTATCACCGAGAGCCACGATACGAGAAAAGTTCCAGAGACGCCACCGCCGCCAATCCCATCTCGAGGGATTCTGAAGATCGCCTCCGGCACCCTGCCGGAGAGGGGAATCATCACCGGAGGGCTCTACATCACCATGCCCGCCTCCGGATTGATGCGTGAGTAGTTCATCCTTGGACTATGGGTCCATAGCAGTAGCTAGATGGTTGTCTTCTCCTCTTGTGCTATCATGTTTAGATCTTGTGAGCTGCCTATCATGATCAAGATCATCTATCTGTAATGCTACATGTTATGTTTGTTGGAATCCGATGAATATAGAATACTATGTCAAGTTGATTAATTGATCTATCATATATGTGTTGTTTATGATCTTGCATGCTCTCCGTTGCTAGTAGAGGCTCTGGCCAAGTTGATACTTGTGACTCCAAGAGGGAGTATCTTTACTATTATATTGCAGTTGGGGATGGTGTGCACTTTGACATCAAACATTGGAGCAATCACAACCGTGCAATTTTCCATCAATGGAATCAGATCTTCCGCATGTTTAATAGCCAAAAGTGGTGACACATCGTCCATATCCCGCCCGCAAATCACACAATTAATTAATTAGGAAAGATATATTTTCTTGCTCAAAAAAGAAAGTCCCACAATCATCTGAGTAGAAAACAAAATTGGGAGCAGATCCCGGACAGGGCTTGCCTGCTCCCCGCCGCTGCTCCCATCCGTGCACCCCGACGATAATTATCGAACGGATTCCGTCTACTGTGTCCCGTGTGGGTTTTTCCTACCGAAGAAAAAGCAAAATTACTGGTGATAATTCTTTAGGTAATACACGCAGGTTTTTAAAACTCATCGATGAGAATAATCTCCTTCCTACTGGAGTTCGTTCGCCGTGGCCATGGCCGTGTGTCACCGGCGTCGGCCACGCTTCTGGTCAATTCCACGCTAGAACGATGGTTCGCGGTTGACTCCTTGAACTACAACTAGGCCGTTAGCGCGCCGTCTGCCGGCACTGCTGTCATGGGTGACACCGCCGCCGATATCCTTGCCGACAGTGTGCAGCGTAGCTCGATCGTTCGCGAGCTGTTTGGGACTGCCGCTGTCGCCGCCACTGCCGCCGACAACGCCCTTCGTGACTCCACATAGAGCAGCTGGGCCGTTATTGCTCCGTTTGCCGGCATTGATGCGGTCGCCGCCGACTATGTCTTTCCCGACTCGGCGTAGTGACGACGTCCTTCCCAATTCCACGCAATGTAGGAGGCCATTGGTGCGCAACTTTGCAGTGCTTCCATCGTGGTCACCGCCGACAATGTCCTTCCGGACATGATGTCTACGGGTGCTTCCATTCTTGTAGACAGTGTTGGGCCTCCAAGAGCAGAGGTTTGTAGAACAGCAGAAAGTTTCCCTTAAGTGGATCACCCAAGGTTTATCGAACTCAGGGAGGAAGAGGTCAAAGATATCCCTCCCAAGCAACCCTGCGATCACAATACAAGAAGTCTCTTGTGTCCCCAACACACCTAATACACTTGTCAGATGTATAGATGCACTAGTTCGGCGAAGAGATAGTGAAATACAAGTGGTATGAATGAATATGAGCAGTAGTAACGGCGCCAGAAAAGTGCTTGCTGGCGTGCAGTTGATGGTAGTAATATTGCAGGAAGTAAAGATGCAGTAAAACAGTAAACAAGCGATGATTGCAGTATTTGGAAACAAGGCCTAGGGATTATACTTTCACTAGTGGACACTCTCAACATTGATCACATAATAAATAAGTTCTCTTCCTTTGTGCTACATATACTCTTGTTTGATAATGAACACCATTCGTTGTGTAGGGCTACAAGAGCACCTCAATGCCGGAGTTAACAAGCTCCACAACATTCGACATTCATATTTAAGTAACCTTTAGAGCATAATAGATCTTTGCAATTTAAACCGAGTACTAACATAGCATGCACACTGTCACCATCACACTACGAAGGGGGAATAAATCACATCAATACTATCATAGTAATAATTAACTCCATAACCTACAAGAGATTATGATCATAGCCTACGCCAAGTACTACACGATGCACACACTGTCACCATTACACCGTGAAGGAGGAATAGACTACTTTAATAACATCACAAGAGTAGCACATAGATGAATAGTGATACAAAACTCATATGAATCTCAATCATTGTCGTCGTGGTGAACGAGCAGATGCCATAGGATGGCTTAGATTGGGGCCGAATGGACGCAAGAGGATTCGGGGGAGGGTTTGCGATCAGGTGGGAAGAGATTCCGGATGGTTTCCTCAAGAACTTGGCCAAGGCCAGAAGTTGAAGAAGAAAGACACAAGGAAGAACTCCCTCTAGATCACCATGTTCATAGATTCACGCAAGTTACAGGCTCTGCCTTCCTACATACACGCGTACATACTTGCCCGTGAAGATGGGCTGCCCCCTCTCCTTATATAGGGGAGAGGGTGGCTTACACTGCAAGAAACCCTAATGGCATCTTTGACTGGACAAACTACTTTACAGAGTTACTGTACAAAGCTACTTTAATCAAGCTCGTACAAAGCTACTTTAATCATAGATGACACCGGGGCCTTCTTTTATCATAGAAGCCGACGTCCCGGCTTCTTTCTCCGTCACCTCTCTCTTTGGCGCCAGGGCTCTGAATAAAGTTACTTGGCGTAGCTCATCCTTGTCTTCTTGCTCTGAAGAGAATCTTTGACCAGTCCTGCCGACAGGCTCTCCTTTCCGGTATCTTTTATACCGGGTCCCGGCATACCCCTTTGGGGATACCGGCTTAGCCTTGCTCTCCCGGATTCCTTCTAGGCTTCCGGCAAGAACATTAAACCGGTATCTCGATGGCTCAAACCATCCGGTTTGGCATGCCTTTGGCATACCGGGGGTTATCCCCCCAACATTAGTCCCCGAAGCTGGTATAGCCTGGAGGATTTTATCCTACAGACCATGCCAGGTTTTCATCTTTCTAAGATACCGGTTTAGTCACTCATCTCTTGAGCTTAGTTCCGGCACCTTTACCCTTGTTCCTTTTCTTCTCTTTACAAGGCTCGTTCCGGCATCTCTTTTTTCCGGCACCACGTGTCTCTGCTCCTTCCTCGGCGAAGTCGAGAATATATCGGGCCCCGCGCCTGTCAGTGACATGCGCACTGTAACTGACGCGCCAGTGCCCGCTGTCACATCGTTTCGACTCCCGCGCACGCATTTAATGCACCGCAGCGGATCCCACTACCTCTTCGGGATCCCGCGTGCGCCTCCGTGTGGCCTCCGTTTTCGCGCGTGTATCCGTTCGCCACGTGGCGGCCCAAGGTGCGAACCGTCGCAGGCCGCGAGGCGAACCGCCGCGGCCCAGCGGTTTGCTGCCCACTTTCTCTCTCTTATATAAGCACAACTGCCCGTTCCCCTTCATCTTCTTCGCATTCTCCTCCTTCGCGCACAGAGCTCCACGCCTCTGCGCCTCCGCCGCTCTCCGTCCGCCGTCGCCCGTTCAAGCTCCGGCGCCCGGCGAACTTACGCCGCCCCTCCGCCGAACTTCGCCGTGCGGAGTTCTTTGGCAGCACCTTCCTCGCGTCCGCCGCATTCGTGCTTCTTCGCGAGCTTTTCCGCTTCGCCATCGACGGAGCTCGCCGGCGACCGCAGAGCCGCTCCACCGCCAGCAAACACTCCCCTCAGCGTCCGCGCCGCTCAAGGTTGGTATCAATTTTGCTTTACTCGCCGTTCGCTTGCTTTCCAGATCTTGAGCCTTTGGTGTTCTTATTTGCTCCTTTTCTTTGGTTTTCTTCTTACTCGTAGATCTTCACACGGGGTTGAAGTTTGGGATTCCTGTTTCTCCGCCCATCCTTGCGATGTCTGACGAGGGATCTTCCTCTGCATCGTCTTCTTCTCTTTCTCTCAAGCGCCGTAGACCTTCTCCCGGTGAATCTACGGCCTCAGATCCAACGGAAACCGATTCCGGCAACCAGCAGGAATCCGGTGACCCCCAAGAGTCCGGCGGCCACCTAGAATCCGGTAGCTTTAGCCAAGCTTCCGGTAGCCAAGAGGCCAGTGGCTCTGGTCAAGCCTCTAGCAGCTCCAGCCAATCTTCCGGCGAGGAGCCTTCCCCAACCACCCGCGGAGCCTGGATGGGCTCCTACGTTACTGAGTTTGAGATCGATTGGTTGTACCGGTCTCGGAGGATTCCGGAAGGAGTTGCCTGCCGGATTCCGGATAACGAGATCGAACCGGATCCGGAAGACGACGAGCATGTTGTTTTTCTCGCTCACTTTGAGCGCGGCTTCGGCCTTCCTGCCTCTACTTTTTTCCGGGATTTCCTGGATTTCTACGATCTCCAACCTCACCACCTTCCTGGCAACGCCCTTTTCTATCTTTCTTGTTATGCCACCTTCATGGAGGCTTACATCGGCATTCGTCCCACTCGTGAGACGTTTGCCCGTTTCTTCAACCTGCGGATCAACTCCGTCCAGGGCAAGGAGATCCCCAAGCCCAAGCCGCCCGTGCAGTGCGGCTCCTGCATCGTCGGCTCCCGCCAAGGGAGCACTTTTCTTAAGCTTTCCGGCCTCGAGTCTTGCCGCACCTGGCAAGGAACTTTCTTTTACGTGAAGAACACCGGCCGCGCTGATCGCATCAATCTTCCTCCATATCAAGCGGGGCCCCCCAGTAGAACCAACTGGAGCTACAACCCAAGGACGGAACACGCCGAAACAAACCGGGTAGTGCGTTTCTTGGCCTCTCTGAAGAAGGAGACCAACATCTGTTCTGACGATATCATCCGGACTTTCATATCGCGCCGGGTGCTTCCTCGAAGCGCCGCGCACATAGGATGAGCGAGATGTATGGCCCGTGCGATCCTACCAAGATCACAAAGCCGCGCTCTCAGCAAGAAAGACGTTGTTCTCAAGGCCAAGCAGATTTGTCAAACTGCTATGCCTTTTGCGTGGGAATGGGGCCTCCTTCCCCTCAGTTTCTCTAACCGTCCGACCCAAGAAGTAAGAGATTGCGCAATTTGGGGTTGTCTTTGCCGGTAAGTTTCTGCTTTTGCCAACCATCTTTTTTACCTTGTTTCAGGCCAGGGACCGCTTCCCCTCTATCCAGGCAGAGCCGCGAGGACCTCTCCGGAAGCGTGCCTTTGACTCCTTCGACCCGGATCCCTACATCTTTTGGAAGGATCTGAAGATGGGGAAGACTCCGGCTGCTCGCCTTGGCCGGGACCCGCCGGAGCCCACCGGAAATCCGGAGGAGCTGGTTGTGCTCGAGGTATTTTCTTTTCCGGCTTCTTATACTTTGCCATTATCGCTTTCTTGCGAATTGCTTCTTAGCCATATCCAACTCACAGATCCACGAGCGCGTGCCGCCCCTGCGTGCCGAGGCCGGCACTGAGTTTGTGGACAAACTCATGGCCCAGGGCCAGAAGAACAAGCAGCCGGCATCCACTGCCGGCTCCAGCCATGCTCCTCCCTCCAAGCGCTTCCGGACGGAGCCCGTGGGGGAGAAAGAAGTGGGCGTGCGCCGCTACGGGCGCAAAGCGATGCCAACCGCTTCCGGGTAATTTCATTTTCCGGCTTGCCTCCTTTTTTGCTAAGTTCTTTTTCCGGTTGCTTCTTCTCAACCACTTGTCTTTTTTCTTTTTCTCAGCCCCGCTCTCAAGCTTGGCCCAAGGCCATCGGGCTCTGAGGGATCCGCAAGGACCTCAACCCCTCCTCCTCGTTCAAGCCCGGCACCATCTGGTGCCGGCAACACCTCTGCCTCCCTTTCGGGGGGCACAACTAATTCGGGGCGTGCGGCCCCTTCACTGTCAGATCACCGCACGGAGGAGGATCTTTCCTTCCTCCCGGAACACCAAGACACCGGCGCCAGCAACACCGGCGCCGGAGAAGAAGAAGCTGCCGGGCGGGCGGAGCCTTTTGCTCCTCCCGTCCTCGAAAAGACAACCTCCGCGCCGGAATCTTCCGCGCCGGAAGGCTCCAAGACGGGTGACGCTCCTAGCGCTCCCCCTTCTCCACGCACCATCCTCATGCCTCCGCCTGAGGCTCCTCGCGCCCAGCCCTCCAAGGCCGCTCCTGGCGCGCCGCCGGCTAAGACTTCCGGGGCCTCTTCTACCGCGCCGCCGCCCAAGCCCTCCAAGCTCATCAAGGGGAAGGCGACGGCCTCCAGCGCCCCTTCGGGCGGCCAGCAGCCCTTGGTGCTGCACGTCTCCAAGGCTGCCAAAAGCGCCAGCATGAAGGCCACCGGCCTCCTCGGCCGCATTACGGAGTTTCAGCGCCAAGGCCGGGACCTGGGGCACCTCCTGCCGTACGCCCAAAAGTGGAACGCCGCGGACATCACTCCGGCGACCCGCGGCATGGGCAAGGATCGGCTGCCGGCACCTGATCCTGTCGGGGATCGGTGTTCTGAGGAGCACTTCATGCGGCTCCGGGCTGCCGTAAAAGAGCTTGACAGCGCGTGGTACGATTCCACGAACAATCTGACGGTATGTTCTATTAACTTTCAACCTTTGCCGGTTTCTTCGTTTCCGGTTCTGCTTTATCTTTTCCTTAGTTTCATGCCGGTTTCTCTCTTGTCTATCTTCCCAGTCCCCGAGTTTTGTGGTGAGAGCGCAGCTCTTAGCGCAAAACTTAACTTAAGTTTCTAGCGCAAAACCGGCACTGCCAGTCCCCGAGTTTCGGGTTAAACATCTTCTTCTTAACACATAATTTACCTTAGAAATGCGCAAAACCGGCACTGCCAGTCCCCGAGTTTCGGGTTAAGAACTTTGTTCTTAGCGCAAAACTTAACTTAGAAACGCAAAACCGGCACTGCCAGTCCCCGAGTTTCGGGTTAAGAACTTTGTTCTTAGCGCAAAATTTTACCTTATTTCTTCTTTTTCTTGAACAGGTCACCGCTGACACTCGGAAGGCCCTCTTCGAGGAGCTTTTATGGGAGCACCGGGAGCTCGCTGAGGCACATGACAAGTGCCAAGGTAAGTTTTTCGTTTCACCGGCATCTTTGCTACCGGAAACCTCTTTTCCTTGTGATATTTACAATTTCTGTTCAACAGTGATCCCGGAAGCTTCCATCGATGCTCTCAAGGAGCAGCTCGCCACGGCCCAACGTACTATTTTTTCCTTTCTCCTTTGAACTTGGTTTCTTTTCAGTTTTACTAGTGTAACCTTGCTAACACTCATTTGTTCCGGTTACCGGGGAAAAGGACGAGCTCAACCGGCAGCACCAGGATGAGCTGAACGCCCTCAAGACCAGCTACCAGATCTCAAGTCTCGGCTGATTCAGCTGGGGCTCGATCACGCCAAGGCCCTCAAAGCCGCTGAAGTGAGCGCAGCGGCCAAGTTGGACGAGGCTCTGGAGGATGCTTCCAATGCCACTGTGGTGTTGCGGGCAGAGCTGGAGGAGATGGCCAAGGCCCGGAAGGGCGCCGAGGAGAAGGCCGCGCGGCTGGAGGAAGAGCGTAAAGAGTGCGATCAGCTGATCCTGCAGACCGATACACTTGCCCTCCGTAAGTTGTTTTCTTTTACATTTTGACTACTGCATACGAGCCTTTTTTCTTTCTACCCCATTCTCTTTCCGTTATCTTTCATTCCGGACTCTTTTCCTTCCGGTCTCTTTTTCTTCCGGACTCTTCTCCTTCCGGTCTCTTTTCTTCCGGACTCTTTTCCTTAAACTTTTTCTTTCTTTGCATAGGCCTCTTTCCGGACTCGCAGAGGTACGCTGTCAAGAAGGTCGATGCGCAACGCAAGGACAAAGGCCAAGCGGATCTTACTGTGCCATGGACGCCGAAGGACCATCTGGTCGCGCTTAACGCGCGGGTGTCCCATATGCGCTGCATAGACCGCAATCTTTCGGACATCCCTGATGTAGCTACCCAGCTATACAGGACTTTGTGGCCTGGCGAGGCGGTGCCGGACACCTTCTCCCTCATCAGCGACCGTCTGAAAGGTGCCGGCAGGAGGATCCGCGAGTGGCAGTGCTCTGCTGCCCGCGCTGGAGCGGACTCCGCCCTCCGCGTCGCCTGCTCCTGGTACCCGGAGCTCAATCTGGACGCCCTTACTGGCGTGCGCGAAGGCGCAGAAACGGATCTGGACCCGATCCTCTCCGCCAAGCGGCAGGATCGCGCGTACCGCATCGCGGAGTATGCCGACATGCGCACCTTCATCCCTCCCCCTCCTGGCGTCACGGACTATCTCGACGAGGAGGAGGATGAAGCCGTAGAAGAGCTTCTGGATGACGCTGATGCCGGTGCTGCTCCTCCGGAAACCCCTGCCGCATGATGATTTCCTTTGAAGTGCTTGCTCATTATATCTGTTGGTCCTGTTGCTTTAAGACAATATCTGTTAAATTCTGCCCCGGAATGCCGGGGCTTATGATGTAAAACTTAAGTTTGCCTGTGGTTGTGCTACAACATTTCCTGCCGGTAAGTTATACCGGTAGCTAAGTACTTATGAGTTTGCCTTAACATATTTTGCTTTTGGTTCCGCTTTTATCCTGCACTGCAAAGATTTCTCAATTGCTTCCGCATCCAATTTGATGCATACTTGGTTCTTTTGCCTTGGCTCTGCCTGCCTTCTCTGGGCGTTCTTTGGCGTATGAGCACAAGGTTCTTTCACCAAACAAGCATCTTCTTGAACTTAGAAATAACTTTGAAATTTTGCAAAAAACCGGTTAAACCGGGGTTAGTTAAACCTTCCGGATTGTTCTTTCCTGCTCTCCCTTTTCGCAGTTCATGTGCTTATCTCCTACCGGTTTATCTTGCTTGCCATGAAGCCGGTTTGCGGACAGCAGCAGAGTCGAAGACTCCGGTAGGATTTAGCACACTACTAAACCGGAAAGAAAAAACATTCAATAAGCAACCGGTAAACTGAAAAAATAGACAAGTTACATGCAACTTAAGTTGGGGTAGTCCCGAGATTCACTCAAGGTTCCGGCATCTTTTATTCATAGCATATAAGGTACAAAAAGGAACTTCTTACACCACCACTTCAAGAGTAGAAAGGACGCATGAGCTACGTTCCATGGACGCTTGCTCTCCTCGCCGGACCTGTCCGCCTTTCCTTTCTTCCATTCCTGTGCATCTATCAAGTAGTATGCATCATTGTGAAGCACCTTGCTTACAATGAAGGGACCTTCCCATGGTGGCAAGAGCTTATGTCGGCCTTCAGTGCGCTGCACTGTGCGAAGTACAAGATCTCCTTCCCGGAAAACTCTCGGGTTAACCTTCCGGTTATGATAGCGTCTTAGGTTTCTTTGGTAAATGGCTGTTCTTGCCAAAGCCAGCTCTCTTGCTTCTTCTAGCAAGTCCACATCGTTTTCTCTAGCCTCTTTGACCTCTTGCTCAGTATAGAGCTGTACCCTTGGTGAATCATGGATGATATCGGTTGGTATCACCGCTTCTGCTCCATAAACCATGAAGAAGGGAGTGTATCCGGTAGACCGGTTTGGAGTTGTTCTTATACTCCACAGTACTGATGGTAGCTCATCGAGCCAACATCCCGGTGACTTTTCCACCGCATCAATGAGTCTAGGCTTGATACCGGAAAGCACCAAGGCATTCATTCTTTCTACTTGGCCATTGCCTGTGGATGTGCCATCGAGCACAAATCCAACCGGATGTTCTTTTCTTCACAGAACCTTTTGAACTCACCTTGAGCAAAGTTGGTTCCGTTATCGGTGATGATGCTGTGCGGGTATCCATACCGCAAAATGACATCTTTCAAGAATTTCACAGCTGTATGCCCATCACACTTTGCGATAGGTTTTACTTCCAGCCACTTGGTGAACTTATCCACCATGACCAAGATGTGAGTCATGCTGCTTCTTGCAGTTTTGAATGGTCCAACCATGTCAAGGCACCAAACAACGAATGGCCATGTTAGCGGTATTGTCTTTAAACCGGATGCCGGGGTATGGTTACGCTTGGCGTACCTCGGCAGCCGTTGCATTTTCTTACCAAATCCTCAGCGTCCTCCAAAGCAGTGGGCCAATAGAACCCATGCCGGAATACTTTTGCTACCAAAGCCCTTGATGAAGCATGATGCCCACATTCTCCTTGGTGAATTTCCTCAAGCATTTCTTTTCCTTCCTCCGGTTCCACACATCTTTGAAGGACACCGGTAACGCTTCTCTTGTACACCTCACCATTGATGAATGTGTAAGCTTTGGACCTTCTTTGTATCCTCCTTGATTCATTTTCGTCAGCCGGCAAGGTGCCGCTGATCAGGAATTCCTTAATAGGTTTAACCCATGATGGTATTTCTCGAACCAAAAACACCGGTGCATCTATCTCCATGCTATCTACCAGCATCGTTTCTTCCGGTATGGGTACAGCAGTCCCCGAGCCTACCGGAGCAGTCCCCGAGCTTGCCGGAGCAGTCCCCGGGTTCCCTTCATCGATATCCATGGGTACTACGTGTGACTCTGGTACAAAAATTGATTCTGATTCCGGGCTCGGCTTGATCGATGGCACTCTTAGGTGAGCCAAAGCTATTCCGGGAGGAATTTCTTGCCTAGATGAGCCCAACTTGGACAAAGCATCCGCGGCTTCATTTTCTGCTCGCGGCACATGGTGAAACTCACATCCTTCGAAGAATCCGGCAATCTTTTGCACGTGAAACCGGTACGAGGCCATGTTGGCGTCTTTTGCATCCCAATCTCCTGAGCACTGCTGTACCACAAGGTCTGAATCGCCATAGCAAATGATCCGGTGTGCACCGATTTCTTTTGCGACCTTAAGCCCATGGATCAAAGCTTCATATTCAGCGACATTGTTCGATGCCCTGAAATGTACTTGCAAAACATACCGGAGGTGGTCTCCTTTTGGTGAAGTAAGCACCACACCGGCACCTAGACCTTCCTTGAGCTTAGATCCATCAAAGTGCATCTTCCAGTATTCTATCCTCTGATCTGGCGGTTTGTATTGCATCTCCGCCCAATCAACAAGGAAATCAGCCAAAGCCTGTGATTTTATGGCATCTCTTCTTTCATATACCGGCACGTACGGTGATATCTGGATCGCCCATTTTGCAATCCGGCCACGGCATCTTTGTTGCACATGATGTCGGAAATTGGTGCTTCACTCACCACCTTCATGGGGTGCTCCTCAAAGTAGTGCTTGAGTTTTGTGGCGGCCATGTACACGCCATAAGTCATTTTCTGGAAGTGAGGGTAGTTTTGTTTTGAGAGGGAGAGCACCTCGCTCAAGTAGTATACCGGCCTCTGGACGGTTTTTTCTTCCTCTTCTCTTTCAACCACAACCACTACACTCACAACCCGGTTTGTTGCTGCTATGTATAACAGCATAGGCTCCCTTTCTAGAGGTGAAGCCAGTATGGGTGCTGTGGCTAGCATCGTTTTTAGCTCCTTAAACGCTGCGTCTGCCTGAGGGGTCCAGACGAACGTGTCAGATTTCTTCATGAGAGCATAGAGTGGCAGAGCTTTTTCTCCCAACCTGCTTACAAACCGGCTCAACGATGCCAAGCTTCCGGTAAACTTTTGCACATCTTTTAACTCTCGAGGGATAGCCATTCTTTCTATCGCCCGGATCTTTACCGGATTAACCTCTATGCCCCGGCTTGAAACCAGGAAACCGAGCAGCTTGCCGGCGGGGACACCAAAGGTACATTTTGCCGGATTGAGTTTCATCCGGAACCGCCTTAGGTTATCGAATGTTTGCCGGATGTCATCGATTAAAGTGTTTTTTACCTTAGTTTTTATCACGATGTCATCCACATAGACTTGCACATTTTTTCCAATTTGATCAAACAAGCATTTTTGCATACAGCGCTGGTACGTCGCACCAGCGTTGCGCAACCCAAAAGGCATAGTGACATAGCAATAAGCCCCGTGCGGGGTAATGAACGCAGTTTTTATTTGATCTTCCTTTTTTAAGGGAATTTGGTGGAAACCGGAATAGGCATCCAGGAAGGACAACAACTCACACCCAGTTGAATCAATCACTTGATCGATTCGTGGCAAAGGAAAAGGATCTCTTGGGCAAGCCTTGTTAAGATTGGTGTAGTCGATGCACATGCGCCACACCTTCGGAGCTTTTGCCTCCAGGTTCTCATCTTTCTTCTTTTCAACCATTACCGGATTGGCCAGCCACTCTGTGTGCGTGACCTCCACAATGAATCCGGCAACAAGCAGCTTGGTTACTTCTTCTCCTATGATCTTTCTTCTGTCTTCAGCGAACCGACGCAGTGGCTGCCGCACCGGCTTGGCATCTTTCCGGACGTTTAGAGAGTGCTCAGCCAGCTCCCTCGGAACACCTACCAAATCATCAGTTGACCAGGCAAAGATATTCCGATTCTCACGGAGGAAGCTGACGAGCGCGCTTTCCTATGCTTGATCAAGGCCGGCGCCGATACGAACGGTGCGCTCTGGGTAAGCCGGATCCAGCACAATGTTCTTTGTTTCATTGGTTGGCTTGAATGCCGGTGTGCCCATGTTTTCACTCATTGCCGCCAAACTCATTTGTGAGGATTGAGCCAGCGTAACAGCTGTCTGCATTCTTTTCTTTTCCTCCGCGATCACCAGCGATTCTGCTAGGTTTGATCCGGCAGATGCGATTTCGGTGAGATCTTATAGTTTCCCACCACAGTCAATGGCCCATGAGGTGCCGGCATCTTCATCTTGAGGTAAGCCGTATGAGTGGTGGCCATGAAAGCAGCCAACGCCGGTCTCCCCAGCAATGCATGGTAGGGACTGTCCAGATCCACCACCTCAAACTCCAGATTTTCCACCCGGCAATTGTCACGTCCTCCAAATGCCACGTCCACCCGAACTTTTCCTATCGGGGCACAGGACAAGCCAGGGACGATCCCATGGAACGTTGTGCGCGTTGGCTGAAGCATGTTTTCTGTTATGCCCAGCGTTTGCATGGTGTGCTTGTACATGATGTTGATGCTACTGCCATTGTCTATCAGCACCTTGCTGAACTTCACTCGAGTTTGCGGCCCTTTCATGATCGGGTCCACAACAAGAGCATATCCACCCGGATTCGGCATGATCTTTGGGTGATCCTTGGATGACCAGGTAATTTCCTGATTGGACCACATCATGTACTTGGGAACTGCCGGCATCACAAAGATTGACCTCCATGGAGCGCCGGTGTACACTTTGCCGGTCTGTTGGCTCAGTGACAAAGACAACACAGCACAGATGCGGATCTTCGTAAACATTCCGGCCTAAAGGTGCCGGTGGAGGTGGCTGGTTATCATTTTGCTCCACCCGGTTAACTTGCTGGTACTGCTGCCGGTTTGGCTGCACCGGTAAGGCGTTTGCCCCGGTAAGTGGTGGTGGTGGCGGTAGCTGTTGTTGCTGCCGCGGCATGTCTTGCGGTGGCCGCGCATCTTTCACTGTTCCTTTTTGCATCAAGTACTTGGTCCAGGTACAATCCTTCGTCAGATGGTTTGACGGATGTGCCGGATTCGGCGTGTGCCACCGGCAAGGTTGATCCATGGCAGCTTCCATGGTGTATTTCGCGGGTTCTTGCCAGTTCCTCTTCTGGACCCAGGGTTTCTTTTCCACCCATTGTTTCTTAGGACCCGCCCATGGCTGCGATCCGGTTTTTTGCCTCTGGCTGTCGCTGGCCTCAAAGTTTTCCTGCACAGCAGCAACTTGCTGCGGACCGTACCTTCGATCCGGAAAATCTTCCCTTCTTTTGTTATTCCGGTTGTCCCGGTGTTGTTCGTGGCGCGGCTGTTCCGGCTCCGGTTGCACTGCCGGTTGCGTTGGGTCTCCCAACGCATAGCTATCCGCCACACGTATCATCTCTGCCAACGTTGTCGGCATGTTGCGCTGCAACTTTTGCCACAACGGTGAACCTCTTCTGCATCCACTGCTAAACCAAGCAATGGCTTGTGCCTCGATCACCCCCTCACAGGAGTTCCTTGTGGTGTTCCACCGGGCTAGATAATCCCGGTCTGTTTCGTTTGGGCGCTGCACGCATAGAGCAAGTTGCTGCGGCCTGTTTGGCCTCTGATAGGTGCTGCTGAAATTGCTCACAAAGGCCTCCTCAAAATCCAGCCAGCCATTTATGCTTCCTGCCGGCAAGTTGTTTAGCCAGATTCTTGCCGGTCCAACCAAAAACGATGGTATGATCCTCACGGCCCAACGCCGGTTTCCTCCTCCTGCTACGGTTCCTCCACCGCCTGCAACGTATACCGCGGTCACGTAATCCGCGAGCCAATCTTCCGGCTTTGTGGTGCCGTCATACGTTTTTGTGTCACGGGGCAACATAAAGTTGCGAACTGGTGGTTTTTCTTTCATGATCCTTGGGCCAAAACACTTTGGACCTGGAGGACCTTCCTCCTCGATCATTTCTGACAAGTATACTCTATCCAGACGGTGCCTCGCATCCCGTTCCGGTAAGTATCTCTCTCCCAGGCGTTCTCCCAATGGGTTCCGGTATGCTGCCGGTCTCGTTGAATCGGCTTCATCGTGACATTCCGGTACCGCGGCCCTTGCCTGCCGATACCTTGGGGGATCTATTTCCTCCTCCTCGTACGCTGCCCTTGCAGCTCGATAGTTTTGCCCGGTCTCATATCTACCGGCATGATTGTTTCCGGCATAGCCTCTGGCATAGCCTCGCTCTGCCCCTTGGCTTCTTCTACCGGCATCGTGCTGCCCGGCTTGTTGCTTTCCGGCAAGAACCGGATCGTACACAGTCATCTGCTGCGCATTCACTTCTTTTTCTCTCCTTCTATCCGGATGGGGGGACGAAGCCTGCCCATGGGATTTGCTACCGGCATTCTTTGTTGAACGCGCGGATTTTGAGGCCGCGGCCTTGTTCAGCTTAGCCAGCTGCTCAGCATTTTGCTGCTCAATGGTTTCCAGCAGCTCTCTAACACGCTCTTGCTGCTTTACCAAAGCCTCTCCGGAAAGCGACTCGCACAGCTCTACAGCGGCCTTAGCAGCTTTTATAGTTTTATCCGGGCTGCTATACTTAGGCTTTTCCACGATGCTAACAGATGCAGGCGCTCTTGCCGGTAAGAATCTCTTTGCGCAAATCTTGATCTAGGTTGCGAGCTTTTAGCCGGTTTTCCGGCATCCTAGCAGCATGCGCGCTAACAGAAGCAAAGCCATGGGCAGCGTTATACTCACGTACGGTTAGGTTCAGCTCGCGCTGCGCCCTGACGATGTCCTTGCCGCTCTCTAGCATCTTCTGGCGCTGCGCCTCCAGCTCCGCCTGAGCCGCTGCCGGATCGATGTTCTGCGCGATGGGGGTGGCGAGGACGTTCATCGCCGCCTGGAGCGGTGTCTCCGGTGGCGCGGATGATGCTCCCGCTGCGCCTGCGCCGCGCTCCAGCGGTGGCTTAGCCGCACGGGTCGAAACCGCGCGACCGGCACCTTCAGCCGCAACCTCCTTTCCTGCACCAGCCACACCGGTCATCATTACCTCGACGCTGCCGGCGGCGCGGCCAGCACAGAGCCATCTTGGCGGGTCCGGTGCCACCAGCACCGGCGAGAGGCGCTGGCGCACGGGGACGGTGCCGAAGTAGACGCGATGGCTGCCGAACTCGATGATGCGGCCGTTCTTGGGAAGACGCGCCGTTGGCGAAGCAGCCCGCGTTGTCGTTGATGAAGTCCATGGCGTAGATGCTCTGCACCAACGCGGACACCGTACGTTCGCCGGAGATCTCGAGAACGCCCGCCCGAATGTGAACTCCATCAAGCGCCACTTCAGGCCCCACGGTGGGCGCCAACTGTCGTCGTGGTGAACGAGCAGATGCCATAGGATGGCTTAGATTGGGGCCGAATGGACGCAAGAGGATTCGGGGGAGGGTTTGCGATCAGGTGGGAAGAGATTCCGGATGGTTTCCTCAAGAACTTGGCCAAGGCCAGAAGTTGAAGAAGAAAGACACAAGGAAGAACTCCCTCTAGATCACCATGTTCATAGATTCACGCAAGTTACAGGCTCTGCCTTCCTACATACACGCGTACATACTTGCCCGTGAAGATGGGCTGCCCCCTCTCCTTATATAGGGGAGAGGGTGGCTTACACTGCAAGAAACCCTAATGGCATCTTTGACTGGACAAACTACTTTACAGAGTTACTGTACAAAGCTACTTTAACTGGCTACTGTACAAAGCTACTTTAATCATAGATGACACCGGGGCCTTCTTTTATCATAGAAGCTGACGTCCCCCGGCTTCTTTCTCCGTCACCTCTCTCTTTGGCGCCAGGGCTCTGAATAAAGTTACTTGGCGTAGCTCATCCTTGTCTTCTTGCTCTGAAGAGAATCTTTGACCAGTCCTGCCGACAGGCTCTCCTTTCCGGTATCTTTTATACCGGGTCCCGGCATACCCCTTTGGGGATACCGGCTTAGCCTTGCTCTCCCGGATTCCTTCTAGGCTTCCGGCAAGAACATTAAACCGGTATCTCGATGGCTCAAACCATCCGGTTTGGCATGCCTTTGGCATACCGGGGGTTATCCCCCCAACAATCATGTAAGGCAGCTCATGAGATCATTGTATTGAAGTACATAGGAGAGAGATTAACCACATAGCTACCGGTACAGCCCTTAGCCTCGATGGAGAACTACTCCCTCCTCATGGGAGACAACAGCGTTGATAAAGATGGCGGTGGTGTTGATGGAGGAGCCTTCCGGGGGCACTTCCCCGTCCCGGCGGCGTGCCGGAACAGAGACTCCTGTCCCCAGATCTTGGCTTCGCGATGGCGGCGGCTCTGGAAGGTTTCTCGTACCGTGGCTTTTTCGTGTAGGGTTTTCGCGATGGAGGCTTTAAGTAGGCGGAAGGGCAAGGTCGGTGGAGTCCTGGTGGGACCACACACTAGGGGGGCGCGCCCTACCCCCTGGCCGCGCCGCCCACACGTGTGGGCCCCCCAGGGCTCCCCTCTGGTGGCTCTCGGGTGTTCTGGAAGCTTCGTGGAATTCTAAGATGTTGGGCGTTGATTTCGTCCGATTCCGAGAATATTTCCTTATAGGATTTCTGAAACCAAAAACAGCAGAAAACAGCAACTAGCCCTTCGGCATCTCGTCAATAAGTTAGTTCCGGAAAACGCATAAATATGACATATAATGTGTATAAAACATGTGAGTATCATCATAAAAGTAGCATGGAACATAAGAAATTATAGATACGTTTGAGACGTATCAGGACACCACACAGAGTAGCAGGCCGCAGGCCGTTGGCATGCCGTTTTCCGCACTGATGTCGTCGTCGTCGCCAACAACGGCGTCCTTTCTGACTAGGCAGCTGGCCCGTTGATGCACCGTCTGCCATTGTATTCGCCCATGACGACGTACTTCACATGTGCCTTCCCGTCTACCAATAGGACCTGCCTTAGCTCCCTCGTCGTCTCTCTGCTGCTCTTGATCCACTCGAGGCCCACGTCTGAAAGGTAACGGGAGAAGGAGATACGGGTATAGGTGTTGGATAATTAGGCACAATTTCCATGATTAATTCCAGAATATAAAACATAACGACAGGAGCTACTAACATGTGAAACTCGAACATACTAGATGCATTAATCAACATGAGCAGCAGCAGCACAAACGGTAAAGCATCCATCGCTAAACAGATCAAGATATGTCGCACGTACCGATCTGGTGGAGGTGGCGGTGGAGGTGTAGCAGATTATGTCGCAGCAGTAACGTTGTTGACGACAGGGACGACGGGTCGAAGTAGACGGCGTTGAAGACGATGGTAGGCAGCACCGCCCGACTTGGACAGAAGGCGACCCGTGATGAAGAGCTTGAGCAGTCGCGCAGAGCGCTTCCCAAAAACCTAATTCGCCCTCTCCCGTACAGGATCGCAAGGACGAGTGGTTCCGGAGACCTGCTCTCCCGTTCGTCGATGCACGTCGGCGCGCGGGATGGAGTAGGCTACGATGGCGGCGCAAGCAGAGAGAGGTGGAAACCCTAACTCGTGTATTCGGTGTGTTTCTGCGGTCCGGGAGCGACCCGAACCGACTAACTACGACGCGTCCGTCTAGGACTCTGTTCGTTTTCCTGAGCTGCAAAAAGTAAGGAAAGTCTCGGCTCGAGGCTCAATCCACTCACCACGAGCGCGGTGCGCGCGTCGTGTCGTGACGTGTCGAGTCGAGACGAGCGAGCGAGGAGGAGGAGGAGCGCGCGCGTGTAGCACTCCTATTCTCACTCACTTACTAGTGGTGGAACAACCCACCTTATAAGGTGGTCTAACTTCCTCCCAACTTTCCATGTGGGACTAAACTTCCCACCTCTTGCCACTCCCTAGTGAGCTGCCACCAACTTGGGCTCAAACTCACAAGGCTGCCACTAAGTGGGCTTTGAGATTTATAGGGAAAATCTGAAATCTAGTATGGGCCATTAAGTGTAGGCCCAATATTTCAACAATCCCCCACCAGATCTCAAATCCCCATTTAGAGATTTACCAATACTCGGTGCTTGTTTTATATACCAGTGTTTCAGCAGAGACTGTTAAGTTGAACTTCCGCCTAGAACCTTAAGCTACATCCATTCACACTTGAACAATGGACTAAGCCTTGAATTGCAAGTTCTGCGTGAACAGGGTTTCACTCAAAGTCATTACCAGTACATGGCTGCCAGTAGCCTACCCCGCGGGTGAAGCATATGCGTCATACTTCGTGGTCTCTTCATGAATTTACTAGAGATCACCCAAATCTCATAGATTGGGACGTTTAACAATCGGACTCATATAGTTGTGTTATTTCAAGAATGCTCTGTAGGACAGCATCTTTGCTAAAATAGCCAACATAAACACATTAAGGCTTTTGCCAACCTGCCTTACAGCAATTGAGAGTTGTGCATCTTCACATAGAGAGGGTTACATAATACTCTCCTCAATTAAACCACTAGTTTGTTCTTCCCAGGTCCTAATTCACGGGATCTCCGATCACAAAGGTTGGGTTACCACTATGGTGTAACATCAACGGGTCTCAAACCCATCTCCCTCGATGCACTTTCTATCACATTACGTGATAGTCCCTTTGTAAAGGGATCTGCCAGGTTTTTGTCTGTTTGAATATATGTAACAGTTATTACTCCGGAGTTTCGCAATTTCCTGACAGACTTCAAACGTTTCTTGACGTGTCTTGATGACTTCGTGTTATCCTTAGAATTGTTCACTTTGACAATTACAGTTTGATTGTCACAATTCAAAAGGATTGCCGGAACAGGTTTTTCAACCACAGGCAAGTCCATCAAGAGCTAACGCAACCATTCTGATTCAACAGTGGTTGTGTCCAACACAGTAAGTTCTGCTTCCATAGTTGACCTCGTCAATATGGTTTGCTTGCAAGATCTCCATGACACTGCGCCACCTCCAAAGGTAAATACATACCCGCTAGTGGCGTAGAGATCAGCTACATCAGAGATCCAATTTGAATCACTATATCCTTCAAGCATAGCTGGGTGCCCTGAATAGTGAATCCCATAACTCATTGTACCACATAGGTAGCGCATGACCCTATCAAGTGCATGACAATGATCAGTACCAGGGTTTGACATGAACCTACTCAACTTGCTAACAGCAAAAGAGATGTCCGGTCTAGTCGCGCTCGCTAAGTACATGAGTGAGCCAACAATCTGAGAGTATCTCAGTTGATCTACGGCAATCCTCCGGTTCTTGCGTAATGTCACACTGGGATCATAAGGTGTTGGAGAAGACTTGCTATCAATATAGCCGAACCGGCTCAAGATCTTCTCAACATAATGGGATTGTGTTAGAGTAATCCCACTCTCGTTCTTAATAAGCTTGATGTTCAGAATCACATCAGCTTCTCCCAGATCTTTCATATCAAAGCACTTTTACAAGAAGGACTTGACCTCGTGTATTACTTTCATGTTTGTACCAAATATCAGAATATCATCCACATACAAACATAGTATAACACCTTCGCCCCCACCATGGCGATAGTAAACACACTTGTCAGCCTCATTGACAACAAAGCCTACAGAAGTCAAAGTTCTGTTAAACTTCTCATGCCATTGCTTAGGTGCTTGTTTCAGGCCATATAAAGATTTCAGCAACTTGCACACCTTTCTTTCTTCACCTTTTACTACAAACCCATCAGGCTGATCCATATAGATTTCCTCTTCCAACTCTCCATTAAGAAAAGCTGTCTTTACGTCCATTTGATGGACGATAAGACCATAGGAGGCAGCCATGGACAGTAGTACTCGAATGGTGGTAAGTCTAGCGACAGGTGAATAGGTGTTGAAGTAATCTTCGCCTTCTCTCTGTGTGTAGCCTTTAGCTACAAGCCGCGCCTTGTACTTCTCAATAGTACCATCAGGTCTTAGCTTCTTCATAAACACCCATTTGCAGCCCACAGGCTTGCATCCATGGGGTCGTTCTGATAGCTCCCAAGTTCCATTAGAAAGAATCGAGTCCATCTCATTATGGACAGCTTCTTTCCAGTCATCTGCATCTGGAGATGCATATGCCTCTACAATGGACGTGGGAGTATCATCCACAAGGTACACAATGAAATCATCACCAAAGGATTTTTCAATCCTTCGTCTCTTGCTCCGTTTAGGAGCTTCATTGTCATCCTTCTCAGTAACATTCTCATGCGATTGTTCAAAACACTCATTAGATGTACTAGACTCAGGAATTATCTCAGTAGAAATTCTAGCAATGCTATGCATATCTTTCATAGGAAACATATTCTCAAAAAATGTTGCATCACGAGATTCCATAATAGTATCAACATGCATATCAGGTACCTCGGATTGAACTACTAAAAATCTATATCCTACACTCCGCGGAGCATAACCTAGAAAGATACAATCCACTGTCTTTGGTCCGAGTTTGCGCTTCTTAGTGATTGGAATATTGACTTTCGCCAAACATCCCCATGTACGCAAATACGAAAGTGATGGTTTTCTTCCAGCCCACTCCTCGTAAGGGGTTTTATCTTTATTCTTGTTAGGAACTCTATTCAGGACATGACATGAAGTCAATAAAGCCTCCCCCCACCATGCCTTTGATAAACCAGCAGTGGCTAACATGGAATTCACCAAGTCAGTCAGCGTGCGGTTTTTCCTCTCGGCAACCCCGTTTGATTGGGGCGAATAGGGAGGCGTCCTCTCATGAATAATGCCATGTTCTTCACAGAATTCATCAAAGATTTTAGGAAAATATTCACCACCACGATCCGACCTAAGACGCTTGACCTTTCTCTCTAGTTGATTTTCAACTTCGGCCTTATAAATTTTAAAGTAGTCTAAAGCTTCATCTTTAGTTCGCAACAAATAAACATAGCAAAATCTAGTCGCATCATCAATCAATGTCATGAAATATCTCTTTCCACCTTTTGTCAACACACCATTCATCTCGCATAGATCAGAATGTATGAGTTCTAGAGGTGCCAAGTTTCTCTCCTCGGCCGCCTTGTGAGGCTTCCGAGGTTGCTTTGACTGCACACAACTATGGCACTTAGAACCTTTGGCAATGGTGAAATTCGGAATTAAACTTAAACTGGATAGCCGAGACATTAAACCAAAATTAATGTGACATAAACGAGAATGCCAAACACTGGTATCATCACTAACATTGCCACAAATATGGTTCATAGACTTATTACTGAAATCAGAAAGCGAAAAGCGGAACAAGCCTCCGCACTCATAGCCTTTACCAATAAATTGTCCAAACTTGGAAACAACTACTTTATTCGACTCCATGCTGCACGTTCCTCAGCTGCACGATCTTCCCCGAAGTGAACTTCAGATCTACCGTGCCAACACCACGAACAGAAGCATGTGACCCATTCCCCATCAAGACGGAAGAATCCCGGGCGACCTGGTAAGAAGTGAACATGGATATGTCAGCACACACACATGAACATTAGCACCTGTGTCGGGGGGAAGACCCCGGATAGGGCAATGGACGCGGAGCAGCCGGCTGGCCACTGGCCGGCTCGCGGCAAAGGCCGGCTGAGGAGCAGCCGGCTGGCGCCGTGGTCGGCTGGTCCGGAAGCCGGCTGGCTCTAGGTCCTAGTCGGCCTGGCTACGGCCACCAATGCTGTAGCTGGGCCGGCTTCTACAAGCCATATCCGACTGGGGTTTGTACCTCAGACCGACTCGAGGCTGGCGAGTCTTGCACTGGAAGGGACCGGGTTGGTGATCCGGGTTCCTAAAGTCCACGCTGACTCCATCTTCCGTAAAGCGCGGGGCACTGTGGAGCAATAGTGCCGCGCGCCGGACAGGCCGTCAGGGCTTACGACGATCCGTACCGGCTACGGTGGCTGACGGCGACAGGGACAGCTCCTCTCCATACCGCTGACCGTGGCAGCCGGATGGGACAGGCCACGATGCCTCAACTACTCCTGACGTCACCGCCTCGGGAAGGAGCGGAAGCCGAAGCCGGCCCAGCCGGCCAGTAAACTATAGGGTCTTATATGTAAAGTGCCGGCGCCTATATAAGCCGCACTACCCCCTCTCGTGCAGGGGATCGATCATTCTTACTTCACTCCACCCATAGAGCTGCCCTGAGAGAGAGACCATCGTCTCCTTTAGCCTCCCAGGAGCAGCCGGATACAGCTCTAGGAGCACCATCGTATTGTGTGATCATCATATACACTCATAGCAGGAGTAGAGGTTTTACCTCCATCGGAGGGCCTCGAACCTGGGTACGTCGCCGTGTCGCTCGTGCCCATACCCGCATCCGGATACCGCCGTGAGATCACTCAGGAACCACTTTGATTAGCCACCCTATGGCATATGCCGTGACCATACCACGACATTTGGCGCCCACCGTGGGGCCCTCAGCGTCCTCGGCCGGTGTCTTCATCCGGACGGGCCTCACCATCACCACCGGCGAGCGAGTCGCTTCAGGCTTGATCTGGAGATTCGGCTCCCTCGACTGCGTCAGCGACAACGCTGGCTGCTTCGCTGACCGGCCCTTCCCAGCCGGCGGCAGCGTCATCTCCTTCGGCGGCCACGACGTCTACGTCGCTACCGTCGCACCGCCGCGCTACCCGCGGCAGGTCCTGCGCTGCGCAAGCCCTCCTCCGCGAGCCGGCAGCAGCGCTCCCGCCAGCCCCGTCGTCGTGCAAGTCATGATGGCTGGCGAGGAGCTCCCCACCAAGAACCCGCGCGCCCGTGGCCCCAACCTGGAGCGCAACGTCGACCCCAACGCCTCCGGCTCAGGCCCAAAGGCGCCACCGCCACCGTCCCGGCTGGACGAAGTCCGGGCAAAGCTGAGCACCCCGCTCACGCCTGGCGGCGACCCCACCACCGTCGAGGCGGATCTGGAGGCGCACCGCCAGCTCCTCCTCAAGCAAACCGAAGAACTGGCTGCTGCTAAGCGCCAGATGGAGATCACCCAGCGCGAGTACAACCGCGCCCACGGCCTCACTCCAGGCGGCGACGAGCCAAGCCGAGCCGGCCACATCCGCCGCAGGGGCCGTGACCTCGGCGCCGAGATCGCCCGCGACGGCGCTCCTTCGCCGGCTCCGTCCGCGGAGCTCCCCGTCTACAACACCCCCGACAAGAACATGCGCGGCACAAGCCGCCGCAGAAGAGCTGAACCGCCTTCAGGGCGAAGAGTTACGCCGCCGGACCAAGCGGGTAACTGAGCTGCTCAACGCAGCCACCAGGCAGGTGGCCGACCCCAGGTATGTCAATGCCCCCAGAGCTTCTCACGCTCGTGGAGCTGCAGGCAACGACAGGGAAGGCGCCAGGGACTCGGCCGAGTCCGCCTCCCCAGCACCAAGCCGGCACCGTGACTCCCGCGCCACGCACGCAAGCTCGAGCAGGCCGAGCCACCAGTCAGGCGGCAGCAGCCGCAGCCGGCCTCCTCCGAGCCGGAACCAGGAGCAAGACTCCGAGCCCCGCCGTCAGCACCGGCCGGCTCCAGAAGAAGCCGGCACACGCCAGCCGGCACACTCCCGGCTGGGCCCGCGCATCGAGCCCGCCGACGCCCGAGATCGCCTCGACCGGCTGGTCGAATCCCGCATTGCGGAAGAAGAAGCTCCAGCCGGCCCAAAGTGCTTCGGGCCCCGCATCGCCAACGAGCCCACGCTTGAGGGCTTCACGCTCCCCCGCGACACCCCCAAGTACGACGGCACCGCCAAGCCGGAGGACTGGCTGCAGGACTACTCCACCGCAGTCGGCATCGCCAAAGGCAACAAGCGCTGGGCTGTGCGCTACTCCCCCCTGATGCTGGTCGGCTCCGCCCGCACATGGCTCAACAACCTGCCAGCCGGCAGCATAAATGGCTGGCTGGACTTCGAAGCGGCCTTCATCAGCAACTTCACCGGCACCTACCGCCGGCCAGGTCGCCCCCAGCAGCTTGAGATGTGCAAGCAAGGCCCCGACGAGACGGATCGCGCGTACCTAACGCGCTGGTGCGAGATGCGCAACTCCTGCGAGGGCGTGCACGAGATCCAGGCCATCAGCTTCTTCATGGGAGGCTGTCGGCCCAACACCATGTTGTGGCACAAGCTGCGCCGCAGCGACCCCAAGTCGATGGCCGCCTTGATGGCCATCGCCGACAAGTACGCGCTGGCTGAGGAAGCCGGCAAGGCACCGGCTGAAATTTCGCCGGCCCCCACCAGGAGAGACAACAACAAGCCGGCCGAGGGCGCCTCGCATGGCAGCCGGCGGGACAACTACCGCGGCAAGCGTCACAGTGACCAGCCGGACCGCCGGTACGGCTCCGCCCACGTAGCCGCCGTGGCAGACAACGCGGCAGGCGGCAGCCGCCGCCAGAAGCAAGACCGGCAATGGAAGCCGAAGTACACCTTCGAGCAGATGCTCGACTCGCCGTGCAAGTACCACAGCGGCAAGAACCCCTCCAACCACACCACCCGCGACTGCCACTTCATGAAGCGGCTGACAAGCGGTGAACCCCTCCCGCCTCCCCCCCCCCGCCTCCACCAGCCGGCGGGCCGGGTGGCCAAGCCGGCGCGGAGAACGCCAACCTCGAGCACCACGAGGCTAACCAAGTGCACCATGGCGGCCGATATCTGGCCGAAGATGCTACCTACATCATCTTCACCTCCGAGCCCGAGGACAAGACGAGCTAGCAGAGCCGTTCCCTCGAGGTCAATGCGGTCATACCGCCGGTCCCCCAGTACCTAAACTGGTCAGAGCAGGCCATCACTTTTGATCGCCGCGATACACCGGCTGTCCTGCCGAAGCCGGGCAGCTACGCCATGGTCCTCGACCCCACCATCGGCACAACCCGGCGCAGCGTGCGTTTTTCGCGCGTCCTCATCGACGGCGGCAGCAGCATCAACATCCTCTACCGCGACACCGCCCGCAAGCTGGGCATCCAAGAGGCCGAGTTGCGCCCCACCCCCACCGTCTTCCATGGCATCGTGCCAGGCCACTGCTGCCAGCCGATCGGCCGGATCACGCTGGAGGTGATGTTCGGGAAGCCGGATCACTTCCGCACCGAGAAAATTGAGTTCGAGGTGGTGGACCTCGTGAGTCCCTACCACGCGCTCCTGGGCAGGCCGGCCCTGACCAAGTTCATGGCGGTGCCCCATTATGGGTACCTGAAGATGAAGCTGCCTGGCCCCAAGGGGGTCATCACCGTAGCCGGCGACTATCGCCGCTCCATGGACTGCGCCACGCAGAGCTCCAAGATGGCCCAGACGCTGGTCATCGCCACCGAGAAGCAGCTCATCCACGATGCCGTCGCCCTCGCCAAAGCCGCGCAGATAGACATGCCGGCTGCAGGCAACCCGGCTGGGACGACTCACTTCCAGCCGGCCGACAACACCAAGAAGATCCCGCTGGACCCGGCGCAGCCGGACAAGTACGTCACCATCGGTGCCGGCTTGAGCAAGAAATAGGAAGGCGAGCTCACCAGCTTCCTCCGTGAGAATCGGGACATCTTCGCATGGACTCCAAGAGACATGCCGGGTGTGCCGAGGGAGTTGGCTGAGCACCACCTCCACGTCCGGCCTGAAGCCAAGCCGGTGAAGCAGCCTCTCAGGCGCTTCGCCGAAGAACGAAGGAAGGCCATCGGTGAAGAAATCGCCCGGCTCCTAGCTGCCGGCTTCATCATGGAAGTGCTGCACCCGGACTGGTTGGCGAACCCGGTCCTGGTTTTGAAGAAGAACGGCTCCTGGCGCATGTGTATCGACTACACCAGCCTGAACAAGGCGTGCCCGAAGGATCCCTTCCCCCTGCCGCGCATAGATCAAGTCATAGACTCGACTGCCGGCTGTGAACTGTTGTCTTTCCTAGACGTCTATTCAGGCTACCACCAGATTCCTTTGAATCCGGCTGATCAAATAAAGACTTCGTTCATTACCCCGTACGGGGCTTATTGCTACACGACTATGCCGTTCGGCTTGAAAAATGCAGGCGCCACCTACCAAAGGTGCATGCAAAAATGCTTGCAGGATCAAATCGGCAAAAACGTTCACGCATATGTGGATGATGTCGTTGTAAAGACCAAGGAGACGACTACCCTCCTTGATGACCTGAGAGAAACCTTCACCAATCTGAGAAGATTTCGGATGAAGCTCAACCCGGCCAAGTGCACATTCGGCGTGCCGTCTGGCCAGCTCCTTGGCTACCTCGTCTCTCAGCGAGGGATCGAAGCCAACCCGGACAAGATCAGTGCCCTGGAGAAGATGGAACTGCCGCAGTGCCTCAAGGACGTCCAGAAGTTCGCTGGCTGCCTGGCTTCCTTGAGCCGCTTCGTCAGCCGGCTGGGGGAGAAGGCACTGCCCCTGTATCAATTGATGAAGAAGACGGACAAGTTCGTCTGGTCACCGCAGGCGGAGGAAGCTTTCCATGACTTGAAGCGCGTGCTCTCAACCGCGCCAATCCTTGCAACGCCGGCATCAATGGAGCCGATGCTGTTGTACATCGCAGCCACCAATCGAGTGGTTAGCGTTGTCCTGGTGGTGGAGCGCAAAGAAGACGGCAGGGAGCAGCTGGTCCAACGTCCAGTCTATTACCTTAGCGAAGTGCTCTCCCAGTCGAAGCAAAACTACCCCCACTACCAGAAGGTCGCCTACGGCGTCTACATGGCGGCCAAGAAGCTCAAGCATTACTTCCAAGAGCACCTCATCAAAGTGGTTGCCACAGCACCCTTGGCGGAAATCATAGGCAGCAAGGATGCCAACGGCCGGGTTGCCAAGTGGGCCCTGGAGCTAGCCGCCCACACCATCCTCTACGAGCCACGCACAGCCATCAAGTCGCAGATCCTCGCGGACTTCTTCGTCGACTGGGCTGAGATGCAGTACCTGCCGCCTGTGCCGGATTCCAGACACTGGAAGATGCACTTCGACGGCTCGAAGATGCGCAACGGCTTGGGAGCCGGCATCGTCATCACCTCTCCCAAGGGAGACCGGCTGGACTACGTCCTGCAGATCCACTTCGCCGCATCCAACAATGTGGCGGAGTACGAAGCGCTCATTCATGGGCTGAAGCTGGCCAAGGAGATTGGCGTGCGTCGCATACTCTGCTTCGGCGACTCCGACTTGGTCATACAACAAGCATCTGGCGACTGGGACGCGAAGGACGCCAACATGGCCTCATACCGCTTCCATGTCCAGCAGCTATCCGGCTTCTTCGACGGCTGCGAATTCCACCATGTGCCACGGGCAAACAACGAGGCGGCTGACGCCTTGTCCAAGATTGGCTCAACCCGGCAAGCCATTCCGCCGGGCATCGCCTTGGCGGTTCTCAAGAGGCCGTCCATCATACCGTCACCGGACTCGGATTCAATATTCGTACCGGCTGACCCGGGGGCTTCATCGCCCAAGTCGGGGGCTAACAAGCCGAACCCGCCGGCTACCATGCCGAACCTGGGGACTTCTCAGTCCAACCCGGGGGCTTCATCGCCAAACTCGGGGGCTAGCAAGCCAAACCCGCCGGCTAGCAAGCCGAACCCGGCGACCATGCAGTCGGATCCGGAAGCTCCCACGCAGGAGGCCCTGTTGGTTAGCGTATTCGAGATAAGATGCGTACCTTCATGGGCACAAGAATTCCTCTCCTACCTCACCGACGGTGTGCTGCCTGAGGATAGAGTCCAGGCCAGGCAGATTGAGAGAAGGGCCAAGGCCTATACCATCATCAACCACCAGCTGTACAAACGCAGCGTAAGTGGGGTGTTCCAGCGGTGCGTCGAGCCGGCTGAAGGGATTGAACTCCTACGGGAAATCCATCAAGGAGAGTGCGGACATCACGCCTCATCCAGAGCCATAGTGGCCAAAGCCTTCCGGCACGGTTTTTACTGGCCGACTGCGCTCAAAGACGCAGAAGAGTTGGTGAAGAAGTGCAACGGCTGTCAGCGCTTCGCAAAGAAGAGACACCAGCCGGCTTCCGCCTTAAAAACCATCCCCATCACATGGCCATTTGCCGTATGGGGCTTGGATATGGTAGGCCCATTCAGAACGGCGCGAGGCGGCATGACACATCTCTTGGTAATGATTGATAAATTCACCAAGTGGATTGAAGCCAAGCCGATCAAGAAACTGGACGGGTCCACAGCCGTCACATTCCTCAAGGAAATCATTGTGAGATTCGGCTACCCCCACAGCATTATCACTGACAACGGCAGCAACCTCTCCCAAGGCATCTTCTCTCGCTATTGCGGGGAAATGGGGATCCGGATGGCCCTATCTTCTGTGGCGCACCCAGAGTCCAACGGACAAGTGGAAAAGGCTAACGGCTTAGTCCTAGCCGGCATCCGGCCCCGGCTGATGGAGCCGCTCGAGCGAGCAGCCGGCTGCTGGATTGAAGAGCTGCCCAATGTGCTGTGGAGCCTGCGCACGACGACAAACCGCTCAGTCGGCTTCACACCTTTTTTCCTCGTATACGGGGCCGAAGCCGTCCTGCCGACTGATATCGAGCACGACGCGCCAAGGATCAAGCTCTACACTGAAGCCGAGGCCAAAGAAGCTCGTGAAGATGGAGTTGACCTGGTCGAAGAGGCCCGGCTGCTGGCTGCGTCTAGATCTACCATTTACCAGCAAAGCCTCCGACGCTATCACAGCCGGAAGGTCCAGCCCTTAGCATTCCGAGAAGGAGACCTAGTGCTCCGGCTGATCCAGCGGACAGCCGGACAGCATAAACTGTCATCCCCATGGGAGGGTCCCTTCATCGTGAGCAAGGCAGTAGGCAATGATTCCTACTATCTCATAGATGCCCAAGAGGCTAAGAAAAACAAGCCGGACAAGGCTGACGAGGAGACTAAACGTCCCTGGAATGTCAACTTACTCCGCCCATTTTACACATGAGAGCAGGAATGTATGTATCCCTTGTATCCCTTTTATAAGCTATGAAAAAGCACGCGCCAAGAGCGCCATTTCCGACAAGTTTTTCGCGTACTTTACCTCTGTTTCGCCAATTGGCTTGAACCCTCTCACGCAGTCGGCTCAGTAACGTGATCCGGTTTCCGACAGCCGGCTTCCGATCCAGCTACAGACCGCAACCCGGCTGTCCGGCTGGCGGGAGTAAGGCCTAGGGAGCCGGCACGCGAAAAACGGCTAAGGGAAAGAGTAAAAGCGAGTTGACTTGCAACTTTTCATATAAGTGCCGGATTGCCGAATTCAGCTCGTTCGACTGAAATACTGTCAGCCTCACCCAGCGGCCCGCTCTTGATCCGGCGACGGATCGCAAGTCGAACGTACGACCGGCAAGAGCACAGCCAAAGAGTGGGGCGGATGGGAAAAAGCGAACGAGTCGAAAGAAAGCAACTCGGCACACAAATGATTAACAAACACATTAAAGTGTGACATAATTAAAGGACGATGATATTCATACATGCGCACCCGGCATCCCGGGGATTTAATAAATTGTCTTGGCAAAAGAACAACTGAAAAGCAGGTAAACTAAGCCGGAGGGGCATCAGCGGAGCCGGCTGCCGGGTCGTCCTCGGGCGCGTCTTCCGCCTCCTCATCTTCCATGTAATCTTCATCGGATGCAGGAGGGTTCGGGTCCGCGACGAAGGCGCCCTTGTCGACGAAGTCGGCGATGGCGCTGGCCCGGGCAAGATGGGCAGCCTTGAGTTCGGCTGGGAGCTTGTCCTCCACGCCGGCTCGCCGGAACTCAAGCTGCCCCAGGTCCACCTCGTTGTACCAAGAGAGGACGAAGGACAGCGCCATGTCGGCGCCAGCGCGCGTGGCCGACTCCTTCCAGTCGAGGAAGCGATCCGGCGCCCGCTCCATCAGGGAGGTGAGGCTGGAGATATCCTGCGGCACCGCCTCCTCAGGCCACAGCATCGGCGCCAGCTCTTCAACCGCCTTCCGGAGCTCCCAGCCGAGCTTGGTGATGGGCTCGACGCGGGCAGCCATGGACGCCATGTGGTCCTCCATGGAGAAATACTCCGAGCTGCCCTCGCCGGTTTCCTGCCTCCTGGACTCGCGCGCAACGCCAACGGCTGCCAAAGCCGCGTCCTGCGTCTCCGGGAAGGCCGCTGCAAGAAGAAGCAAGTCAGAAATCATCGAAGCCGAAATAAGCTGAAAAATGCAAATTTTCGAAGTCCTAAGCCAAAAGGAAAAGCCTGGCGGCAGCCGGCAAGAACCGACTGCCACCAGCCCGAAGATGGAGATAGCAAAGACATCAGAAGTTTCTGCTGCCGGCTGCCAACGAAAGCCGGCAGCCGACAGCCGAAAGCCGGCAAAGGGAAAGGAACATTAAGGTGCACTCACCCGCCAAGCCGCGATCAAGTGCGCCAATCTCATCCGTCCAGCGCTTGGCGGTAGCCGTCAGCTCCGTGGACTTGGCGGTGACCTCCTCTTGCAGCACAAGCCGCTGCTTCTCCACCTCCGTTAGCCGCCGGCTCAGATCGTCCACCTTCTCCTTCTCCGCCGTCCTAAGGGAGTTGAGCTCAGAGAGGTGGTTCTGCTCCAGCAGGCGCAGCCGTGCCAGCTCCTGCTCAGCTAGCTTGAGCTTGGCGGCTGAAGAACGGCCCGCCTCCTCGCTCTCGGCGCACTGGGCGCGAGCAGCCCGGAGATCCGACTCCAGCCGCGGGACCTTGGCGGCTTCAACTGCGAGGCAGCCGGAAAGAAACGTCAGCCGGCGAAGATTCAAAAGAAAATAAGACATCGAGTCGAAAGAAGCAAGAGCTCACCCCTGGCGGTTTCCAGCTCGCGGGCCAAGTCGGCCCGGTCCAGCTTGGCCTTGTGGTAATGAGTGACGGCGCGATTATACAGAGTGGTGCGCCGGTCCATCACGGCCTAAGGAAAAGAGAAAGTCAGTCGGCTAGGCGAAACCCGGGCCGGCTCCAAGCAGCCGGCCCATGCCTCGGAGGGCTACCAGGATGATAACCAAATCAAAAAACAGATAAAGCTTACCTTGCCGGCTTCCTCCACCTTGGCAACGCTGGCCGCGGTCTCGGCAGCCCTGGCCTTGAGGTGGGCCTGCAGGCTGGAGAAGAACATCTCCACCGATGCTTGGCCAGGGTTCCCCTCCCGGCTGGTCACCTCGTAGGAGTCGGCGCGGAGCCACGCCTGCTCCATGGTGGCAGCCGAGCCGAGGCTGGAGTCGGAGGCGGATGGCACCTGAAGAAGAAGTGCGCCCTTGGCCACATGCAGGCCCTGCTGCGATGCCGATGGGGTCTCCGTCCTCACCAGTGCGCGCGAGTCGGCGCCCTCCGTGCGCGCCGGCTCATCCCTTGCCGGCTCCCGCCTGGTTGGCTCACCCCTCGTCGGCTCCGGCGGCGGCGACGCTCCGGGCGCAGCAGATGGCCCAGCCGGCGCAGCTGTCTCCGGCGCCTGAGGTGCCCCCACCGGACTCTCGTCCAGCTCCACCACGTTGGGCCTGGTGCCGGTTCCGGTCGCAGGCGGCGCAGCTGTGCCGGCTCCGGCTCCGGTCGCGGACGGTGCAGCCCTTCCGGCTCCGGCTCCGGGTGAAGGCGGCATGCCCCGGCCGGCCCCAGCAGCGGGGTCCAGAAGGCGAGTCCGGCGCGGGAACATGTCGTCCAGCGTCGGCCGCCGAGTCGGCTCGACCCGCGTGCCGCGATCAGGCGCTGAGGCCAGCGGCACGGCGAAGGAAGGTGCCCCTGCGGAAGGCACAAGACCCGCAGCGGCGGTGGCGTAGGAGCGCGCGACGAAGGCTGCGGCGTCGGCTCCCTCCTTTGGCGCAGCGGCGGCGACGCGACGCGCGGAGCTTGCCGGGAGCCGCCGCCTTGGGCAAACTTGATGGGAGCCCTAGCCGGACAAACAAAGAGAAAATAAGCATAAAAAGTAAGGAAAGAAAAGGAATCAAACAAGAAAGAGAAAGAGAACTCACCCGGCCTGCTCCGGAACCTTCTTCGGCCGCCGGCGGCGCTTCTTCGCCTTCGCCTCCAAGGCGGCAGTGGAGCGAGGCTCGCTGGCCCGCTTCTTCCCCTGGCGCGCCGAAGTCGCCGTGGTGCTTGGCGGCCTCGCGCGCAGAGGCACGGCCGGGATCGGCCCCGTGCCGGACGTCGCCGGCTCCTCGTCCTCCTGCTGCTCTGGTGAGGGGGGCGGATTGTGCTCCCCCTGGCCGCCTAGATCAGGCGCCTGCAGCAGGTCGTCGTCGCCGGCCTGGTCGCCGGCTTGGTCAGCCGGATCGACGTGATCCGGCGTCCACCTCCTCGTCGCCAGGTCGCCGTCCTCGGTGTTCTGGCGCTCAAAGAGCTAGAAAGACAGAAAAAGCATGAGCAAACAACAAGCCAAAAATTGGCGGAAGCAAAAGGAAGTCGGCCTCGCAGCCGCAAGCCGGAAGCCGGCGAAAAAACACAAGCTTACTTGCTCGGGTAGGTGGTCCCTGTCGTGGGGCGCCAGCCCGTAGCTCCAGTCGTCTGCCACGTTCGCCTTGGTGATGTTGTTCACCCGGCTGGCCACCTGGGCCTTGGTGAGCACCGCCTTGGACGTCCGGTTCGGGTCGAACCGGCCGGACATGTGCCCGATTTTGTGGGTGCGCCTCTGGAGCGGCAGCACCCGGCGCTCAGCGATGGTGCAGAGGAGATCCTCCGCAGTCAGCCCGCTCTCGACGGCTGCCCCCAAGAAGTCCCAGAGCTGGTTCACCTCGGCGTCCGGATCCGACGCGCGGGCGTTGTAGCTCCAGTTGATCCGGCCGACTGGAGGGGCCGGATTGTACTCCGGCAGGTTGATCCGGTCGACGAGCTGCCCCTCGTTGCGCACATAGAAGAACGACATCTGCCAGTTCTTCACCGAGTCAACGGTGGGGATCTTGGGAAAGGGCGTACCAGGCCGGGTGTAGATCGAGGCGGCGCCGTAGGCCCGCAGGCGGCCCTCGGTGGTTTGCGCCTTCAAGTAGAACAGCCGGCTCCAGAAGTCGATGTCTGGCCATAAGCCGGCGTAGGCCTCCATGAACACCACGAAGCAGCTGAGGAGGACGCATGCGTTGGCCGGCAGGTGGTGCGGCTGCAGGCCGAAGTTGTCCAGGAACTGCCGGAAGAAGGTTGAAGCCGGCAGGCCCAGCCCGCGATCCAGATGCGCGCCGAAGACGACGCGCTCGCCGGGCCGCGGCTCGGGCTCCATCTCCTCGCCGGGTGCCCGCCAGACCACCGCCGACGGGATCCGGCGGAGGCGCACCAGCCGCTCGATGTCATCCTCCCGCATGTATGAGCCCCTCCACGATCCGCTGGGGGAGGCCATTGTCGACGAAGAGGAAGAAGTCCAGGAGAGGCGAAACGGCGACGAAGAGCCTTGCGACGGCGGCGGCGACGGTGGCGGCTGAGGACGCTCCGTCGAGACGCGCGGCCCCGTGGCGCCGGATTGGTGGAGAGGCGGCGGCGGCCCGGCGGGAGAACGTCGGGGCAGCTGCTCGCCGGAGTTCGCCAGGAGTGTTGGCGTGCGACGGAGCGCTCGAGCGAAGAAAAGAAGAAGTTTGAGCGAAGAATGCGAGGAAGAAGAAGGGCGCCTCGGTACCGCTACCGGGGGCATTTATAGCCGCCTGGCGCGCCAGTTGCGCGGCCACGTGGCGATCGTGGGCCACGATCGGGATTTACTGCGCCGTAACTCCTCCCACGACCACGACGGTTACCGAAAACGGCCACACCACGTCGCCCACTACCGCACCGGATCCGGAGGGACATTGATGTGACCAGACGAACCGACCGCAGCGCCAGGCGTCAGACCGGTCAAGTCGGGCGCGGGACCCGAGGCGGCGGAGGCTCCGGTGCGCCGCAAGCCGGAGCCGGACAATAAGTTCAACCCGGACTAAAAGTCGTCAACAAGGCGGAGACTCCGCCAAAACTTGCGAGAAAGCGAAAGCTGTATAAGTGTAAAAAGCGGCCGGCTAGAAGCAGCCGGCAGGAACGAGCCGGATGAGGGCGCAGCCGGCTGAATGGAAATTCTCAGTCGGCCCCTCCAAGTGCCGTCAAGTATATTCGAGAAGCCAGGAAAACCTGCCTAGGTCCTTCTAGACGCAGGACCTTGCCAGCTTCGGGGGCTAATGTCGGGGGGAAGACCCCGGATAGGGCAATGGACGCGGAGCAGCCGGCTGGCCACTGGCCGGCTCGCGGCAAAGGCCGGCTGAGGAGCAGCCGGCTGGCGCCGTGGCCGGCTGGCTCTAGGTCCTAGTCGGCCTGGCTACGGCCACCAATGCTGTAGCTGGGCCGGCTTCTACAAGCCATATCCGACTGGGGTTTGTACCTCAGACCGACTCGAGGCTGGCGAGTCTTGCACTGGAAGGGACCGGGTTGGTGATCCGGGTTCCTAAAGTCCACGCTGACTCCATCTTCCGTAAAGCGCGGGGCACTGTGGAGCAATAGTGCCGCGCGCCGGACAGGCCGTCAGGGCTTACGACGATCCGTACCGGCTACGGTGGCTGACGGCGACAGGGACAGCTCCTCTCCATACCGCTGACCGTGGCAGCCGGATGGGACAGGCCACGATGCCTCAACTACTCCTGACGTCACCGCCTCGGGAAGGAGCGGAAGCCGAAGCCGGCCCAGCCGGCCAGTAAACTATAGGGTCTTATATGTAAAGTGCCGGCGCCTATATAAGCCGCACTACCCCCTCTCGTGCAGGGGATCGATCATTCTTACTTCACTCCACCCATAGAGCTGCCCTGAGAGAGAGACCATCGTCTCCTTTAGCCTCCCAGGAGCAGCCGGATACAGCTCTAGGAGCACCATCGTATTGTGTGATCATCATATACACTCATAGCAGGAGTAGAGGTTTTACCTCCATCGGAGGGCCTCGAACCTGGGTACGTCGCCGTGTCGCTCGTGCCCATACCCGCATCCGGATACCGCTGTGAGATCACTCAGGAACCACTTCGATTAGCCACCCTATGGCATATGCCGTGACCATACCACGACAACCTGTATCAATCCACCAACATGGAGATTGAAATACCGAAAGAACAGTAAAGAGATTACCGTACCCATCAGCATTGCTAGCGGTCACCGTGTTGACTTGCCTCGCCTTTTTCTTGCGGTCTGCCCTCTCTGGACAGTCCTTAGAAAAGTGGCCAGTCTCTCCACACGTAAAGCAGCTCAGATCTGCTTTGTTTATCATCTTCTTCTTCTTGAAGGTTGTAGTCTTCATAGGCTTATTGAAGGAGGGCTTGTTATTCCCTTTGTTCTTGCTGTAGGGTTTCTTCTGCACCATGTTGGTGCTAGACTGACCCTCTCCTTTCTTAGTATTATCCTTAGCCCGAGCTTTCTCCTCAACATCAAGAGACGCTATCAGATTTTCAACTGATATCTCCTGTCTCTTGTGTTTGAGAGTTGTGGCAAAGTTCCTCCATGAAGGGGGTAACTTAGCGATGATGCATCCAGCCACAAACTTGTCAGGTAAGGCACACTTAAGGAGTTCAAGCTCTTTCTCAATGCACTGTATCTCATGAGCTTGTTCGACTACAGAACGGTTGTTCACCATTCTGATGTCATGGAAGCTCTCCATGATGTACAGTTCACTGCCTGCATCGGTTGCACCGAATTTAGCATTCAGTGCATCCCAGAGCTCTTTACCATCTGTTATGTGCATGTACACATCACACAGACGATCAGCAAGAATACTCAGAACGCATCCGACAAAGAGAGTATTGTTTTCCTTGAACTTGTTCTGATCTTGGTCAGATATAGTTCCTTCAGGTAAACCATCAGTAACTTCGAATACTTTCAGATGAGTAAGCCAGAGCATGGCCTTAACCTGCCACCTCTTAAAGTGCACACCGGTAAACTTATCCGGCCTCAGTGCATCAGAAAAACTAGCCATTGTTAACTCAGGAAATTGCCTACAATTAGGTTTTTGGATTGTTGGATAATTAGGCACAATTTCCATGATTAATTCCAGAATATAAAACATAACGACAGCAGCTACTAACATGTGAAACTCGAACATACTAGATGCATTAATCAACATGAGCAGCAGCAGCACAAACGGTAAAGCATCCATCGCTAAACAGATCGAGATATGTCGCACGTACCGATCTGGTGGAGGTGGCGGTGGAGGTGTAGCAGATGATGTCGCAGCAGTAACGTTGTTGATGACAACGTTGTTGACGACAGGGACGACGGGTCGAAGTAGACGGCGTTGAAGACGACGGTAGGCAGCACCGCCCGACTTGGACGGAAGGCGACCCGTGATGAAGAGCTTGAGCAGTCGCGCAGAGCGCTTCCCAAAAACCTAATTCGCCCTCTCCCGTACAGGATCGCAAGGACGAGTGGTTTCGGAGACCTGCTCTCCCGTTCGCCGATGCACGTCGGCGCGCGGGATGGAGTAGGCTACGATTATATAGGCTCGGGAAACCCTAGGCAACGTGGGCCACGCCCACGTCGCACGAACGTTTTGTGTCGGTTACAGATAGCCCACGATCCGGGAGCGACCCGAACCGACTAACTGTGACGCGTCCGTCTAGGACTCTGTTCCACTCACCACGAGCGCGGCGCGCACGTCGTGACGAGTCGAGACGAGCGAGCGAGGAGGAGGAGGAGCGCGCGCGTGTAGCACTCCTATTCTCACTCACTTAGTTGTGGTGGAACAACCCACCTTATAAGGTGGTCTAACTTCCTCCCAACTTTCCATGTGGGACTAAACTTCCCACCTCTTGCCACTCCCTAGTGAGCTGCCACCAACTTGGGCTCAAACTCACAAGGCTGCCACTAAGTGGGCTTTGAGATTTATAGGGAAAATCTAAAATCTAGTATGGGTCATTAAGTGTAGGCCCAATATTTCAACAATAGGTACGGGAACATGAAGTAAATACAGGCTATTTGAGTTTTTTTTCTTGAAAAGGGACGTGGGTACATTAGCCGTTCGATGATGAAGGCACGACCGGGGAGCACGGATGGGAGCAGCAACGCGGAGCAGGCAAGTCCCATCCGCAGATCTCATCCTTCCTTGTTACACAGATCTCTCCAAAAAATAGGTATGTGATAGCGTTTCTGCTATCGCAATCTGCCCTTCCTATCTCCCTCGCCTAGGGAAACCCTCACACAGTCCCATTCATACCTTTCGGAGGCGCGCGGTGATGGCCTCCAAGACAACGTTTTGCTCCCACCCCCAGCCGCCGGCCGCTCCATCTCGAGGTTTAGCCCACTCTCCGTCTTTCCCTAGCCCCAGCCGCCCCACCATCTCGAGGTCCACCCTCCTCAAGCTCATTACGTTCTCCACCAAGGTCCAGCCTAATCGACTCAACCCCAAGCCCGACCTTCTCGTCCAGCCCGACGTGGTCTTAGATTATCGATGGAGCCTTCCTGGTAGTCTCCGCTGGGGCGTCTCTAATGTTCAGCTCGTGATGGATGATGTTCAGCGTGTCGAAATTAAGTGCAAGGTAATAAAACAAATTAACCATGGTTGGTGATTTTCTCTTACATTTGGTGTGGCCATGATTTGGTAATGTGATGGATCATGGTTAACTTCTTCCGCAACAACAGACTAAGCTGCTTCACTTCAGCGATTGGGAAATTATTTTACAGAATAATATGACACGGAACAGATCTGGGAAGACATCGTCCCTGTAATCCGTAATGTTGGTCGTGAGAGTTGCGAGAGAGTTCAGAATGGGTTGGGCAAATCACACGTGTGAAAACCTTGAACGGTCTACAAGGTGTAGAAGGTAGGTTCATGATGTTGTTTACTGTATTTCAATGTTGTATAAATCTTAGTAATTTTTAGTTCAGCAACATGCGGAATCATGGGTGTTCTTCTTTGTCTCCTTCATATACAACACTCAGGGCAAGTGATATGATTCCATAAATGCAATTGCGGTGTGCGATGGATCTGCTTTAACTACTGAACATGTGGAAGGCGATGAAGGAAACGGAACATTGATGCTGGTGAGTTAGAATTGTATATAAGTTTTTCCCAATTACATCAGTTTTCTGTGATTGATGGGGTGTCAAAGAGTATATCATTGCATCGGACTGCATCGCCGGTCGCACCTCCGTGCTTCCCTCACTCGGTTCTTGGACTGCACGGAAGTTAGCCATCGATGATCCTGACGAAACCGGAATCTCGAGACGATGCGATCCCTCTTTTCCGACGCGGAAGTGAAACCTTCCGAACGTCATCTCGATAGGCTCCTCCAGATACGCATATGCATCCAAACGGGAGGGCGGGTGATAAAATCGACTAGACCAGTTTCGATCTGTTTACCTCTGTCCATCGCGTTGCTTGCCACCGAAGATGTCGATGATCTTGAACGTGCCATCGAGATCAGCTCCTTGTCGCCTCTAATTCCCACGGTCGGCGCCAATTGACAAGGTATTGACTTGTCAATGCCTACAGATTGTAGACTAGGGTTTTAGTTGGAAGTAGAGGGCAAGTAGATCTCGAGGGTTCAGCCGGAAAAGTACTCGACTGCTAGAAAACTAGGGTTGTGTTGACAATGAAATCAATCCTCTCTTTCTCCTTCGCCTCCCTCTTATATAGGAGGCGGAGCCGAAGGTTTCGTGACACACAAGTTACAGAAACCGGGAGACTCTTTGAGTTCGTCCCGTAATAATTACAAGTCTTATTCCTAATACAACTCTATCTTTCCAAGATTATCTCTTAATTGGGCTTTCGGGCTTCATAAACTTCGGGTCATGGACCTTCAGTAAACCCCGGGTACCATCTTCAGCAGGCCCATTGGGAATGCCTATGTCAGTACACCTCTCTGCCTTGGCCGCGGCTGCGTTGACTAGGTTTGGGGATGGTGTCCAGTCCACCACTGGTGCTCTTGGCTTCATGATTGAGATGGGCTCAATAGATTCAGAACTTCCATGTAGATGCATTATGATCTAGGCAGCCGATCTTTGGAGTTTTACCGATCATGACCCCGTTTTAGTTTATGAGCCATGTATAGGTACAAATCATGTTGTTGTCATCTTGATGCATCCATCCCAATTGGAACTCTCTCTGGTTCGATAGTTGGGCTTTGCTGGTCCCCTTCTGCTTGTGCACGATAACAACTGATGGGGTTCCTCCGAATGTACTAACCGATGACTCCATTTTTAGCAGCATTCAGGAATTGGGTCAATTGCCATGTGGAGCTCTTTTCTTTTGTCCCGTATGGTATCTGGACGCTTGGGCAAGTGGAGCAGGGTTCAGAGAGAATAATATGAGACCATTTTTTTCTCACTGCAAATTTTTGGAAGGAGAGACCTTTAATGCCATTGCAACCGCACACAATTGATGAAAACTAACGGATCATGGCAACACTTGGATGCCTTAATCATTTCTAATTCATGGGAACACTTCAGCTACTCTTTCCATGATGTCGTCAATTTTTTTATTATTGTGGACAATTCGATCACTGTGATAGCATGATGTCGTCAAATTTTTGATGCCTCCTCAGTATTTTTATTATTGGAAGTGAAGTGGGTAATGCAAAGTTGTCTATCAGCAGACATCCCTATTATTTTCTGCTACAAAACTAAGTTTCAGTGCCATAAAACATGTTTTCTCTGAAATACCTGTAGTTTGACCAAGTTGTTGAGTTGTGAAAATAGTTTGATAGCCTTAAGAGCTTGCATACCGTAGAAAAAAGATCAATCGGTGCCAAGGTGCAAACTAGGGACGCCATGGTGTATGGCGCATACCTCGGCATCCGGTCCACCCCCACCGGCAGCCGCAGTGTTTTTCTCGTCGTGAAGCTCAGGTGAGCTGCTTGCGTTCTCATCTTTTGATATATGGATGTCCTTGGTCCTGCATTTTTTTGCTTGATGATTTTATAACTTAAAAAAATATTTGGAGTCTATCTGAGAACACCGACACACACTATCAGCCAGTGTATGAAATTGTCGCATTGCATTCATATGTTATATCATAGTGTACAAATGATTTGATAAATATATCTAGGTTCAACTTTATTGAGCCGTGGCAACGCACGGGCATTCAACTAGTTTATGCTAGATAGTGGGTTCATGCCTCCATTGAATCTGGGACAGTGATAGAAAGTTCTAAGGTTGTGGATGTGTTGTTGCCACTAGGGATAAAACATCAATGCTTTGTCTAAGGATATTTGTATTGTTTACATTACGCACAGTATTTAATGCAATTGTCTGTTGTTTGCAACTTAATACTGGAAGGGGTGCGGATGCTAACCCGAAGGTGGACTTTTTAGGCATAGACGCATGCTAGATAGCGGTCTATGTTCTTTGTCGTAATGCCCTAAGTAAATCTCATAGTAGTCATCATGATATGTATGTGCATTTTTATGCCCTCTCTATTTGTCAATTGCCCAACTGTAATTTGTTCACCCAACATGCTATTTATCTTATTGGAGAGACACCACTAGTGAACTGTGGACCCCGGTCCATTCTTTTATATCTGAAATACAATCTACTGCAATCTCTGTTCTCTGTTGTTCTTTGCAAACAAACACCATTCTCCAGACCATACGTTTAATCCTTTGTTTACAGCAAGCCGGTGAGATTGACAACCTCACTGTTAAGTTGGGGCAAAGTATTGTGATTGTGTTGTGCAGGTTCCACGTTGGCGCCGGAATCCCTGGTGTTGCGCCGCACTACACTCCTTCACCAACAACCTTCACGTGGCCTTCATCTCCTACTGGTTCGATAACCTTGGTTTCTTACTGAGGGAAACTTGCTGATGTACGCATCACACCTTCCTCTTGGGGTTCCTAACGGATGTGTGCTTCACGCGTCATCAAGCTAATTTCTGGCGCCGTTGCCGGGGAGATCAAGACACGCTGCAAGGGGAGTCTCTCACACCCAATCTCTTTACTTTTTTTTATTGTCTTGCTTTATTTTATTTTCTGTTTTGTTTGCTTTCTTTATATCAAAAACACAGAAAAAAATAGTTACTTGCATTTACTTTATTTATCGGTTTACCTTTGTTTATTTCATCATGCTTCGTCCTAAGTTCACTTTGAAAGATATATCAGTAGGGCGTGGGTCTATCATTGGAAGAGATAATATAGAAGAATTTTTCACTCATGTTAGTACGGTTAAAGATTTTGACGATAGATCCTTGGTATAACTTGCTCCTACTTATGAAATTGCTACTGCCTCTTTAGTGCACATGTTGAAAGCTAGATTTGTTAATCTTAATCCTATAATGCAACATATGTTTCTTACACTCTGTGATATGGAAGAAGGAGAGAAGAAAGATTTTGTTTTGAAAACCCTTCTTAAAGAATTTGGTGATGTAGCTAGAGAAGCTAGAAAAGTCTTTATTCAACATAAGATGCTTGGCTTTTATACCAATTTTGCAAATACCCTGGAAAAGCTAAAGTACACTAATGAAGCCAATTGTGAGGTGGAGACTAAAGTACCAATACCTTATAAGCTCATAGGAATGCATGAGGCACTAGAAAAGAATTTTGATTGGATTGTTCCTGAAAATCTATTTGAGGAGGATAGTAAGCCTAAAAGTAATAAAAGAGAAGCTTCTCAAACTTACATAGATAAGATACAATGCATTGTTGAGAAAACTCCCAACTCCTCGGTTAATGCTTCTTCTCTCGATGTTACTTGATTTACACTTTTTGCGCCTAGCTGAAAGGCGTTAAAGAAAAGAGCTTATGGGAGACAACCCATTATTCACGGTCAAAAAAAAAAAGACAACCCATTATTTTATTTCTACAATTTTTGTTTTATATTTGAGTCAAGGTGTTTGTTACTACTGTAGCAATACCTTTCTATCTTTATTTTATTGCATTGTTGTGCCAAGTAAAGTCTTTGATAGTAAAGTTGATACTAGATTTGGATTTCTGCGCAGGAACAGATTTTTAACTGTCACGCATTTGAGTATATCTCTCTGTAGGAGACTCTAAAAATTCTGCGAAAATTCATGCGTGTTCCTCAGATATGTACGCAACTTTCATTCAATTTGAGCTTCTTCATCTGAGCATGTTAATTGCCTCGAAAAAATTCGTGTTTACGGACTATTCTGTTTTGACAGATTCTGCCTTTTATTTCACATTGCCTCTTTTACTTTGTTGAGTGGATTTCTTTGCTCCATTAACTTTCAGTAGCCTTGGGTAATGTCCAGAAGTGTTGGGAATGATCGTGTCCTCTCTAAACATGTGAATTTTTGATTATGCACTAACCCTCTAATGAGATTGTTTTGAGTCTGGTGTGAAGGAAGTTTTCAAGGGTCAAGAGAGGAGGATGATATAATATGATCAAGAAGAGTGAAAAGTCTAAGCTTGGGGATGCCCCCGTGGTTCATCCCTGCATATTTCAAGAAGACTCAAGCATCTAAGCTTGGGGATGCCCAAGTCATCCCCTTCTTCATCAACAACTTATCAGGTCACTTCTAGTGAAACTACATTTTTATTCCGTCACATCTTATGTGCTTTACTTGGAGCGTCTGTGTGCTTTTATTTTCATTTTGTTATTTTCATTCTCTGAATAAAATCGGATCCTAGCAATCCTTGTGTGGGAGAGAGACACGCTCGCTTTTTCATATTGAACACTGGTGTTCTTAGCTTTACTATTAGTGTTCATGGCAAAGTTGAAAGTCGATTCGTTTATTGCTATTTGGTTGGAAACAGAAAATCCTTCATGTGGTAATTGGTATATTGTCTTGAATAATTTGATACATGGCAATTGTTTTGAGTTCTCAAGTAGATCATGTTTAAGCTCTTGCATCATGTAGTTTAAACCTATTAGTGGAGAACTACCGTAGAGCTTGTTGAAATTTGGTTTGCATGATTGGTCTCTCTAAAGTCTAGATATTTTCTGGTAAAAGTGTTTGAGCAACAAGGAAGACAGTGTAGAGTCTTATAATGCTTGCAATATGTTCTTATGTAAGTTTTGCTGTACCGGTTCATACTTGTGTTTGCTTCAAACAACCCTGCTAGCCAAAGCCTTGTACTGAGAGGGAATGCTTCTCGTGCATCCAAAACCTTGAGCCAAAACCTATGCTATTTGTATCCACCATATCTACCCACTATGTGATATTTTTCTGCCATTCCAAAGCAAGCATGCTTGTGTGCTACCTTTAAAATTTCATTCCTTGTCTTTGCAATACATAGCTCATGGGAAAGTAGCCTAAAAAACTATTGTGGTGATGAATATGTCGCTTATGTATCTTATTTCTTATAAGTTGCTTGTTGAGCGGTAACCATGTTTCTGGGGACGCCATCAACCTATTACACCTTTGTTGAATATCATGTGAGTTGCTATGCATGTTCGTCTTGTCTAAAGTAAGGGAGACTTGCCATGAGCTAAATGGTTTGAGTATGCATATTGTTAGAGAAGAACATTGGGCCGCCAACCAAAGCCATGTGTCATGGTGGAAGTTTCAGCTTGGACATTAATCCTCAATCTCTTATGAGTATATTATCTGTTGTTGAATGCTTAAGCATTAAAGAGGAGTCCATTATCTGTTTTCTATGTTGTCCCGGTATGGATGTCCTCAAGTTGAGATCTATCAAAATTGAGAAATCAAATGCGATCTATCTCCTTGGACCTTTGTACAGGTGGCATAGAGGTACCCCTTTGTGATACTTGGTTGAAACATATGTAATGCAATGATAATCCATGGAAATCCAAACTAACTAGGACAAGGTGCGAGCACTATTGGTATTCAATGCATGAGGCTTGCAACTTATAGGAGGTTTTATGCATAACACATATGAATTATTACTACCGTTGACAAAATTGTTTCCATGTTTTCAAAATAAAAAGCTCTAGCACATGAGTAATCCCTGCTTCCCTCTGCGAAGGGCCTTTCTTTTACTTTATGTTGAGTCAGTTTACCTACTTCTTTCTGTCTTAGAAGCAAACACTTGTGTCAACTGTGTGCATTGATTCTTACATATTTGCTTATTTGCACTCATCATATTACTTTGTGTTGACAATTATCCATGAGATAAACATGTTGAAAGTTGAAAGCAACTGCTGAAACTTAAATCTTCCTTTGTATTGCTTCAAAACCTTTTATTAAGAATCTATTGCTTTATGAGTTAACTCTTATGCAAGACTTATTGATACTTGTCTTGAAAGTACTATTCATGAAAAGTCTTTGCTATATGATTCAGTTGTTTAGTCATTATCTTTACCATTGCTTTGAATCACTTCATTCATCTCATATGCTTTACAATAGTATTGATCAAGATTATGATAGTAGCATGTCACTTCAGAAATTATCCTTGTTATCGTTTACCTACTCGAGGGCGAGTAGGAACTAAGCTTGGGGATGCTTGATACGTCTCAAACGTATCTATAATTTCTTATGTTCCATGCTAGTTATATGACAATACTCACATGTTTATATACACTTTATATCATTTTGATGCATTTTCCGGCACTAACCTATTAACAAGATGCCGAAGCGCCAGTTCCTGTTTTCTGCTGTTTTTGGTTTCAGAAATCCTACACAGGAAATATTCTCGGAATTGGACGAAACAAAAGCCCACGGTCTTATTTTCCACGGAGCCTTCCAGAAGTCCGAAGAGGAGACGAAGAGGGGCGACGAGGCGGCCACACCATAGGGGGGCGCGGCCCCACCCCTGGCCGTGCCGCCTTATGGGGTGGGCCCCTCGAGCATCCCTCGACTCTGCCCCTTCGCCTATATAATCTCTCCGTCGCGAAAACCCTATCACCGAGAGCCACGATACGAGAAAAGTTCCAGAGACGCCGCCGCCAATCCCATCTCGGGGGATTCTGAAGATCGCCTCCGGCACCCTGCCGGAGAGGGGAATCATCACCGGAGGGCTCTACATCACCATGCCCGCCTCCGGATTGATGCGTGAGTAGTTCATCCTTGGACTATGGGTCCATAGCAGTAGCTAGATAGTTGTCTTCTCCTCTTGTGCTATCATGTTTAGATCTTGTGAGCTGCCTATCATGATCAAGATCATCTATTTGTAATGCTACATGTTGTGTTTGTTGGGATCCGATGAATATGGAATACTATGTCAAGTTGATTAATTGATCTATCATATATGTGTTGTTTATGATCTTGCATGCTCTCCGTTGCTAGTAGAGGCTCTGGCCAAGTTGATACTTGTGACTCCAAGAGGGAGTATTTATGCTAGATAGTGGGTTCATGCCTCCATTGAATCTGGGACAGTGACAGAAAGTTCTAAGGTTGTGGATGTGCTTTTGCCACTAGGGATAAAACATCAATGCTTTGTCTAAGGATATTTGTATTGTTTACATTACGCACAGTACTTAATGCAATTGTCTGTTGTTTGCAACTTAATACTGGAAGGGGTGCAGATGCTAACCCGAAGGTGGACTTTTTAGGCATAGATGCATGCTGGATAGCGGTCTATGGTCTTTGTCGTAATGCCCTAAGTAAATCTCATAGTAGTCATCATGATATGTATGTGCATTGTTATGCCCTCGCTATTTGTCAATTGCCCAACTGTAATTTGTTCACCCAACATGTTATTTATCTTATTGGAGAGACACCACTAGTGAACTGTGGACCCCGGTCCATTCTTTTACATCTGAAATACAATCTACTGCAATCTCTGTTCTCTGTTGTTCTTTGCAAACAAACACCATTCTCCACCCCATACGTTTAATCCTTTGTTTACAGCAAGCCGGTGAGATTGACAACCTCACTGTTAAGTTGGGGCAAAGTATTGTGATTGTGTTGTGCAGGTTCCACGTTGGCGCTGGAATCCCTGGTGTTGCGCCGCACTACACTCCTTCACCAACAACCTTCACGTGGCCTTTATCTCCTATTGGTTCGATAACCTTGGTTTCTTACTGAGGGAAACTTGCTGTTGTACGCATCACACCTTCCTCTTGGGGTTCCCAACGGACGTGTGCTTCACGCATCATCAACATGGAATATTGTCATAATTTGAACAACTCATTGTTTTCATTTGACCAGAACAGAATAACAACTATGAAGTTCTTTATTATAAATCTGAAGGGCTAGGTAGAATGCCAACGATGAACACAATAACACTTTATTTTGTTCTAGACGTGCATTCCTACCATATTTCCTTGTCAGTCATTCAGGCCATTGTATTCTTGGATTGCGTTGTTTTGTATGACACCTCATACCAACCAATATGGTATAAATACCCAAGAATTTCATTGTGTGACCAAACAAGGAATACATTCATAACATGTATATCATCTATATATACCTGAGCTAGACTTTCTAGTCTTTTCTTTCTTTCTGCCAAAATCATTTGTAGTTTCTCTTTTAGCTTTCCTCATTCTCAGAAAACACTTCACCTTCAATAACTTCTAGGTACATTGGTCAAATACTAATAACATTGAGGTTCTTACTTTGAAGTTGATCATCACATGACAAGTGTTCCAGATTTCACTATTTGTAACCTTTTAATGTGTTGAACAATTTCACTCATAATTTTTATCCATCAAATCATGATGACTTTTCGAGACCATGTCTGTACATGCTAGGCTCGTAAAGTTTAACCTTAGTACTCATATGTGCAAATCTGGCTTACACCCTTGTATGCACAAGTAGAATATATAACACCCGATCATCACATGATGCTTTGAAACGACGAGTCTTAGCAACAATGCATACTAAGGACGATCACTTCATAGATATGCGAATATCGTTAGTGCCCAACTAGTTGGAGGATTGGGATGCCTGGCGTCTTCAACCTTCGTACATTCCCATAAAACTTATGAGTTTATGTAGTCTCACTAGATTATATTCTACCATCTTGCAATAATGTCTTAGATATCACATATATCTCATACCTTGCTTATTTCTGAAAACAAAATTTCCAGCTCCTTAATTTTCAAACGGATTTGAACTTCAAGTTTCATGAAGACAAGATGATTTTAGGTACTAATTGAAACCATTGCTCTTTGAATCAGCAATGTGAGGTTTACTAAAAGTTTGCAATAGGACTTAATAATTTCTTGATTCTTTAACAATACGGTACCAGTCCGTAAAGTTTCTTGTCAGACTTAACAGTATTTCTATCTCAATTACAAGACTAGCGCATGGTAGATAACGGATGCCAATTCTACAAATTTAATTCAAAATACTATTCAGACTATGTTCATGATAATTAGTTCATGTTTAGTGGCACACGATCCATATCCACTACACCAAAACCGATCATCAGTGAGATGATGTAGCTTCAATGGTGAACATCAACATGTTTATCATATCATCCATATGACTTGTGTTCAACCTTTTCGGTTTCCTGTGTTCCTAGGCCATGTGTGTACATGCTAGGCTCGTCAAGCAAACCCAAGTATTTCCGCGTGTGCAACATGGCTTACACCCATTGTATGTGAACGTAGAATCTATCACATCCGATCATCACGAGATGCTTCAAAACGATGAACTTTAGCAACGGTGCATACAAGGGGAGAACACTTTATTATCTTGATATTAATGTGAGGGATCATCTTATAATGCTACCGTCGCGATCTAAGCAAGATAAGATGCATAAAGGATTAACATCACATGCAATTCATAATATGTGATATGATATGGCCTTTCTTCTTGTGCTTTTGATCTCCATCTCCAAAGCACATGAGCATGATCGCCATCATCACCAACATTGCACCAAGGTCCATGGCGCCGCTTCATGGTTGTCCATCACTTATAGCTACTATAACAACTACTTGAAATAAAGCTATGACATGATGAATAGACAAGCAGGTCTTAACAAATTGAAAGACAACCATTAGGCTCCTGCCGGTTGCCATAATACAATAATGAACATATCATACATCAAATATAATCATCATCACATCATGGCCATATCACATCACCAAACCCTGCAAAAACAAGTTAGACGCCTCTAATTTGGTTTGCATATTTTACGTGGTTTAGGGTTTTCGAGTAAGATCCAATCTACCTACGAACATGAACCACAACGGTGATACTAATGTTGTCAATTGAAAGAGTAAATTAAATCTTAACTATGGTGGGAGAGATAGACACCCGCAAAGCCACTTATGCAATACAAGTTGCATGTCAAGCGTGGAGCAAGTCTCGTGAGACGCGGTCATGCAAAGTTAGCTCGGGCCGCTTCATCCACCATCCCGCAAGATGCAAAGTGCACTAACTAAAAACAACAAGAGCATCAACGCCCACAAAACCATTGTGTTCTACTCGTGCAACAGATCTATGCATAGACACGGCTCTGATACCACTGAAGGGTTCGTTGCATGGAAAACAAAAAAATTCTACCGTGAACATGAACAAAAACCAAGATCCAATCTAGGAAGAAGCAAGATCTAATCTACCAAGATCGAAGAAACTAGATGTATGTGAGACTAACCCTCGAAGATTCCAAAACCTACGAGATTAGATCTCGTTGTTGATGTAGTCGATCATCCTGTGCTGCAATCCGGGAGCACTTCCGTACTCGGTCGTGCGTACGGTGTCGATGAAGCCCATCTTCTCCCCGTTCTAGCGGGCACTGGAGGTCTGGTAGATCCCCTCGGAATCCCAGCTGCACAACGGTGTGGTGGTGGTGGTGGAGGACAAAAGCTGCAGGGCTTCGCCAAGCCGGAGCAGCACCATGGAGGAGAGAGGGGGCGGCCAGAGCTTGGTCTGATGGATGGGCTGCGCCCCTGCCCCCTCCCCTCTTTATATAGGGGGGAGGTCGGTTGGGGTGGCCCCCTGTGCCCCAAACCCTTCTAGGGCCAGCGGCCACAAGGGGGGATGGGGATTTCTTCCCCCCCCCCCCCCCCCCAAGTTGTCCCCCCTAGGGTTTTGGGGAAACCCTAAGGGGTTGGCCAGCTGGGCCTTGGGGGCATGTGCCTCTGGCCCATTAGGCTAGGGTGCATCCCCTCGGCCCATGCTAGGCCTCCTAGGGTCGTGGGCCCACTAGTGGGACCCCCGGAACCTTCTAGAACCTTCCCGGTGTTTCACTGGAAAATCCCGAACTTTTTTGAAACCTAGAAATCAACTTCCCATATATTAATCTTATTCTCCGGACCATTCCGGACCTCCTCATGATGTCCTGGATCCCATCCGAGACTCTGAACAAACTTCGGTCCTCATCTCATATTCCGAATCTACTTATGCGACATCGAACCTTAAGCGCGTCACCCTACGGTTCGTGAACTATGTGGACATGATCGAGACTCCTCTCCGACCAATAACCAATAGCGGGACCTGGAGATCCATAATGGCTCCCACACATTCAGCGATAACTTAGTGATCGATTGAACCATTTACATACGATACCGATTCCCTTTGTCACGCGATACTTTACTTGTCCGAGGTTTGATCATCGGTATCTCCATACCTAGTTCAATCTCGTTTCTGACAAGTACTCTTTACTCGTACCGTGGTATGTCATCTCTTGTGACCTAGTCACATGCTTGCAAGCTAATTAGATGACATTCCACCGAGAGGTCCCAGAGTATATCTATTCGTCATCGGGATGGACAAATCCCACTCTTGATCCTTATGCCTCAACTCACACTTTCCGAATATTCAATCCCATCTTTATAACCACCCATTTACGCAATGGCGTTTGATGTAATCAAAGCATCCTTCCGGTGTAAGTGATTTACATGATCTCATGGTCGAAGGATTAGGTAACTATGTATCGAAAGCTTATAGCAAGTTTAACTTAATGACTTGATCTCATGCTATACTTACTATGGGTGTGTCCATCACATCATTCACCTAATGATATGATCTTGTTATTAATAACATCCCATGTTCATGATCAGGAAACCATGATCATCTATTAATCAACAAGCTAGTTAAATGAGAGGCTTACTGATGACCCACAAGTATAGGGGATCGCAACAGTCTTCGAGGGAAGTAAAACCCAATTTATTGATTCGACACAAGGGGAGCCAAAGAATATTTGTAAGCCTTAACAGCGGAGTTTTCAATTCAGCTGCACCTGGAAACAACTTGCTCGCAATAGTTTATCAGTAGCAACAGTTTTATACCAGTAGCAGTAGTGAAATATAAGCAGCAGTGTAATAAAGACAGCAGTAGTGATTATAGTAAACAGCAGGATTAAAATACTGTAGGCATAGGGATGGATGAACGGGCGCTGCATGGATAAGATAACTCATGTAATAATCAAGACAAGGCATTTGCAGATAATAATAAAACAGTATCCAAGTACTAAATAACCATAGGCATGTGTTCCGTATATAGTCGTACGTGCTCGCAATGAGAAACTTGCACAACATCTTTTGTCCTACCAGCCGGTGGCAGCCGGGCCTCTAGGGAAACTACTGGTAATTAAGGTACTCCTTTTAATAGAGTACCGGAGCAAAGCATTAACACTCCATGAACACATGTGATCCTCATATCACAGCCTTCCCCTCCGGTTGTCCCAATTTCTGTCACTTTGGGGCCTCGGGTTCCGGACAGCAATATGTGTATACAACTTGCAGGTAAGATCATAAAACAATGAATATCATCATGAATCAATAACATGTTCAGATCTGAAATCATGGCACTCGGGCCCTAAGTGACAAGCATTAAGCATAATGATGTCTACGCATGCTTCTATTCCTGTAGACAATGTTGGGCCTCCAAGAGTAGAGGTTTGTAGAACAGCAGCAAGTTTCCCTTAAGTGAGTCACCCAAGGTTTATCTAACTCAGGGAGGTAGAGGTCAAAGATATCCCTCTCAAGCAACCCTGCAATTACGATACAAGAAGTCTCTTATGTCCCCAACACACCTAATACACTTGTCAGATGTATAGGTGCACTAGTTCGGCGAAGAGATAGTGAAATGCAAGTGATATGGATGAATATGAGTGGTAATAACAATCTGAAATAAATATGGCAGCAAGTAAACATGCAGTAGAACAGTAAATAAACGGTGTTTCAATGCTTAGAAACAAGGCCTAGGGATCATACTTTCACTAGTGGACACTCTCAACAATGATCACATAAATAAATAACTTCTCTTCACTTGTGCTACTTTCAAACACTCTATTGTTGGATAACAAACACCATTCATTGAGTAGGGCTACAAGAGCACCCTCAAGCCGGAGTAAACAAGCTCCACAACGTCATAAAGGAATCACACACGATGCACACACTGTCACCGTCACACCGTGGAGAGTGAATCCGGAGTTCATATTAAAGTAACCTCTAGAGTGCATAGTAATAGTTAACTTCATAATCTACAAGAGATTACAGTCATAACCTACGCCAAGTACTACATGATGAACACACTGTCAACATTACATCATGGAGGAGGAATAGACTACTTTAATAACATCACTAGAGTAGCACATAGATTAATAGTGATACAAAGCTCATGATCACATAAAGATCACATGGGAGAGAGAGGTGAACCACATAGCTACCGGTAGAGCCCTTAGCCTCGGGGGAGAACTACTCCCTCCTCATCATGCGAGACAACAACGGCGATGAAGATGGCGGTGGTGTCGATGGAGATGACTCCGGGGCAATTCCCCGTCCCGGCGGCGTGCCGAAACAGAGACTTCTGTCCCCCGAAACGGAGTTTCGCGATGGCGGCGGCGTCCCTGGAGTCTTTCTGGAGTTTCGTCAATTGGTGTCGGGTTTTTAGGTCACGAGAGATTATATAGGCGAAGAGGCGGAGTCGGAGGAGCCAGGGGGCCCCCTCCCCATAGGCTGGCGCGGCCAGGGGGCCACCCGTGCCACCATATGGTGTGGGTCCCCTGCTGCCCTTCCTCGTCTCCCCTTCGGACTTCTAGAACCTTCCGTGAAATATAAGATCGTGGGCTTTTGTTTCGTCCAATTCCAAGAATATTGCCCGAACAGCCTTTCTGGAACCAAAAACAACAGAAAACAGGAACTGGCACTGTGGCATCTTGTTAATAGGTTAGTTCCGGAAAATGCATCAAAATGATATAAAGTATGAATAAAACATGTGAGTATTGTCATAAAACTAGCATGGAACATAAGAAATTATAGATACGTTTGAGACGTATCAAGCATCCCCAAGCTTAGTTCCTACTCGCCCTCGAGTAGGTAAATGATAACAAGGATAATTTCTGAAGTGACATGCTGCTATCATAATCTTGATCAATACTATTGTAAAGCATATGAGATAAATGAAGTGATTCAAAGCAATGGTAAAGATAATGACTAAACAACTGAATCATATAGCAAAGACTTTTCATGAATAGTACTTTCAAGACAAGCATCAATAAGTCTTGCATAAGAGTTAACTCATAAAGCAATATATTCTTAATAGAAGGTTTTGAAGCAACACAAAGGAAGATTTAAGTTTCAACAGTTGCTTTCAACTTCAACATGTATATATCATGGATAATTGTCAACACAAAGTAATATGATGAATGCAAATAAGCAAGTATGTAAGAATCAATGCACACAGTTGACACAAGTGTTTGCTTCTAAGATATAAAGAAGTAGGTAAACTGACTCAACATAAAGTAAAAGAAAGGCCCTTCGCAGAGGGAAGCATGGATTACTATTTTTGTGCTAGAGCTTTTCATTTTGAAAACATAGAAACAATTTTGTTAACGGTAGTAATAATTCATATGTGTTATGCATAAGACATCTTATAAGTTGCAAGCCTCATGCATAGAATACCAATAGTGCCCGCACCTTGCCCTAATTAGCTTGGATTTACATGGATTATCATTGCATAACATATGTTTCAACCAAGTGTCACAAAGGTGTACCTCTATGTCGCATGTACAAAGGTCCAAGGAGATAGATCGCATTTGATTTCTCGTTTTTGATAAATCTCAACTTAGGACATCCATACCGGGACAACATAGAAAATAGATAATGGACTCCTCTTTAAGGCATAAGCATTCAACAACAGATAATATTCTCATAAGAGATTGAGGATTAATGTCCAAACTGAAACTTCCACCATGATTCATGGCTTTAGTTAGCGGCCCAATGTTCTTCTCTAACAATATGCATACTCAAACCATTTGATCATGATAAATCACCCTTACTTCAGACAATATGAACATGCATAGCAACTCACATGATATTCAACAAAGGTGTAATAGTTGATGGCGTCCCCAGAAACATGGTTACCGCTCAACAAGCAACTTATAAGAAATAAGATACATAAGCTACATATTATTTACCACAATAGTTTTTAAGGCTATTTTCCCATGAGCTATATATTGCAAAGACAAGGAATGAGATTTTAAAGGTAGCACTCAAGTAATTTACTTTGGAATGGCAGAGAAATACCACATAGTAGGTAGGTATGGTGGACACAAATGGCATAGTTTTTGGCTCAAGGATTTGGATGCACGAGAAGTAATCCCTCTCAGTACAAGGCTTTGGCTAGCAAGGTTGTTTGAAGCAAACACAAGTATGAACCGGTACAACAAAACTTACATAAGAACATATTGCAAGCATTATAAGACTCTACACTGTCTTCCTTGTTGTTCAAACACTTCACCAGAAAATATCTAGACTTTAGAGAGACCAATCATGCAAACCAAATTTCAACAAGATCTATGGTAGTTCTTCATTAATGGGTGCAAAGTACATGATGCAAGAGCTTAAACATGATCTATTTGAGCACAACAATTGCCAAATATTAAATTATTCAAGACAATATACCAATTACCACATGAAGCAGTTTCTGTTGCCAACCAAATAATAATGAACGAAGCAGTTTCAACCTTCGCCATGAACAATTAAAAGTAAAACTAAGAACACCATTGTTCATATGAACGAGCGGAGCGTGTCTCTCTCCCACACAAGCATGATGGGATCAGATTTTATTCAAACACAAAACAAAAAAAAACACACAGACGCTCCAAGTAAAGCACATAAAATGTGACGGAATAAGAATATAGTTTCACTAGAGGTGACCTGATAAGTTGTCGATGAAGAAGGGGATGCCTTGGGCATCCCCAAGCTTAGATGCTTGAGTCTTCTTGAAATATGCAGGGATGAACCACGGGGGCATCCCCAAGCTTAGACTTTTCAGTCTTCTTGATCATATTGTATCATCCTCCTCTCTTGACCCTTGAAAACTTCCTCCACACCAAACTCAAAACAAACTCATTAGAGGGTTAGTGCATAATCAAAAATTCACATATTCAGAGGTGACATAATCATTTTTAACACTTCTGGACATTGCACAAATCTACTGAAAGTTAATGGAACAAAGAAATCCATTCAACATAGCAAAAGAGGCAATGCGAAATAAAAGGCAGAGTCTGTCAAAACAGAACAGTCCGTAAAGACGAATTTTTCAGGGGCACTTAATTTGCTCAAATGAAGAAGCTCAAATTGAATGAAAGTTGCGTACATATCTGAGGATCTCACACGTAAATTGGCAGATTTTTCTGAGTTACCTTCAGAGAGACCTACTCAAATTCGTGACAGCAAGAAATCTGTTTCTGCGCAGTAATCCAAATCTAGTATCAACCTTACTATCAAAGACTTTACTTGGCACAACAATGCAATAAAATAAAGATAAGGAGAGGTTGCTACAGTAGTAACAACTTCCAAGACACAACAAAACAGTAGCAAAATAAAAAATGGGTTATCTCCCAAGAAGTGCTTTCTTTATAGCCATTAAGATGGGCTCAGTAATTTTAATGATGCACTCGCACAAAATAAGAGTTGAAGCAAAAAAGAGAGCATCAAAAGCAAGTATGAAACACTTTTAAGTCTAACCCACTTCCTATGAAAAGGAATCTTGTAAATAAACAAGTCATGTAAGCACAAAGTAACAAGCATAGAAAGGCAACACAAGCACAATTTCAAGATTCTCAACATAAAGAGGGGAAACTTAATATTATTAAGATGCATATAACCATGTTTCCCTCTCTCATAATAACTTTCAGTAGCGTCATGAACAAACTCAACAATATAAATATCACATGAAACATTCTGATCATGAGCTACATGCATAAAATTATTAATCTCCACATAAGCATAGTCTTTACTATTAATTGTAGTGGGAGAAAATTCAATAAAATAGCTATCATTATTATTCTCATCACCATAATCATCATATATAGGAGGCATATTGTAGTTATAATTAATTTTCTCCTCAACAGTAGGTGGACTGAAAACATGATAGTCATCATTGTAATCATCATATATAGGAGGTAAAATATCATCAAAGTAAATTTTCTCCACCATGCTTGGGGGACTAAAAATATCATGATCATCAAAACAAGCTTCCCCAAGCTTAGAGCTTTCTATATCGTCATGGGAAGAAACATGGATAGTATTAATACTATGACATTTATTAACATCCTCATTTTCAGAATTAGTTTCCCAGAGATTTTCAATATCAAAAGTAGTGTGCTCTTCTAAATCATAATCACTAATATAGGTAAAGGGCATAGGAAGATCATTGTACTCAGATTCATTATCATAATAATCATTAGGAGCAACATACTTACGGTTACCTATCGTTATCTCATACACGCGGGGATATGCCGTTACCTCTTTCTTTTTATTCCCCCTCTTCTTCTTCTTCGTTCCCTTCTTCGTTCCCTTCTTCTTCTTTTCCTTCTCCCCGTTCCCTTCTTTAGGAGGGAGAGGCTTGAAGGGAGGCTTCTCCACATAACCTGATTTATTTCCAGAAACAATAGAAGAAACTTGGGAGGATTCCTCCTTTTCATTAATAAGTTCAAAACACACAGCGGTCCTATCATATTTTGGCAAAGTGCCATCTTCTAAAATATTTTGTATGTAAGTATTTGTGTAGCAATTATCAATGCAATAAGAAAGACACCCATGCAGGACACTTTTAATATAAAGAGCACTCATATCCACCAAAGAAGTTTTTCTCAATAACTCTTCACACTCCAAAAATAATGTAAGTTCATCATGCTGATTAGGAAGGATTTCATCATCACAATACAAATTTGCAGCACTCATGGGGTTCGATTTATCATTGGAGGAGCATTGAAAATTAAAATGACCCACTCTATGGCAAAGTTCACAAATAAAAGGATAGAGGGCACAAACTTTTTCACCAAGATCATCTAGAGCCCTAGACCACTTTCTAGTTTTTTCATTCCTGTGATGGATACAATATTCTTCTTCAATTTTATTCTTTTCACAAGGTCTATGAACTCCACAAAAATTAACATGCTTATAGGAAATAGCATTTTCAGAAGTTTGAACATGATCATTGCAATTATTAATAACAATTTCATCCTTCATGCAAGTTTCTTTAAAAGGTTCATGATACTTATCAAAATTCTTCCTAGGCAATTCAAAATGAGAGGCAAAAGCTTTATAAAGATTTGCAACAACTTGAGAGTCAAGACCATAAGTAGCACTCATATTTCGAATTTTATCAGTATCCATAAAAGTTTCAATGCATTCATAATCATAATTTATACCTGACTCTCTACCTTTGTCGTTCTCCCATCCTTCAGTATTCTCCTGAATCCGATCAAGAAGGTCCCATTTAAACTCTTCTTTGTTGTGTGTGAATGATCCAGAACAAGCAGTATCCAGCAAGGTTTTATCTTGAAAAGAAAGTCTTGCATAGAAATTATCAATGATGATATTACCAGGAAGCTCATGAATGGGGCATTTGAGCATTAAAGACTTCAATCTCTCCCATGCTTGGGCAATACTCTCTCCATCATGAGGCTAGAAATTATATATGCGGTTTCGGTCTTTGTGAATTTCACTTGGAGGATAGAATTTAGAATAAAATAGAGGCACAATATCCTTCCAATCAATAGATCGACCATTCTTCAGCATCTTATACCATTCTGCAGCTTTGCCCTTCAGAGATATAGAGAATAGCTTCCTCTTAACTTGGTCCTTTGAAATACCTGCATTCTCGAACAACTCGCATAATTCATGTATAAAGAGTAAATGATCACTAGGGTGGACAGTGTCCCATCTCCAAAATAGCAATTGTTCATAGCAAGTTCAACAATTTTCATAGGTATCTTGAAGGGAATACTTTCAGTAGGTGGATTTAAAGTATCAGAAGCATCATTAGAGTTATCGCATATGGGAGGTAAAGCATTATCAGAGCAAATTTTCTCCCCTAAAGATGGGAAGCTAAAAATATCACAAAAACTAGCTTCCCCAAGCTTAGACTTCTCCATAGCATTAGCAGTAATTGCGTTCATACTAATAACATTGCTACTATCATGCAAATAAGGTTCCATAGGTTTTTAATTTTCGCATCAAACAATTCATGTCTTAACTCAGGAAATAGATTAAAAAGCTCACTGTTGTTTTCCATTATGCCTAACTAGTGAAAAATAAAAACAAGAAACAAAAGATGCAATTGCAGGATCTAAAGGAAATAGCTTTGAGCACTCACACACCGGCAACAATGCTAGGAAATAGCTTAGTAGTCGGAGGATGTGAATACCTTTTACCTTACCTCCCCAGCAACAGCGCCAGAAAATAGATTGATGTCTACGCACGCTTCTATTCCTGTAGACAGTGTTGGGCCTCCAAGAGCAGAGGTTTGTAGAACAGCAGCAAGTTTCCCTTAAGTGAATCACCCAAGGTTTATCGAACTCAGGGAGGTAGAGGTCAAAGATATCCCTCTCAAGCAACCCTGCAATTACGATACAAGAAGTCTCTTGTGTCCCCAACACACCTAATACACTTGTCAGATGTATAGGTGCACTAGTTCGGCCAAGAGATAGTGAAATGCAAGTGATATGGATGAATATGAGTGGTAATAACAATCTGAAATAAATATGGCAGCAAGTAAAATATGCAGTAGAACAGTAAATAAACGGTGTTTCAATGCTTAGAAACAAGGCCTAGGGATCATACTTTCACTAGTGAACACTCTCAACAATGATCACATAAATAAATAACTTCTCTTCACTTGTGCTACTTTCAAACACTCTATTGTTGGATAACAAACACCATTCATTGTGTAGGGCTACAAGAGCACCCTCAAGCCGGAGTAAACAAGCTCCACAACGTCATAAAGGAATCACACACGATGCACACACTGTCACCGTCACACCGTGGAGAGTGAATCTGGAGTTCATATTAAAGTAACCTCTAGAGTGCATAGTAATAGTTAACTTCATAATCTACAAGAGATTACAATCATAACCTACGCCAAGTACTACATGATGCACACACTGTCAACATTACATCATGGAGGAGGAATAGACTACTTTAATAACATCACTAGAGTAGCACATAGATTAATAGTGATACAAAGCTCATGATCACATAAAGATCACATGGGAGAGAGAGGTGAACCACATAGCTACCGGTAGAGCCCTTAGCCTCGGGGCAGAACTACTCCCTCCTCATCATGCGAGACAGCAACAGCGATGAAGATGGCGGTGGTGTCGATGGAGATGACTCCGGGGGTAATTCCCCGTCCCGGCGGCATGCCGGAACAGAGACTTCTGTCCCCCGAAACGGAGTTTTGCAATGGCGGCGGCGTCCCTGGAGTCTTTCTGGAGTTTCGTCAATTGGTGTCGGGTTTTTAGGTCACGAGAGATTATATAGGCGAAGAGGCGGAGTCGGAGGAGCCAGGGGGCACCCTCCCCATAGGCTGGCGCGGCCAGGGGGCCACCCGCGCCGCCATATGGTGTGGGTCCCCTGATGCCCTTCCTCGCCTCCCCTTCATACTTCTGGAACCTTCCGTGAAATATAAGATCGTGGGCTTTTGTTTTGTCCAATTCCGAGAATATTGCCCGAACAGCCTTTCTGGAACCAAAAACAACAGAAAACAGGAACTGGCACTGTGGCATCTTGTTAATAGGTTAGTTCCGGAAAATGCATCAAAATGATATAAAGTATGAATAAAACATGTGAGTATTGTCATAAAACTAGCATGGAACATAAGAAATTATAGATACGTTTGAGACGTATCACATAACAAGTTGCAACAATATCATAAAAGTACCAACAACGGACACTAGGCACCATGCCCTAACAATCTTATGGCTATTACATGAACAATCTCATCCAATCCCTACCATCCCCTTCAGCCTACAGCGGGGATTTACTCACACATGGATGGGGGAAACATGGATGGTCGATGGAGAGGCGTCGGTGGCGATGATGGCGATGATCTCCTCCAATTCCCCGTCCCGGCAGGGTGCCAGAATGGAGTTTCTGATCCTGAAATAGGGTTTTCGATGGTGGCGGAGTTCTGGATGTCTTCTGGAAAATTGGTCGAACCCCCGTGCGTTTTTAGGTCAAGGGCTTTAAGTAGTCCAGAGGGGAGCGTCGGGGGCTGGCCGAGGCGGCATCCCCATGTGGCGTGCGCGCCTCATGGCCCCCCTCTGTCACGTCTTCTAGCTCTGTGGGTTTTCTGTAAAAATAGGCCCATTGCAATTATTTCCGGGGATTTTTCTGAAAGTTGATTTTCTGCAGAAAAATAAGACACCTGGGCAATTCTGCTGAAAACAGCGTTAGTCTGTGTTAGTTGTATCCAAAATACACAAATTAGAGGCAAAACAATAGCAAAAGTGTTCGGGAAAGTAGATACGTTTTGGACGTATCAACTCCCCCCAAGCTTAGCTTATTGCTTGTCCTCAAGCAATTCAGTTAACAACTGAGTGCGATAAAAGAACTTTCACAAATACATTTTCTCATATGATGTAAATATTCTCATTATATGGACGAGTACTTAGGCAATTCATAATAAGATAAATGCAAATAAAGTCATCTAATAGTTATGTCAATCATGAAAAAGATACCAACAAACTAATAATAAGCATCATGAAACATATCTATCAGCAGGATTGCAATGCTCTTAAAAAGATATGATAAAGTGGTATCTCGCTTGCCCGTATTTGTATAGCAAAACATAAATGCCCAGGCACCTCTGATGTTCATGGGAAGACTAGAAGTAAAGATTATCAAAGATAAAAGCATCAAAGTTATACCACAGTTAACCATATTCTGGGACAAACATATTACGCTAAGAATGACAATTATGCTCTCAAGAAGGTGCTCAAAGAAAGGATGGTGACTCAACATAAAAGTAAAAGATTGACCCTTCGCAGAGGGAAGCAGGGATTAACATGTGCTAGAGCTTTTCATTTTTAAAACAGAAGTAAAATTGTTTTGAGAGGTGTTTGTTGTTGTCAACGAATGGTAGTGGGCACTCTAACTACCTTGTCAACCATACTTTCAAGAGCGGCTCCCATGAAGGACGTTATCTCTACTAGCAAGGTAGATCATCCCTCTTCTCTTTTGTTTACACATGTATTTTAGTTTCATTATGGATGACACTCCTCCCAACCTTTGCTTACACAAGCCATGGCTAACCGAATCCTAGGGTGCCTTCCAACATTCACATACCATGGAGGAGTGTCTATTTGCAAATTAAGTTGCTTACTGATAAATCAGGGCAAAACATGTGAAGAGAATTATTAATGAAAGTTGTAATTAATTGGGGCTGGGCACCCCGTTGCCAGCTCTTTTTGCAAAATTATTGGATAAGCGGATGTACATGCCACTAGTCCATTGGTGAAAGTCTGACCGACAAGATTGAAAGATAAAACACCACATACTTCCTCATGAGCTATAAAACATTGACACAAATTGAGAAGTACTTTGAAGGTTTCAAAGGTAGCACATGAAAATTTACTTGGAATGGTTTGAAATGCCATGCATAGGTACTTATGGTGGACACTTTGGAATAACTTGGTTTTCAGGGATTTGGAAGCACGAGCAGCATTCCCGCTCAGTACAAGTGAAGGCTAGCAATAGACTACGAAGCGACAATCAAGAGAGCAATAACTGTCATAATGATGCTTGCGACAAAATAAAATTAACGGAGGCATAAAAGTGATACAAGAACTCTGAAGCAAAGTAAATCATTGAGGCTTAATTGACTTTTTGTTTTTCAGTCATATGCATGTGTGAGCATGTGCCAAGTCAATTCAAATGAATTATTCAGAGGAGGATACCACAATGTCATACCTATTTATGAATAAAACAATGCGAGCAAATATTTATGACATGCTACTCATTATTAATAAATTGGAGCTAAACATGAGAGATCATGAACTACTAGACTTTCATTAAATGACATATACCTCACATGAACCAACTAAGCATGCTCACATGGATGAGTATATGTACAAAAATGAAAAAAAAATAGAGTTCATACCAGCCTCTCACCACAGTCGAATTGTCGTAGATCATCATTCTTGCCTTTCACTTGTGTGGCTTGAATAATATGAAATGAAAACCAAGCTCCAACCACCGGAGACCGCTGAACTCCATAATAAACTTTACAAAACCGAAGAAGAACAACAAATATTTTTGGTGTTTTCGAATTGGAAACAAGAACAAAAGAAAACAGGTAAACAAAGCAAAATCTTTTTGGATATTTGAATAGCAACCCGAATTAAAACTAAGCAAACTAATACTAAATACTAAATAAATATAGAGAAACAACAGAAATATTTTTGGTCTTTTCATGTTTTGGAAAACAGAAATAAACAACAAGCAACAAAAAGAGAGAAAGAAAATCGAAACATGGATATACAAAGTACCGACAAGATATGATATGTAAATGAGTGAGATGTCGATGTACCTCCCCCCAAGCTTAGGCTTTTGGCCTAAGTGGAGATCAACCCCACGGTGCCCATGAGGTGGCGCCTCCGTAATATGATGAAGGAGGATCCTGTCTTTGGTACAAGCTGGAGGACGCACCATGATACGTGACGGTGTACCCGTCAGAGGGCTCGGTGTCCTCGGAGTCGTGCTGCTGGTGAAAGCCAAGTATCCTCAGCTGCTCATCCACCTCCTCCTTGGAGCACGACCACGGCCTCCTGCGAACACTGAACAAATTGGCCTGCGGCAAAGGGATTTCCCTCTCATCCCCGTCAATAAACAACATTCTTTAGACAATATTTTCTAAATTAGAGTTAGTTGTGACAAATTGATGACCCTTCATAGCAGCGATATCAAGCTTAATAGGAATTAATTTCTCATCACTAGGATCAACAGAAAGACCTAGATATGCAACAATACGTGAAGCAACAATTCCTCCATAAATAGGTCCCTTATTAGATAAGCGACGAGCAATGGGAGCACCAAGATGATAAGGTGTACTTCCAGTAAGTGCAGCTACCAGAAAAGCAAGATGATAACTAGAAATGTTGCTAGTGTTCTCCC